>NW_026596430.1:5519393-5646492 GCF_907164565.1 Psammomys obesus | reverse complement strand
TATAAATAAAGAAGCACCAGGTTGCTAGTAAGTCAGAGCCACAGAAAGAGCCTGATTGATAGGAAATCAGAGCATTTGTTTATTTCTCAAGGTTATGATGTTGGACCAGATCATTATTGGAAATAACTGTGTAGGGACAGTGTGGGAATCAGGAACCAGAGGAAGGTGGGTGAATGGAGACAGAACTCACGAAGAACCCCAGGAATCAGACTCCAGAGACCACACTCAAAGGTGCAGATCTAACTTTATTATCCAGTTTAGATGAGTGAAAGGACAATCAGACCATCCCATGCTAGCCTCAAGCACCAGTAACTATCAGCCAGGTTGCAACTATAAGGGATTCTGGGAGAGGTGGGTGGGTGAGGGCCAAGGTCGCCTTAGGAGAGTTCAGGAGAGAAGGGGGAAGCAGTCACAATCCTAGCCTAAGATCCATTTTGAGAATTCACTAGTGTGCTAGGAGTCCCTAGTGGATCATTGCTGTGTGCAGTGGATCAGGACCTTTTGAGCATATATGCAAGTTGCTGACTCCTCATTTGCCATTCCCTATGGGCCTCCAAAACCCTGCACTTGACCTTTGCCCTTCTAGGGTTGTGTAATTTTCAGTTGAAGTGGATCACACAAAAACAAAGAGAGAAGTTTCTGGAGACCTGTAGTTACTGGTACATGCGGATGGCATGCTAATTTTCTTAGGTTGCCAGCCATCCATGCAGTGCTCTTGTGGGCTCAAGATAATGCCCTAGAAGCACTTATTGTCAGGGTGGGGGCATATGTGCCACCCCTCCTCTAGAATAATAATGCATACTAGACCCACCCGATGGAGCGCAGTATTGAGAAGAACCTCTGGAGGGTGGAGTTGGAGAAAGGAAGTAGCCTTGAAGGCCAACTAAACACTGTTGGTATGAAACTTCAGACTATCCTGAGGAGATGGAGCCTGCAGCAGAGGCCACAGGCCTCTGGAGGAGAGCATGTATGTGCAAAAGAAGGAAGGGATAAGGATGGTTGATAAAGTGTACTACGGAAGTATTTCTTCTAGATAACTGCTTCATGCCTGTCTTGCTTCAATGGAGCAGACCTGACTTCTAAGACTGACAGTGAGTCGGAGACTTAATGTGTGGAGGAAATTATCCCTTGGCTTCCCAGACTGGTGTTGTAAAACCAGGTCTTTTAAGAGCAGCCTGAGAAGGGAGTGGGGAAAGTTCAGTTACTGTCATTGCTCACCTTCTCTTTCTTAGCTGACTCTGACACAGAAAGGGATACCTGTAGACACATAGGAAACTAGCTGAGACTTTATTCCCATACACTACCAATTACCATCATGTAATAGGGGTCTCCTTGTTTATCTTTCCACTCCCTGGAAAGAGCCTGGGGCTTACTTACTTGTTGGTCCTCAGTATAAGCCTTGGCTGGTTTGGTAAATGTTACCAGACAGATAGATTAACCTGGCTTCTTCCACTGCCATTTGTGCAGATAGGTAACAATATCATATCAGCCTTTTGCAGGCTAAACTGTCCCGAATGTGCAGTGCAGCCTTAGGCACTTCCTTTTTTCTCTCAGATAAACAGTCTTAGTCTTGAAAACGTTCTGTCAGCCATTCTCAAGGAAACAATCTTAGAGTGGCCAAACTGACAATTGAGTCTCATCTTGCCTTTCAGGTGTAAAAGATGAAGTAAGTAACAGGCCTAGAATGTAACTCAGTGACAAGGTCCTTCCCTGGTACTTTGTACTAGGTTCAGTCATAACAGTTTGGGGCCAAAAGGAAAAAAAAATTAACCCCATTACATTCGGAGTTGTGGGATACAACAAAATGTAAGGCTCCATAGAGGCCTTTACACTCATCTGACCTCACTGACCCCTCCACAGACTCCATTTCTTGCTCTTAGTTGAGCATGTATTTTCTCAGGCAACCTTTTATTTTTAGGATAAAAAGAATCTACTTTTTTTGAATAAAGGACACACAGAGCATAAATGAAGATACATAGCTTACCAAATTCTGTGTTTGTGGTAATTGGCTGGTGATATGGTTAAGCATGTAAATGTAATGCTGTCTCTCAAGCGTAGAGGCCTGAGTTCCTTCCCTGGAACCCACATGGTAGAAGGAGAAAGCAAACACCCATAAATCGTCTTCTGACTTTCATGCAGGTGGGCTTGTCAGATCTTAGCCCACAGCAACTCCTTGCATGGGAATCTCCATCTGATGCACTCAGGAAATATTACTGTGTGTTACATTTGAGAGATTTGGGTCTTTTGTTATTTTACTTTCTTGCCCAGAAGCAATAGAAAGCAAAAAGGCCAGCAAAAAGCCATCACCTGAAACACTGGTTAAAGGATTGTGGCCATGGGAATTTGTAACTGAGCTGAGACCGTTATGAGGCTGAACTACTCTAAAAGATCTTTTATACATGTCTAGCTAACTTTTGTTGTTGTTGTTTTGTTCTGTTTTTATTCCCTAGTTCTGATTGTCTCAAAAAGACTCTACCTTATGATGAAGGTGAAGCAGCCTCTGTGACCTATTGAAACTTCACTTGATCTTAGAACCTTCTTTAGTGAGGATGATGCGCAGTTGGTCAAGGTCACCTGCACTGCCTATGCTGTCATCTATAGATATATATATAGAGAGAGAGATCTGAGATGTGAGCAGTCTATCCCACCACCAGAGCCAAACAATGTACAGCACTAACACTCTTAGCTATACATCATCTGCTAAGTAGAGGTGACCTGAAGATGTAGGCATATGTCCAGGATTGCAAGAGTAAGCTTTTGGAAGAGTAAATAGACCTGGCAGTTGATAATGGACTGTGATGGGGCTGACAGAGGTATGGTACAGAGTGTTCAACGGTTTCTCAGGCTTATACCAAGGTTTTCCCATTGCTGGGAGTTCTTTAGATCTGGGGTCCATGTAGGATAGGAGAATGATGAAAGTCACTGTCTTGGGACCTTGCTCCTGAGACAATGTGCCCCTTTGTGCTGAATGTACTCAGTGGGGTTGGCCCAAGGTCATGAATAAATGGTCATTACTGCAGTTTACTCCTTCGGGAAATATTCTCCTTCCCTCCAGTACACAAGGATTACTTGACCAAAAAGTCTCCAAAAGCTAAAGGATGGGCATTTTTAAATTTAAAGGGTCCACTAGTGCTTGGACCCCAAATCCTCTAGAAAAGTAGTCAGAGCTCATAAGACCTGAGCTATCCCTCTAGCCCTTTCTTTAGTTTTGTTTTGTTTTGTTTTGTTTGGTTTGGTTTGGTTTGGTTTGGTTTGGTTTGGTTTGTCTAACTGTCAGGTATCAACACCAGGACATTGGCTTGATTTGTAAGTGGTTAATCCCTGAGGTTCTCTCCCACACACTTTTTGCCATTCCCACCCAGATAATCAGTGTCTTACATAAATAAATCTTCCAACTTGGAAGACTGGATTCAGTTCTCATACCCTACATGGTGGCTCATATATACTATCTGTAACTACAGTTCTGATACCATCTTCGGAACTTCTCAGGAACCAAGTATACCTATGGTTTACATTATATACATTCAAGTAAATCATGCATACACATGAAATAAAAATATAATACCCAATACAAAGCTTGAAAGATAAGAACAAAAGAAGTACAGATAAGCATGGTAGAACTTGCATACAATTTCAGGACCCCAGAGGCAAGAGGTTGAGAGTTTAATATCATCCTGAACTACATATGAAGTTTGTTGCCAGCTTAGGCTAAGTTTCATCATGTTGTATGAAAAGAAAATAAATAGTACAAAGTGTGAAATTATAAATATGAAAAAATAAGAGAGAAAATATTACAAATTAGACTGCTCTAAGAGAAAATAAAAGCAGTAAGTGAGATGGTGGTGCTTGTGCACACCTCTGACCATGCTTGGAATCCCAGGACTTGGAAGGGAAGGCAGGGTCATGAGTTCAAGAACATCCATGGGTGATCAAGGAAATGCTTGAACAGAAAGTCTCCCCAAGCAAACATATGTGCACTTCTTACATTTAAAGGGTCCATTGAATGTTGGAATGTGACTCAGTGACAGAGCTTGTGACAAGTGTGGACATGCCTTGGCCCAGTGTACAGTGAATGAAAATAGGCTCGTTAGATTTTAGGTTACTGAGTACAAAGAGAATATCCCACAACTCTGCAAAAGAAAGAAGGGATATGCCAGGAATTAGACTAGCCCAGAGCTCTCCATAGACACAATAGAACAAATAAGACTAATAGCATTTTAAAAATTCCAAACATGATGATATGTTTGTTGTTGTTGTTTTTATAAGGGGGCATAGACTGACACATTCCAAACTAAGAGAAACAATGACTGCCAACCCAGATTACTAGACCTAGCAACTCCAACAGTCATAACTGAAGAGGAAAGAAAATATGTTCACTATTAAATAACCAAATGGAATTCAGGACCACTCAGACAGAAGCTGTTACAAGTATAAAGAGAATAAATATTAAGAATCTCAAATTAATTTAGATCACATAAGCACTTATGATATATGACATTCTTTTTCAGGAAAATGAAATATTAAATGGATAGAAAAACTATCTGAGTCAGTCTAGAAAAGTTCTGAAACCTTGAACAAAGCCTAGTGGTTGAAAAACAACTTGTGAATTAGCCTAGCTTAAAGGTTTGAAAGCCCTCCCAGGCTGCAGGCTGACCTGTTCTATTTGCTTGTTTTCTGTTTGTTTTTTAGTTAAAAGACCTCACTGTAACTTATTGTGAACCAGTATCTTTAAGATTGTAAATTCTTATATTTTTATATTAATTTTATATCATTGTTTTAGGCAAATTAACTTTGTTATTAAGTTTTTATTTTCTGTGGGCAATGTCCTATAGACTACATATAGGAGGAATCCTGTGATCTGATCTGTTGCCAAATCTATTGTTTCTGGGTTGGCTTAGGGGAAGCTCTGTCAAGAGATTTTTGGGGCTACCCAAGTTTTTTTATGCTTTTCACAGTTTCCATGATAAAGAAGACTCCTGAGAAGAGCCAGATAAGATTACTTCTTTGACAGCAAAAATTAATTTTCTGAGGAAAGGATTTAAATGAATCATAATGAAAGTTCCCCATAAATACAACACATAGAAATCAGAAACTCAAAGTAAAAAACAACACAATGGCAAAAACGACATTTGGCTCAGCTTTGCTTGACTGTGTCAAACAGCTATGCTGGTTTTACAACTCTCACCATTTTTCACTAGTCATGGCTACACCAAGGTAGGTTTCTGTAAAGCTGTAGATCCCTTTTCTATCCCTTGATGTTCTTTTTATTTCTTGTAGTCATTACAGACTTATTCACATTGTAGAGCTAGCGTTGTGATCTTTCCCAGGAACCTATGTGATATTGCAGGGACTTTCTTGAGAACCTCTGTTTCTGCAGCAGTAACTGCTCAGGCTGGCACTTGGAGCTTGAGTAGAAGTGTTTTCTGTTGTGTCTCTGAGAGATTCAATGACCCACTACTTGGCTGAACTCTTTTTTTTTTCCCCTTCAGATCAGGTCTCAGTAGCTCAGGCTGGCCCCTTGCTTGCCACTCACCTTGCCTCTGGAGTCCAGGATTGGGCCACCACAGTATGCCTGAGAGTTCTTGTTTTTTATTAATAAGGGCTTACTTGGAGAGCCTGAGTCGTTAGGGGCTCCAACATGGCCGGTCAATAGCTTACCACACATTTTCTAACAGCACAGTGGCTAGAATGAACTTCTACTGAGACATCTCAGTAAAATTTTTATCATTACATATATGACTTCTCTTTGTCATCTCACCTCCCCAACACACACATATACCATACATGCACACACACACATATACATACACACACTGTACCAGTCCTGTGCATGTTTCCAGGTGCTTGTTCAATTCAGGAGACTGATCTTTCTTCCTCTGCAGTCATCTGAACATAACTTCTCAGTAGCCTTTTTCTTCTCATCTTGATAAAAGGAAAATTTTGAGGAGAGGAAGAGCCATTTCTAGGCAGTATTTGAAAAGTGAATTTTCAGTTCCCAACAGATAATTTAGTGAGAGGTTTATCATTGTTGCAAAAACCAGACACCCAGAAATGTTGAGCACTCAGGTTTATTGTACCTATGGGGCAGCTGAGCTAATAAACTGAGAAGCTGGGCCCCAATCTGGAGTGTTTCACAATGCTTACAGGCTATTCAGCATCATTTTTGACCTTTCCTATTAGCGGTGGGTTTGAATTTTAGTGTATCTGACTGAGGACTCCGAGCAGGAGTTTCTCTTCAGCAATCAAGTTTATAGAAGTAGGAACAATGAGGTAAGAACAACTATTTCTCAAGATAAGGAGAAGAGGGGCTTTAGCTGATGAGGAAGTCCACAGAAGTACAGAAATAGAGCACAGAATGTTAGTTTTGGCTGTAAGTGCTGCAGGAAATTTCAACCTATTTCATTCTTATCATAAAAGGGAGAAGCAGGTTTCTTGCTTTGGACAGGAGGAGGTACTAAAGGGCTTTTCTTGTATCCCAGGAAAGGCTTCTGGAAAGGAAAGCTTAGCTTCTGTTGAACAGGAGAGTGGGGAGACAAGGGCAGTTTTCTGTGCCCTTACTGTTCCCTATGAATTTTTGTGCCCTGGACAGCCTTTGACACCTTTTGTGATATCATCTGTCTTGTGGGGACACTTTCTCCTCTTGTTGCATTTGTTCACAGACATGAAGGCAAGAGTGTGATGGCTGTTTAGTAGAGAGAATGGAAAGCATGTAGAGAGGCAGAAGGAAGCTGGCCTTTGGTCTGAGCATAAAACAGCAAGAAATAAATTGTCCTGGGGAAGGTACATTGAGTTCTGAGCAGGGTATGGGGAAATTCCCGGAGGAGGTGGGTTTGAGCTGAGACTTCTAAGAATGGGACTCTGGAGCTGGGGCCTCTGAGAAGCAACCTGACTTGCTGCTTTCTTGGTTTCTATGGTAAAGGAATCCAGAACATTAGTTTGTGTGGCCCAAGAACTATGAACTGTCAAGAATATAAATGCTGTGCGAGGAGCTCTCTGATTTCACTCTAGGTGGAGGAAGGAAAACAACAGGAGTCAGGCAGGAATGAGAGAAGTGTCCTTCAGCTAAGGGCATCACTGCACTGCTCTCCCAACAGATATGTACAGTGGCTGTCTGACATAACATGGAGAGAACAGTACCCTTGGTGAGGCCTAAGATTATCAGACTTTATAACAGGACCATTAGGAGGTCTGGAGAGACCAAAGAGCCATTTGATGGCAATGTCCCTTGGGGCTGTTGGGTAGAAGATGTGAGTGATAAGCAATTTTCTAATGCAGCTGAAGATATTTAAGAAACTGTGGTCGTAGGAAAGAGAAAATCTTAAGGAGGTAATAATTGAACAAAATTATTATGGAGGATGAAAAGAGTTAATGGTGGAAGAGGTTAAAAAGGGGGAGGATGATGGGAACATAAGGCATTACAAAGCCATATAAAAATCAGGTAGCTTATAAACTTCCTAAACACACACACACATATGTTTAATGGACTTGCAACATGGGGATATTGCTCTTCCCAGAAACCATAATTTGCCAAATAAGAAGTCCAGTGTCAGGGGTGGGATACATCCCTGAAACTGTTGGTCAAGCGTATCCCAGAGACTGCTCAAAATAGGCTATTGCCATTGTTCTTGATTACCCACCAGAAGCTTATGGTGAGTATTCATTGACAAAATAAACAAAGCCCTGTCAACTCCCTCCCTGTCTCTGTTACCATTATTCACTTGAAAAAACTAACATTTACCTGCTCTTCTAACATCCAAAAGAAGTCTTCCCTTTACCTATTAGTTTGTTAATAGAGACACAGGATGTTATGGGAGCTGAAGGGTTTCAGAAAAGGGAAAAAATCATAGAAAGCATGAGAGAACTTTTTCTTTTTTTTTACTTCTTTTTTTATTTTTCTTTATTAATTACACTTTATTCACTTTGTATGCCCCCCCCCGTGGTTCCCTTCCTCCTCCCATCCCAATCCCTCCCTTTCTCCACCCTATACATGCATGCCCCTCCCCAAATCCACTGATAGGGGAGGACTTCTTTTCCTTCCTTCTGATCCTAGTCAATTAGGTCTCATCAGGAGTGGCTGCATTGTCTTCTTCTGTGGCCTGGTAATGCTGCTTCACCCTCAGGAGGAGGAAATTAAAGAGCAGGCCAATCAGTTCATATCAGAGACAGTCCCTGTTCCTATTACGATGGAACCCACTTGGATACTGAACTGCCATGGGCTACGTCTGTGCAGGGGTCTTAGGTTATCTCCATGCATAGTCCTTGGTTGGAATAGCAGTCTCAGGAAAAACCCCTGTGCTCAGATTTTTTTGGTTCTGTTGCTCTCCTTATGGAGTTTCTGTCCTCTCCAGATCTTAATATTTCCCACTTCTTTCCTAAGATTCCCTGCACTCTGCCCAAAGGTTGCCCATAAGTCTCAGTATCTACATGATAGTCTGCAGGACAGAGATTTTCAGAGGTCCTCTGTGTCAGGATCCTGACTTGAGAACTGTCTTCTTAAAACTTCACAAAACTTTGCTCCACAAAAGCACCCGAGTCCACCTTCTCCTTCAAATACAGGGAATCCTTTTCTCTGAAGCATTATCTCTTCCTCATTTTCCCAAGACAAATTTAAATAAAATATCTCTTCCACCAATCTCTGTTTCCTAGTTTGTTTTTGATAGAGGCATCTGGTAGTAGAACCCTCAGGCCCAGGTCATAGTATTAGCCTGGAGGATTCCTTCATGCTGGATAGCTTTCATAGTACTAGAAGGTGCTATGGAGGCTGCTTGGGGAAAATAGTCAACTATCTTAGGCAGTTGTGAATCCTGGGAATTGTAGTAATAACCATCCCGGCAATTATGTCAAAGAGTGCAAAAGTGTTGTGAATGTTAAGAGGTTAACCACAACCTACAGCAAGATAAGATGAGGGAACTCATGTCTGGTACTATAAATCTAGCTAAGAGCCTTTGGCTGGGGTGTTCAGAGCACAGACCCTAGGGGTGAACCTACTCCTATTATTTTGCTATCAAATTGCCTTGTTAGAAAAAGTGCATGTGTGTGTGCGTGTGCATGCGTGCACATGTATGCAAGCCAGAAGACAGACATTGGATCCTAGGAACTGGAGCTTCAGGAGATTGTGAGTCATCTAACTTGGGTGCTAGGAAACAAACTTGGGTGCTGTGAAGGTCTTAGCCACTGACCTGTCTCTCTAGCCTCTAACTGCATCTTTTAAACGAGAAATGTGGTATGCTAAGCTTGGACAGTAAGCTTTGAAACAGGTCTCTTGATTGATTTCATGATTGCTATTAAATGAAGACATAAAAAGTCAAATCTATAACTAACTTTCATTTTTGTAATGTTAAGAATGAATTGTGGTACATCTACACAATGTAATACTACTCAGCTATTAAAAACAACGAAATTATGAAATTTGCAGGCAAATGGATGGAATGAGAAGTGTTGTAAGTGGATTAATATTTACTAATAATTATCCTTTAGTAAAGCTGCTTGAAAGGTTAAAAACACTTAGAGTTAATTCCTGGGGCTGGGGCAGAATTACCAGACCACATTCCCTTCAGAGCAGAGGGTAGCCCAGGGGCTAGGGCAGAATCCCACATTCCTTTCAGAGCAGAGGGCCAGCAGCAGTCCCCCACCCAGATAAACCTCAGGGTGTGACTGGAGTCACATAGCCCCTAAGAACCACAGGTCAGATGTCCCTCAGGTAGCCAGGCCTGACCATTAGCAGTCTTGGCGCCTAAAAACAGACCAATCATTTTAAAAATGAGACTACCCCCGTTGTGTTTTGTTCCTCTTACCCAATCCTGTAATGCCAAGGCTTGTATTACCCCACTGGCATTTTTGTTACTTTAAAAACCTTCATCTCCCGGAGCCAGGGGTCACTTGCCCCTATGTCTTTGTAAAGAGTGACCACCCAGCTCGAGCTTGTAATAAAAAGACCCTCTTGTATTTTGCAATGGAGTCTATTACTGTAGGTCTTTGGGGGACTCTCGAACTGGGTGTAACAGCTGTTATTCCTAAACTGCTGTATAACCAAATCACCACACAGAGACTGGGTTTATTTAGTTAACCTAGAACACAATGCTGGGCAATAGTTACTCCATCCTAAACCTCCAAGCCCAAGTAGTTTCTACCATTCAGATTTCCCACATCATACTTGCTTTTAGTTATGTATTAGGTCCAGTCCATCTCTCCACATGGTTCCAAGATCTCTCTCCCAGCTCTTCTTTCCCAGTTCTGCCTTGCCCTCTCTCCTCCCACTCATTTCCTGCCCTCTGGCTCCTCCCCTTGCTCAACATTGTGGCTAGTTGCTTTATTTTGGCCTGTTTACACAAAGTTGAGATAGGATGCTTAGAATAAGTATCACAATGCAATATCTGGATTGAAACCAGAGAGTGGGGGAGTTGAAATCAGCATTTGAATAAACAAGGGTAAGGTGTATACATTTCAAAAGAACATTATGCCAACATAGAAGATATCATCCTGAGTGAGGTAACCCAGAAACAGAAAGACAGGCATGGCATACACTCACTTATAAGCAGATACTAGCTGTATAATATAGGATAGCAATCTACAGTTTTAAACAAGTTAAACACTAGGGAGGACCCTACGGAGAATGCTTAAATCTCATTCAGAATAGCAAACAGCATAGGAATTGTTGGAACAGCATTATCAACATTGAAGCCCCTGATCTGCGGGTCTACCAGTGAAGTCCAGCCAAACAACTCCTGGAGCCCAGACAGATCTGAATACTGGAATGTCAGTATGACAGGACTGTAGACCACTGAGATATTCAGGAAATCAGAACAGGTGCATTGCACCTGCAAACAGCACTTGCAAACTGTGCCCGCTAACAGCACTAGCATCCACCACCCCCTCGTCCACCTGCACCCCTGCCCATTCCAAGCAGCTACACCTTCTAGTACTCTGTTCTTCAAGAAACACTTCCATGCACATGCCACTCTTGATCCCCCAAATTGTGATTCTTTGCCAGCGGCTCTTCCTCCCTTAGGTACAGCTGAAACACCAACTCACACTCTCAGTGGACCTCTCTCATTTCCTGAAGAATACTCCAGAAACCAGAAAAATATGGACCCAGTCTGTAGTACAGACTCCAGGAACAAACAATGAAGGTTACAGAGAAGCAGATAGCCAGAGGTTGGAGTAAGACTACACTCAACAAAAATCAGGACCTCATGTTTCCACCAACAACCCCCCAAATCAATGGATATTTTAATTCATCAGAAACACAGAAAATGACTTTAAAGCTGTGCTTATCCAGTTATTAGAGGTACATAAGGAGGAAAACAACAAATCTCTTAGAGAAATAGCCATATGAGTGGAGGCAAATAAGGAGGAAATGAAATAAGCTCTCAAAGTACAGCAAATACAGCCAAACAAATAGATGCACAAGTAGAGGCACAATTAATGGCATATTGAGAGGAAACAAACAAAAAAATAGGAGCCATCATAGAAAGACAGGATTCACATTCAAACAAATGAAAGAAATGGTGCAAGACTTGAAAACAGAATTAGGATAAATAAAGAACAAACAAACAGAGAAAACCCTGGGGCTGGAGAACTTAGAGAAAAGATCAGGAACCATGAAGATGAGCATCAACAATAGAATACAAGAGATGAAAGAGAGAATCTCAGGTGCTGACGATATACTTGCTGAAATTAATACATCTCTCAAAGAAAAAGTAAAATCGGAAAAGTCCCAAATACAAAACATCCAAGAAATCAAGGACACCATGAAAAGACAAACTCTAAGAATAATAGGAATAGATGAAGTCCAAAGTCCGGAAAATATTTTCAAGAAAATTTTCCCAACTTAAAGAAAGAGATGTAGATAAACATAAAAGAGACCTACAGAACACCAAATAGACTAGACCAGAAAAGAAACTCATCACGTCACATCATAGTCAAAACACTAAATCTACAGAACAAAGAAAAAATATTAAAGGCAGCAAGGAAAAAAGGCCAAGTAACATATGAAGGTAGACCTATCAGAATCACACCAGATTTCTCAACAGAAACTATGAAAGCCAGAACTCATTGGCACAAGAGACAACTTCCTGAACAGAACACCAACAATACAAGCTCTAAGAATAACAATCAATAAATGGGACCTCATGAAACTGAAAAGCTTCTGTAAAGCAAAGGACACTGTCATCAGAACAAAACGACAGCCTACAGATTGGGAAAGAATTTTCTTCACCAACCCTATTTCTGACAGAGGGCTAATATGCAGAATATATAAAGAAGTAAAGAACTTAAAAAGCAACAAATCAAGTAATCCAATTAAAAAATGGGGTACAGAGCTAAACAGAGAATTCTCTCTAGAGGAATATAGAATGGCAGAGAAACACTTTAAAGAAATGCTCAACATCCTTAGTCATCAGGGAAATGCAAATCAAAACAACCCTAAGACTTCACTATACACCCATCAGAATGGCTAAGATCAAAATCTCAAGTGACAATACTTGCTAGAGAGGATGTGGAGAAAGGGGAACCCTCCTCCATTGCTGGTGGAAGTGTAAACTTGTATAACCATTTTGGAAATCAATATGTCGCTTTCTCAGACAATTCGGAATAACGCTTCTTCAAGATCCAGCTATACCACTCCTAGGCATATATCCAAAATATGCTCAAGTACACCACAAGGACATTTGTTCAACCATGTTCCTAGCAGCTTTATTCAGAACATTCCTAGCAACCATGTTCCTAGACAGAACCTAGAAAGGACCCAGATGCCCCTCAACTGAGGAATGGATACATAAATTGTGGTACATTTACACCATGGAATACTACTCAGCAATTAAAAACAAGGAAATCATGAAATTTGGAGGCAAATGGTGGTATCTAGAAAAGATCATCCTGAGTGAAGTATCCCAGAAGCAGAAAGACACACATGGTATATACTCACTTTTAAGTGAATACTGCACATATATTATAGGATAAACCTACAGAAATCTGTACCTCAAGAAGCTCAGCTAGAAGGAGGAACCTGGGTAAAATGATAAATCCCTCATTCAGAAAGGCAAACAGGACGGACATTGGAAGGAGAAAATGGGAAACATGACAGGAGCTTACCACAGAGGGCTTGTGAAAGACTCTACCCAGCAGTGTATCAAAGCAGATACTGAGAGTCACTTCCAAACTTTGGTCAGAGTGCATGGAATCTTAGGAAAGAACGCGGAGATAGTAAGACCTGGAGAGGACAGGAGCTCCACAAGGAGAGGAACAGAACTAAACTATCTGAGCCCAGGTGTCTTTACTGAGACTGATATTCCAACCAAGAACCATGCATGGAGATAACCTAGAACCCCTGCTGAGATGTAACCCAAGTCAGCTCAATATCCAAGTGGTTTCCCTAGTAATGGGAACAGGGACTGTCTTTGACATGAACTCAGTGGCTAACTCTTTAACTGCATTCCCCTGATGGGGGAGAAGCCTTGCTAGGCCATAGAGGAGGACAATGCATCCAGTTCTGATGAGACCTGATAAGCTAGGGTCAGATAGAAGGGGAGGAGGACCTCCCCTATCCGTGGACTTGGAGAGGAGCATGGGAGGAGATGAGAAAGGGAGGGTGGGATGGGGAGGGAATGAGGAAGAAGCTACAGCTGGGATACAAAGTGAATAAACTGTAATTAATACAAAAAATAAAAATTTAATTAAAAAAAAAGAAACTGACCTGAGTTCAGTGCTATTTGGGAATTCAAGGCCTATTCAGATTCCATTGTTGGGATCACCTGCACAGATATTATCAACTGGCTCTGAAGTTGTGCCTCTGTATTCTCAACTCTTTTTTTAAAGATTTATTTATTGATATTTGTAATATTTATTGTTTATACAGTGTTCTGCCTGCATTCCAGAAGTGGGCACCAGATCTCATTACAGATGGCTATGAACTACCACGTGATTGCTGGGAATTGAACTCAAGACCTTTGGAAGAACAGCCAGTGCTCTTAACCTCTGAGCCCTATATTCCAGTTCAGGCTAGCAGCATATGTTAATGTTTGTCACTCCCTCACCTGTCCAAAGAGAAGAGGCAAGCTGCTGTTGGGGGGCAGTCCCAGAGCCCTCAGAAGGCCAAAAGGCAGCACTACTGCATGTAGGCTGGCTGCCGATTGGTTGGAAATGAGTAGCTGTGGACTCTCTCCCACTAGGCTAATAGCTTTTATTGTCTAGGAAAGAAGCGCGGCTTTTTGCAGAATAAAGAGCTGTCAGATGGAGCTGGGGTAAGACAACCAGACAGAACCAGGCACGAGACAGAAGCAGAAACAGGAATGAAGCAGAAGGGTAAACATAAAGAGCCACATGGAGGGGGTGCAAGAGCGGGGATGTCAGGTTAAGTTAGATGGCTAGCTGAAGGACTGCCTCCACCAAAGTGCCAACAGCTTTATATTATACAGGTGCCTCCCTGTCTTTATCGTTAAACTTCAAGCAGGTCCCCCAAAAGAGCCCCCACAATATTCCATATTTTTTCCCCTAATGTTATGTTTCTGGTCTAGGGTCCAGTCTATAATCCTACATTCTATTTTGTCATTATCTTCCCTTAGCATAACTTCACAGCTCATGCCTTTGACCCAGGTGGTATATTATTTTGCATTGTTGCTCAAAGTGGGCTTGTCTGGAATTTTGTTATAATTAGACTGAGGTTATGCAATGCTAGCTAAAGCATCACAAAAAAATTACTTTGTGCCTCTCTCAGTGTATCCTGTCCAGGGTTCGAATGTCACTATGGCAACACTGTGATGTCAACTGGTATTTTTCATGGCATAAATTTTAATTTTCTGGCATGGAATTGTTGTGCATCCACAGATTGTTTCTACTGATGGAATAAATAAGCTAAGTGTATGTGCTATATAACACATATGCCTACAAATTGTAGGAGTAAACAAATTAGGTAATCAGTGAAAGATGACGCCTCTGACCAGGTTCACAGAGATAATAAAATTCCAGATCAAGATACCATCTGATAACGGAAAGCAAACACCTTTGTCTGAGAGTTTTCAACAGTGAATCTGAGGAGAAAGGCATATTAGCTTTTACAGTGTGAGTACTTAGCATAGAAAACTTTTCTGAACGACTGTGCCAGAGATTGAGTTAGTCGGTTCCCACAGCCACTCATTTCTACAACCAGACACTTTAGAGAAATCCTAATGATAGCCTTAGAACTATAGTTATTGCCATCATTGTCTTCAGTGTCAAATGTACTGACTCCCCTTTCCTTCCAGAAAGGCTGGAGCTAGAAATAAATGGTACAGGCTGCCCTGCTGGTTCTGTGGGTATGTGTGTTGTGTCTCCTTCAGCTATTCTTGTTGTAATCTCTTATTTTTACCTAAAGAAATAAATATCCAAATTATCTTTAAGCAAAATGAAATTTGGCTTCAAAAGAAAAATATTGCCCTAAATCTAGAATCAGGAGGTAAAGCCACCTTAACCTTGAGATGTGTGCCCACACATGCGCATACGCACACACACACACACACAGAGAGAGAGAGAGAGAGAGAGAGAGAGAGAGAGAATGGGAATGGAGGAAGATTTTTTAAAAAATTCAAGTAATGAGGGTCTAGAAACAAAGATTATAGCAATGGTAAAGTGGACTACTTCTCAAAAACCCTGCAAAGAACCTACTTAAAGGGCTGTAACCACAGAGTATCAGGAGTTCCATGCTTCTCTTTAATGATTAGGGCAACATACAAGTCAAACGCTTATTAGGAAAATGAAAGAACAAGGGCCAAGATACCATCTGCTAAGGTAAGTTCACTTCCTAAAGAATAAGTGATGAGCTCTTTGTATTCTAGTGCAGTATGCAAAATGGTGTCTACTTCCAGGCTGCAGCTGTCTGTACTACAATCCCCGTGGGTTGCTGCCCTTGCAGCCTCCTTATCTGCCCCACCCCTCCTGGTTATGCCAAGCAGCTCCCAGCTCTTTCCCAATATCTGGGCAATGTTTTTATGATGAAAAGAGAACTGGACACAGCAGTGGGTCCTACCTTTGGAGACATGCAGATATGAGGATTTTCTTGGTCTTCAGTCATTGTAGGCCATTGTGCAACATGATGGGATCTGGACCTCTGAGTCCTGGATGCCTCCAACACCCAGGCATTGGGGATGCTTCCTCATTCTTAGAGCTGCAAGAGAGGGTATATAGATCATTAGCCACTGTGGACTGCTAAGGTAGCAGGTGTGCATAGTGTTAGCAGGGCTGCAGAGTGTAGGTGGGGTAAGAGTGAGTGAGTCAACAGAAAGAAAATTGTGTGTGTGTGTGTGTGTGTGTGTGTGTGTGTGTGTGTGTGACTTTTTTCAGAAGTCCAGTGCTGATTGGCTCCACTTACAGGGAAGGCATAAATAGCAGGTGCCTGACAAACGCAGCTACATTTGCCTGGAGCTCCTGGGACCTACAAGGAAGCAATCTGTGAGTATCTCTGCTTCTCATTTCACTTCCCTATCTTATGTGGAATCTCTTTGTCCAGATGGGCTGTTTATCACACTGATTTTGAGAAAGTGGGGAAGTGGTTCTGGTTCTGCGTTCTGGATCAGGAATCAAGAGTCAAAGATCAGGGATTGTAGGGAATGGAAGTGGAGGACAGAGTAAAGGGAAAAGATCCTCTGTCCCTAGGACACCTTCCTTGGCTCAATTGGAAGATGTACTTTCTGAGCTTGGGTAGTATGGCTGAATTCTATGTGATGTTTTCTCAGACCTACACACATAGTATAGAGAATTCAAGTGGAATTTTGTCTTGGTTCCCAATTTCATAAAGAAAGAAAGGAAAAAAAAAAGATAGAGGAAGAACTGCCCAGACTTCCCTGGGCTAAGGTTTTAAACTCAGGCTGGTGCCAATGGCATAGCAACAGGACAAACCAAGTTCCCTCTTAGCCTAAAGTCTATTAAATAATATACATGGTCTCTGGTTTGTCAGCCAAGATCAGGAAGAGGCACTGTTCTCAATGAACTTTTTCTCTGAAAGCACAGACTGAGTGTCATTGAGCTCTGGGCTGTGGTTTTTGCACACTCCATTTGGTCCTCTAGCTAACCCCAGACTGTCCTGGTTCTGAAAGCCTGAGGGTCTGCTCTCTGAGGCCTCCTTCCTAAGGTGAACAGGTGATAGATCAGAAAGCCTTTTGTCTTGACTCTTCCCCCGAAATGAGGTATGGGGCCCTAAAGTTAAGGAGGCTGTAGGGCAAGGAAGTGGCCTTGCTATGACTTGGGCCTGCTCTTCAGTACTGATAACAGAGTCTCTGATAAAACAAGAATAAGGAAGTGGCCTGTGAGCTCATTAAGGCATTTCTAGGAAGTCCCAAGAGATCTGAGGACATGGTGAATAAGAAAAGGAAAGCTTTATCCCAGAACCACCAGCAGGTGGAGAAGCACCTCTCTGGTCAGGAAGCCCTGGCAAACATGTACCTTATTCAGTTAGAGTGAACTACACGGGCCCCTTTGGCTTTGTTCCCAACCACTGTGCTACCCACTGGCTCTTTCCTTCCCTGGAAGGAAAGACATTATTATAGGTCAGATCTTGAATGTACCCCAGCATCCCATGGTTGAAGGCATGCAGAGTTGACAGCCTTGTAACACTATTGAAAAGTGTTGGAAATGATGATAAGTTAAGACCTTGAGATACCCTGTGTAGGGAGTGACCAAACTCTTGTACCCTGAAGTCAGGTCTCAGCCAGACTAAGTCCCTCTCAGACAGTGACTGAATATTCTGACAACTGTCTTCTCTAGGTTCCTCCTCAAACCAGCCTCCAATCTGAATAAGCCCACCTGGAATTCCCTCTTCACCAACAAAGCATCTCAATAGCCTTCTAGTTATCTCTGGGTCTCTCTAGCTGCTAACTTGATATCTCTGAAACTCTTTACCTGTGTTCCCTCTGGGTCCTTCCTTCATCATGGATTTGGTTGCTTGGTCCAGAAATATCAACTTGCCTGGCAAGCATGCAGCCACACTCCAACCTGAGCTTGTGCTGGAATCTAGAAGCACTCAGACCCAGGTTCAATTATGGACCAGTGTTATAAGGTATCAGTGTTGATACCTTAGCTAGAGAGAGGATATAGGCTTAGCCTCAACTGAATTAATCCAGCTGCCCTAGTACACAGAGAGAAGGAGGACCAGGAATGAGGACAGTCCTCAGGCACTGTTTTCATAGGGCACCAGAGATGGAAACTACTGTCAACCTTGTCAGAGTGCTAGTCAGGTAGCTCACTCCCTCAAAGGCTGGATCATATGCCCACCTCCATATACTGCTTTTGGAGTCTTACGGTCTTATTGCTCTGGGCCCTCATCAGAGAGGAGGACATGGGAATGGAAATTTCTCATCTCCAGACTCAGCAGCCACTACTTAATCCACATCCTAGAACCATCATCACCTCTTTTCTCGTTCTCATCCCTGCAGGCAATGCTGCACCTCCTCTACATGCTTGCCCTGCTGGTACAGCCCTTGGGGAGCCTGGGAGCAGAAATGAAGACCCTCTCACAGAGATCAATATCTAACGCCTGCACTCTAGTCATTTGTAGTCCCACAGAGAACGGCCTGCCTGGACGGGATGGACGGGATGGGAGAGAGGGTCCACGGGGAGAGAAGGGTGATCCAGGTAGACTTGGGACCAAGGGCTTGTCCTGGAGGAAAGGGGGGTTATTGGAATGTGAACCAGTCTGAATGTTCAGATACTCCATGATGAACTTGGATGTGTGCTTCCTACCAGAGGAATGAGTTTCCCCATGGTGTCCATGCTACCTGCCAAACACATGTTTTTGACCTACCATGAGCTTTCTCCCATCACCCAGCTGCCCTGACTCCTCTCTTGGGATCCCTGGATTCTTCTTGTTCAGAGAATGGATAAACAACCAATATAACCCTGTCCCAGCAGTAAACAATTGTTCATTTTGATTAAAGGGTGCCTATATGGAATGTTAATTAGTTTTAATATTTAAACTCCACTGCACACATGGTGAGAAAAATCAGACTCCTATAAACAGTCCTACAAACAGGTTTTACTGGCAAAACCTGCCTAAGATATTACAAATGAAGATTAGAATTCATGTTTCTTTGTACAGCTCTATGCTCAGATATTCACTTGGAAATCCATTTAATTCTTTCAAAACCCACAAGGAACATACCAAGGTCTCTTCTCAGGTAAAGTGGGGGATGGTAAAGTTGAAAGAAGAAGGGCTTCTGCGTTAAAAGATTGTACTGTTAGCTGTCTCTCTGTGACTGTGACCCTCAAGGACACAAAGTCTCAACTTGCCTATTTTCAAGTAAGAATAGGATTTGCCAAATAATCTTTGACAGATGATGGAGCCAAAGATTTTATTTTATATTGAGTCTTCTGGGTGAAGTTCAATGTTCCTGTTGAGCGATTTGGTGTGTTCTCCTGGTTTGCCAGACATAGTACTAAGCAAATGTGTTGACCCTGAAAATACTGACCCTGCAGAGTCTCGTTGGCAAGAGTGGGAAACTTAATAAACAACAAAAATAGTGGGACACATTCTTCTGAGCTGAAGCTTTGATGGGATCAAATACTTTGTTTCTTGCCCGAGTTTGCATTTTGGTTGAAAGGAAGCCACTTAGAATATTGTCTCTAGGCTACATGGGATAAAGGACAAGAGATGGTATGTCTCAGGTAAGACACAAAGTGGCCCCATGTATGAATGTGCCGGGGCTTTAGATTCATCCAGGGGCAGCCACAAGAGGAATGGTACTTGGTGATCTCCGTCTCTCTCTTGAGCCCAGTGAAATCTGTGTATTAAATGTAGAGTGTTCCTTTCCCACAGTGGTCCTGGAACAGGCCTTATTACTGTGAATTTCCTGGTCTTTGGTTAGGCCTTGGGTTAAGGAAGCAAACATTGGGACACAGAATGGCTTTTCTTTTCTTTTTTTTCTTTCTTCTTCTTTTTCTTTTCTTTTCTTTCTTTTCTTTTTGTTCCTCTAGTCCAGTCATTCTCTAGTCACTTTTGATCATCTGTCATGGATTTTGATACCTGTTGCTCCCCAAAATTTGCTAAAAAAGGCAGTTGAAGCTTAAGAGGAGACACCCTTGAGCAGGTGATCTAGAATTGGATCTAAGGGTCACTGTAGTGAGACCTTAGGGTAGGAGATGCTCAACCTGAGTCAAGAAATGTCTACTCCGCCAGGGTGAGTAGTAGATAGATGATGTAGCCCAGCCATTTAACTGTCTATGCTTCATCCCTGTGAAGCAATAAGAAGCCTAAAGTCTTCCAGAAAATTTACAGGTACTCCATCCCAACTGCACTTCTTGCCCTAGGAAGGCCTGTCATCTCTGGTTTTCAAACATGTAATTTTATCTGTTTTCTCTTCTCTCTAAAATAATCTGTGGATTTATACCACATTACTCGTTTGTCTACTGGTAGGCACCTAGGCTGTCAGCATACCTTAGCTATGGTGAATGATGCTTCAATAAATGTGAGTTTACAGTTATCTCTGGCTTGTTGATTGCATTTTAACTGGATATATTCCCAGGCATAGTAGGATATATGGGTGGTAATTATACCTCTAGTTTTTTAGGAATCCTAACACTATTTTTCACAGCAAATATACTAATTCAATAACTCATTTTCCTATATAAAGCTTCCCTTTTATCTACATCCTCACCACTATTTATTATTTCTGTGTGTATTTGGGGTTCCTGTGCATATATATGCATATATGGGGTTTTGAGACAGGTTCTCACTGTAACCCTGACTGGCCTAGAACTCACAATGCAGTGTAGACCAGGCTAGCATCAAACTCAGAGCTCTTCTTCCTGAGTGCTGGGATTAAAGGCATGCACTGAAAGACCTGACTTGCTTTGCTCTATTTTGTAAAAGCCATTCTAACTAGTACAAAATGGAATTTCATTGTGGTTTTGATTTATATATCCTTGATGACTACTTACAATAACATTTTTTCATTTACTTTCTGGCCTTTTATTTCTTCTCCTGAACAGATTATCAGTCTGTTCATATAATCTTCACACTTTAAAATTAGGTCATTTTCTGTTTTTTGTTGGTTTTTTAATTCCTTACATATTCTAGGTGACAACAAACCCTTCTGTCATGTCTGGTGAATGTTTCACAAGTGTCTTCTCCCATTCAGTAGGTTGTCTCTTCACTCTGTTGGTTATTTCCCTTGCTGCATTCTGTGTTTTTTAGTTTTTTACAGTCTTATTTTTAAGCTTTTATTCCTTTTGTGCTTGGAGCTCTTCATAAACAATGATCAATTAGATAAATAACAATAAACAAGTTAGGATCTATCTGGTACAATGTTTGAAAAATGTTTAAAAAAAAAAGTTGGCTGTCCTGATACAAACTCCTCATACACTCACTCACACAGGCTTACATACATGTATACAAACATCTACATACTTGCTCTGTGGTCATTGATCAATCAAAGCTGACAGATTGCCTTCTGCTGACACAGTGGCCTTGGGCACAGTGATAAAGATCTGCATGGAAGATTGTGAGGTTCGTGGCTTGAATTCACCTCCAAGCCAAGGATATCTATTTCCTATAAGTGGGGACCTAATTTTTATTAAGTGTGTCACCATAGGACCACGGTGTGTGAATGTAGGCTGTCCATGCACAGTAGAACTTTGAAGGAATGTCAAGGACTTCATCCTATAGACAGCAGTCCTTCCTGAGCCTATAACTGACTTTGGGTCCATTTCTTTTGTTTCTATAGGATTGCCAGGACCTGCAGGGATTGCAGGGATGCCTGGCCCTGCAGGTCCAGTTGGGCCCAAAGGGGAGAATGGCTCTGCTGGAGAACCTGGACCAAAGGGAGACTCTGGACCAGGTGGTGAGCAATAGGTCATGGGATTCAGATGGTAACTCCAGCTGCTGCTTCTGTCATGAGGATGTGTAGGTGGTAGGCACAGAGCCTGTCCCAGGAAGAGGGACTGAGGAAGTTCAGAAGGAGGTTCTGGGTCTTGTCTCTTTGACCTCTTCTCTGACATGCATCTGATAATCTCCTACTGCCAAAGGAGTTCCGTGCCACTGACTGGGCTAATCCTTTTTTGCCAGGACCTCCCGGACTCCCAGGTTTGCCTGGTCCAGCTGGAAAAGAAGGACCCTCTGGGAAGCAGGGGAACACAGGACCTCAAGGCAAACCAGGTCCCAAAGGAGAGGTTGGGCCCAAAGGTAAGCAAGGGGTATGATTGTTCTGGGAGGAAGAAAAGAGAAATGACAATGGAGGCTATTGGTGTGATCTGAGGCCTGGTCAAACTGACACGGTGAATCCAGAGTATTAACACTGTGAGAACCTTGGCATGCACACCTCGCTCACATCTCTCCATGATGACAGTATTTTTCCATTACTCTCCACAGAGGAAACCGAGGCAGCAAGAACAGTGTTCTCAACTCTCTAACCAACCCTGTAGTTCTGTGTGAAAAGGCCTACTGCTGAGGAAATGTTGTACACTGAACACACTCTTAGCAGCATTTCTACCTGTTTGTTCCTTCCCCAGGAGAAGTAGGTGCTCCGGGTATGCCGGGATCTGCAGGAACAAAAGGCTCCATAGGCCCCAAGGGAGAAAGAGGTGCCCCTGGTGCCTCTGGGATTTCTGGGGCAGCAGGTGAGTGAGGAATAGACATAGAGCTGGTTGGAGTTCTGTTGTTCCCCCTTTGAGCTGCCAAGGCCTGCTTCACTTCTTCATCTCATCCATTAAGTCAAAACTGGGCTGTGGAGGCACTCTGCTTCCAAGGAAGGCAGATGTGGGGTTCCTGAGCCTGCTCATATGTAAGGAGAGGGATATTTTAAGCCACAGTGAGTTGTTTTGCAGGGAAATTGTACACAGACAAAGCTGGTTGGCAGATGATAAGGACAGCCACGCACAGAGTGGGCATGAGTCTGGGTTCTGGGAAGAGTCTGCATGTGACAAAGGCACATAGCTGGGAGAAGGATAGACTTTGTACAGTAAGGTGAACATGCTGAAAAATGGACACTTGGCTTAGCCAGCTTTGTTATTGTTGTTGTTTTGTTTTGTTTTGTTTTGTGGGGTTTTGTGGGGTTTTGTTTGTTTTATTTTATTTGTTTTTAATTCCAGGGCCTACTGGAGCCATGGGGCCACAGGGAGCTCCAGGTTCCAGGGGGCCACCAGGGCTCAAGGGGGACAGAGGGGCTCCTGGAGACAGAGGAGCCAAAGGTGAAAGCGGGCTTCCAGGTAAGACAGAAGCCACAGGTGCTGGGACCCCCACTGGGATGTAGCACCTCATGAGTACAGGCAGAACTTGGGGTCACCTGATAGGCAGGAGGGCCCATTAGTCTCTTGCTTAGCTGTCTATCTAAGTCATGTGGGAAGGCAAACCCAGGGAATTTCTTCATCTGACCATGAGAGAATAGGTGATAACAGCTGATTTCCTGGTTTATAGGCTAGCTTTGAGTATCTAACAACCCAGTTGGTGAGAATTATATAAGGAATGTGTATTTCTATTCTTTCCCTAAGAATGTTGGGATGTCATTATATTTCCTAAATCTTGAGTCAGAATGTCATCTGTTTTGCTCTGCCATCTGGTTCAGGCTTAGTTGAGGTTTAGGGGCTTGTTTAGGGACATAAGAAATTTCTGCACAGAAGCTCAGTATCATGGATCATACTTGTAATCCTAGTACTGGGGATGCTGATGCAGGAGGATCACTGAGTTGGATGCCAGCCTGGGCTACATTAGATCCCGTCTTGAAAACAAACAAACAAGTAGACTGGGGAGATGGATCAGTGTGTGAAGTGCTTGCCATACAGACATGAGCTCAAGAGTTCAGATCCCCAAATGGTGGGTAGGCATGGCAGCCTGCCAGTAACCCTAGCTCTGCAGTGGCAGAGATGCTATCCCTGGAGCAAACCAGCTAGCTGGACTAGTAAAATCAGCAAGCTCTGGGTTCAAGTGACAGATTCAACCTCATTATCTACAGTGGAAGGTAATGGTGGAAGATGCCCAAATAATTGCTGGGCTATGTGTGTATACACATGTAACATACATGTACATACACACAATAATTTTTTGAAAAAAGAAAGAAAACCATTCACAGCAGAGACCATCAATGCCTACAAATGCAGAGCTTGATGGGAGTTAGCAAGCTCCCCGCCTTGACCCTTACCTTTTTCTGGGGATCAGTCTAAATTGTTCTTAGGTTTGCAGCATAATCTTCACATGGTCATTTCTCTTCTTTCCCTCCTGTGAAGACACCGCTGCTCTGAAGCAGCAGTTGGAGGCTGTAAAGGGACAGCTACAGCATCTAGAGGCTGCTTTCTCTCACTATAAGAAAGGTGAGTTCCTGGATCCAAACAAAATCTGTCACTGTTGTGGATTCTGAACCTTGTAGTTGAGCTAGGGCTACTCATTTGGCTGAGCTTTGCTGTAGGTCTGGGATGGGAATGAGCAGGAACTAATTCTAGGCTTGGACTGGGACTGGAGTAACACATTGAGCATTTATCAACATACATGAGCACATGTATTATAGGCATACACACAGACTTAAAAACACATAAGATGGATATTGGGTTCTTCTATGCGCTTTGGATAAATGAGTGGGCATATTCATGTAGCACAAAAAAGCCTACCCAGGAACAACTCTGTGACAGCATATGAGTCTTGCACTGCCCTGTTCAGGGCTGCTCTTGGTACCATCCTGACCCCATTCAGAATCTTCCCCAAGATACTCAGAGGAAAGAACAGTGGATCAGGGCCCAGCTTGGACTCTCACCAGCCTCACAGTGTAGGACCGAAGCGCAACCCTCTCCAGAGCCCTAAGGGTCTAGTACCTTTTGCAGACTACCCTGCATGGGTGCAAAAGCCACAGAGGTGGGGGCACATTGACTGAAAGATGTATGACATGCTATGAAGATGATGCTCTGTGATGCGACCCATCCCTTCAGAGGCAAGGAAGTGGAAAGGGAGTGACTCTATCTTGTCTTCTCAGATAGTCATCACTAGGGTCATAATAGCTGCTGTGATTCCTTTTTGGGGTTCATCATCAACCCCACCCCAATTTCCCTGAATATATGCACCTCTCAGACATACTTCATCCCTCTCTCCAGCATTTCTAGGCCTAGGAGACTAAGGACAACCTGGCCATTGACCCAACTTTCAGATGCTCCATTCTTTTCTTGCCTGTGCCTTAACCCCAGCACATACTGCAGACACTGGCTGAAAGCCTGTGTTACTACCACCAGCATGACTGTGGGCTCACTGCACTGTGTCTTCTGTACTCCCAAATGTAATTTTGTAGAAAAAGTTGATCAGTTCTACATAGTAACTGACATATGGGCTAAACAATAAAAGTCAGTTTCCTTTGGGGGACAGCTGTGTGTGTGTGTGTGTGTGTGTGTGTGTGTGTACGCGCGTACATGAGCAGTGTACCAAGGTACTCATGTGGAAGTCAGAGGACAACTGTATGGAGTCAATTCTCTCCTTCCACCTTTATGTAGGTTCCAGGGATTGAACTCAGGTCACCAGGCTGTATAGCAAGAAGCAAACACCTTTACCTCTGAGCCATCTCACTAGCTCTCCACCTTGTCTTTTTGGAGACAGGAACTCTCACTAACCTGTAAATTACTGATTTAGTGAGATTAGCTGGTCAATGAGGCCTTTCATTCTACCCTAGGATCCACCTGTTTCTATACCCCTGTTTCTGTAACCCCATGTCCAGCTTTTATATGAACATGGTGGGTCCAGACTCAGCTCCTCATACTTGCACTTTGTCCACTGAGCTGTCTCCTCAGCCTATGTCTGAGCTCTGGTGTCAGACTGAGTGAGATGTCCCACAATCATAGCAACTTGGACACTGTATTTAACTTCTTTGAGCTAAAGTGCTTTTGTTAGTGTATAGGGAGACCGCTTTATGGGAGTACACTGTTGTGCTAGGACCACAGTCTTTTCTTCATCATCTCTGGTTCTCTAATACCCTTCATCAGAAGTTTGGGATGAGCCCGGCATGGTGGCCCAAGCCTGTAAATTCAGCACTTAGGGAGGCAGACATATCTCTGTGAGTTGGAGGCCAGCTACTTCTACTGAGCGAGACCAGATCAACCAAGGCTACACAAAAAAAAATCTGTCAAAAAAAAAAAAAAAAAAAAAAAAAAAAAAAAAAAAGAAAGTTGAGAGGAGGTTCCTGCTCCAACTCAAATTTTTGACTGGCCCAGAACTTTAGGTAGGGACTGCCACAACTTCAGTCCTCCTTCCCTCCTCTTTCAGCCACACTCTTCCCTGATGGCCAAAGTGTTGGAGACAAGATCTTCAGGACAGCCAACTCTGAAAAGCCTTTTGAGGATGCCCAGGAGATGTGCAAGCAGGCTGGGGGGCAGCTGGCCTCCCCTCGTTCTGCTGTTGAGAACGCTGCCATACAGCAGCTTATCACAGCACACAACAAAGCTGCTTTCCTGAGCATGACAGATGTGGACACTGAGGGCAAGTTCACTTACCCCACAGGAGAGCCCCTGGTCTATTCTAACTGGGCCCCAGGGGAGCCCAACAACAATGGTGGAGCTGAAAACTGCGTGGAGATCTTCACCAACGGCCAATGGAATGACAAGGTTTGTGGAGAGCGACGCCTTGTCGTCTGTGAGTTCTGAGCCACTAGAGGTAGCAGATAGGACAGTACTTGGCCAGCAGCTTAGCGAGTGTGGTGTGGCTGAGACCCCTGTGCTGCCAACATCCTAATAAAAAATGACTACATGTCTAGCTTGGGTTCTCTGCAGAAAGCAGCCAAAATGCAGGGCTACCACCCAACACATCTCTTAGAGTGTCCTGCATGGCTGCCTTCACATGCTGAAAAGCTCTCAGGGGAAAAAAGAGGTTGTGTCTTACCGCTTTTAGGGAATAAAATTGTCCGTCTCTATGACCTGTCGAAGAATACGATGCCTTCTTCTTGGCCCTGCTGCTTCTCAAACTCTCAGCTGTGTTTGGCCTGGCTGATGACATCTTTCTAAAACTTTCTCCTCTGGGCTTTTCTCCACTATTGCCTGGGGCTTCTGGTGTCTTGGCGGCTCCTGATGGCATTTTCTTACATGTCTGCTGTTTTCCTTCATCACCTCTTGGGCACGCACAGGCCCTAACTCAGTCCTCACTCACTCCAGGTGAGATCATCCTGGCTCCTGGCTTCATATTCCATCTGCAGGTCATTTCTGGTCAGGACTTCTTTTTGATGTCCCCAAACTAAAAAATGGCAGGATAGAACCTCTGGTGGCCTCAAAGCCCAGCAGAGTGACGTGGCACAAAATCACTGTTTCCCTATTTGATGTCATGGCAACACCTAGGAAAATGTTACTCAAAAGTCCTTCGGTGGGGCTGAGAAAGACCTCTGCACCATTCTAAACTCATCTGTAATCTCAGGGAGGTAGGAGAAGAGCAGCTGGCCATGCTCATATTCACCTAAGCCTTCTATTGCCAGACAGTTTTGAACATTCCATCCCTCTTGCTTCAAGGATGGCCTAGGTAATACTCCTTATCTCTTTTAAGTTTTTATCTTTTTAATTCTTATGTATAAATGTTTTGCTGGCATATAGGTATGCATACCACACGCATGCCTGTTGACTCTCTGGAACTGGCATTATGGATGATTGTGAGCCACTGTATGGGTACTGAGAATCAAACCCAGGTCTGCACAAAGCAACAAGCGCTCTTACCTGGTGAGCCATCTCTCCAGCCCCATCCTTCTTATCTTTCAAATGTAGAAAGTGAGGCCCAGAGAAGGAGAGGACTCATGCAAGGATGACTTGGTATGGTAGCATTTGTGGGTCACAGACAAGTTTTTCCTGACCTCAAAGCTAACAATTCTGAGTGTTTGGTTTATTTTGATGCATTCGTCCAAATTTTAATTGTACCTGTATTCAAGAAATGGGAAGGACACCTGGGTGGACCACAGGCCCATTAAAAACACACACACACACACACACACATACACACACATAAATGCCCCATTTTCTAGGCAGGACCCTCAGTCTCCTGTTCCAGAGACCAGAGGGAATTGCCCATTCTGTATAATCCTCCCCACCTAAGCTGAATCCCTCTTCGAAGTCCCTCATGTATATTATGAGACAAGCCCCAGACTTTCAGACAATATGAAGCTAATGACCAACTGGGATTTTTTTTTTTTCCTTGTTACTGGGAAAAAAAATTCCTGGCACTTTCTGAAAAACAAGTCAGTTACACAATAAAGAACAAATAACTCTTGGTTCAGAGGCCACACCTAAGTTTAAAGAGGTTCCTTTTACAGTAAGGAGCAGGAAGCAACCAGTTCTTGTTTAAAGCCAAAGAGGAACATTTCCTATAAATAGATGGCCCAACGTGTGCTTACGAAGTACTGGGGACAGGCAGGGTCAGGCTGTATCCCTGGACCCTTCATGCACCCATGTATCTCTTGCTTACACCCTCCTACTTCCTGCCTCTAGAGCAGGGGTTCTCAATCTGTGGGGTCCGACCCTTTTACAGGTTGCCTATCAGATACTTATGTTATAATTCCTAAAAGTAGCAAAATTGCAATTATGAAGTAGCTACAAAATAATTTTATGTTTTGGCGTCACCACCACATGAGGAACTGTGTAAGGGTCACAACATTAGGAAGGTGGACAGCCACTGCTCTAAGGACAGGAAATGACAAACACAGAGCATAGAGGTAAGACGTACTCCCCTGCTACCAGCCCAAGATTCCTGTGGGTATAAGTCTGCTTGTCTCAGATGCCCACCCTCATCCTAGCAGCTAGGTTTTGAGGAATAAGACCACACAGCACAGTATTGCCACTGAGATTCTCATAGTGTTACAACAGTCTTTGGAGATCCTCTCAAAGGAACCGTTACCTAGCCAAATAACAATGCCTTGTCTTGTTCTTGTTGTAAGTGTATTTTATTTTTCATGTATATGATTGTTTTGTCGTTGTGTATATCTCTGCATCACATACGTGCCTGGTTCCAGAAAAAGCCAGAGAGGGTGTCATATTTCCTAGAACTAGAGTTACAAAATGGCTGTGGGTGCTGCGAATTGAACCCAGGTCCTCAGGTAGAGCAGCCATGCTCTTACCACTGAGCCATCTCTCTAGCTTTCCCCGGCCTGTTTTTTAACAACAGGAAGGAAAGAACAATGAAACGTTATGAACAATCTCTTATCATGTGGAAGTTCTGAGATGGTGAGACTCCACCCTTTTCAGGGGAACCTTTAAATGTCAGGACCACAGGCCATGAAGACTTGGTTTGCTCAGAACACAGAGAACATATCAAGAGGATTATTTGAGCTCTGTAGACACAGCCTGATTAAGAAGAATACTGAAGAAAATATTTCAGAAGATGAAATTTTAAGTTTTAGAGCCTTTAGGTACCCCCTGCTTGATACACCTGTGAAGACCAGCATGGGTTTTACACTGTTCATCTTACCCTCAGCCATATTAGCCCACATCCCTTTTAAACTAGTATAATCGAGAGATGAAGGCGGGATTATGTGACACATAAAGTCTTAGGAGATATAACAAGCTGCCCACTGCCACTTGAGTCAAGAAAGCTGTTGATATCCATACATACATGTCTTCAATGGGGTCTTCCACAGAGAGGCATTAGAAAGACCTGTTCAGTTTAATGTTATTTTTATTTTATTTTAAGATGTTTGTTTTTTTGTTCTCTTTTCCTTCTTTTCCATTTTTATTTTGAAAGAATGTCTCTCTATGCAGCTCAGGCTGGCCTCAAACTCTGCATTCTCCTGCCCTCAACTTGCAGAGTCTGCAATCATCAGTGTGCACCTCCATGCCCAGCTAGTTAAATGTATATTCTCAAGACTACTCCTGATTCTCAATCCTCCTGTCACCAAAGCAGCCCACATCTCATAATGCACAGCATGAGAGGAGCCTTCTGATGTTTTCTTTTCTAGGATTCTATTTTGCTTTGAATCTTTTTAGGACATAGTTGTATGAATCCACTGACAACTGAATTACTTGTTTGGACAATTCTCAACCACACTTACCCTCTGGAAATCCTCCTTATTCAAGCTCAAAGGTGTATTTGAAAAACAAAACATCCCTACCTCACAAAACCTTTTTATTAAAGGGAAAATGTTAATTGAGTTACCAAATACTTATCCAGGGCTGGAAACAAAGATGAAATAGCTAGTTATGCTCTCTGGCTCCGGAATCCCTAAGGGTGCTGAGAAGTCATCTCTAGAGCTGAATTGCAGCAGTAGACAATAGAGATGCTTGACAGCAGATTTAGAATGAAGGGGTGGTCTAAGAGCTCTTAGCCAGGACCACACGGGAGCCATCATCTTGTGCTATTACCAAGCTGTTTAGAGAACAGGACGTTTCACTGGCACATGGCCTCATCTGTTACTGTGAGGCTTTTGCATGGATTCTCACAGCAGATTTCCTGGGTTTCTCTGATGTTTCAGTGAAGCCCTTATGAGACAGGCATGAATTTCTGGCATATGTTACTTCCAGCTGGTCAGAACGGGCTCTGTGGCCATTTCCAGCATGCCCTCTCTCTTGTGGCCACGGTGATTGTGGAAGGATTGGTGGAGACTAAGCTGTACATTCAAACATTCTAGAACCTTAAACAATTGCATGGAAAAGCACCACCTTGAGGATCAGCTGGATTCACTTGGATTATGAGTGAGAAGGGGGGTCCATATGTGGACATTTTCCAATATTAACGTATTTGATTTACATTTACTTAGGATGCCATAGGCTCTGTCACGCTGATTGGCTGAGCCACATTTGTGTCACAGGGGGACCTGCCTAAGCAAAGTGGCCCCTTCTATATTTGTTGAGTAAGAAGAGCAAATGGAATGAATGATCAAGGGAGTCAAGTGAAAAAGATCCTTAATCCCTGCTTGAAAGGGCTGAATAAAATGTTTTTGAGATGTCTGCAGTTGCTTTGATCTGAAGTAAGAGTACAGTGACCTCACTGCTTGTTCTTTTGCCTATTTATTTTCCTTAACACTTTAAGTTATGAGTGCTGGGAATTAGGCCAGGGCTGAAATGTGAGGAGGCAACTTCAGGAAAGCAGATCTTCTGTGATCAGAGCGATTGATGGGTCATGGGTCAGAGCAGGAAGGAGATGAAAGCAGGAGGTGGGTTTGAGTAAGTAAGCCTGGTGTCCCGGCTGTGGAAAGAGCAGCTATGAAAGCAGAATGGGGGAGAGAGGGGTTTGTGAATTCTCTGAAGGATCTAGAAACTCAGTGTGTTTTCTATGAAATGTGCATCAAGCAGAAAAAGTGATTAAGAGAGGGAGGTTCTCCTGAAATGATATCAGGGCTCTTAGGAAAGAAAAGCTGCTAAACAAGGGAGGAAAATTGAGCAAAATTTGTAATTTCATAGGATTTGGTACATTTTATGTTCCAGGGATTTTTTAAAACTAGCATGATAAAATAACATACTAAACAACATATGAATAAATGGAATAATCAAAAAGAACAAAGTGTAAAAGTGAACTCAGGTTCAAATACATCTGATAAAATAAAAACCAAGGGTACCAAAATGACTTGTCAGTTAACACTGTTTCATTAAATGACCAAGCAGTTAGGTGAAAAATATTTTTTCTTAGTTACATATAAAAATAAAACTAGGGCTGGGGATATAGCTCAGTGGTAGAATGATTGCCTAGCACATGTGATTTCCTGGGCTCTGCCTCCAATGCAGTAATAAATAAACAAATATAATTAATTAATTAAAAGAAAAATCAGAAGATATGAGTATTGCATCAAATATTCTTGGAAGAGAAACAGCTATCTAAAAACACTGTTAGAGAGGGAAACTTAAAGTGATAATCATTAATAATAATAATAAAGGCGATGAAGAATACAACACAACATACAATTTAAAGAAGAGTGTTGGTGCTTAGAGATGCCTCAGTTGTTAAAGAGCTCTGGCTGTTTTCCCAGAGAACCAGGTTTAATTCCCTGCACTGACTGTAACTCCATTTCCAGGGGACTGATGCCTTCTCTTCTCTGATGGCACTATGAACGTATGTGGTGCATAGACATACATGCAAGCAAAATACCCAAACATATTAAATTAAACAAGTAAATAAATAAATATGTAAAAGACTGTTGGGTGATATATTTACAATGTATATAACAATAAATAAATGTGAAAATGATAAATCACTAAGTAGGAAAAAAATTATCTAAGAACAAGGAGAAATTTATCAATGGTAATCATCACTGACACATGGGAAATGCACATCAGTAACAATGAAAAAGAAAAACTGTCTCCCCAAGTCTGTGGAATGCCTTTACAGTGTCCTACTAAAGAGTAAAAAATCAAATGCAGGGAGAGCTGTGCATAGTGGCTGTCACCTGTAAAATCACCATTCAGCAGACTGGAGCAAGAGGATTGCTGCAAGTTCAAGATAATCAAGACCCTTTCTCAACAAGACAAAACAATCTGAAACTAGTTGAACTAACTGGTCATCTTGTGCTATGTAGTATTCCTGTGTGTGCGTGTGTGCACGTGTGTGTATGCCTGTGTGTGTGCATGTATGTGTGTGTGTGTGTGTGTGTGTGTGTGTGTGTGTGTGTGTGTGTGTGCAGTTGTCTGGGTGCATAAACATGAAGTCAGAGCTCAACATTATGTGCTGCCTTTATTGCTTTCCACCTTATTGCATCAAGACAGGGTCTTTCAAAAAGCCTTGAGCTCTCCAATTCAGCTAGACTGGGTCGCCAGTGATCCCCCAGGATGTGCTGACACTCCCTCCCCAGTCTTGGGGTTACAGACAAATAGCCCACTGGGTTTTCTAGACGGATGCTCAGGGTCTGAAAACGGGTTCACATGATTGCATCGTGAGCACTTTGCCTACTGGGACAGCTCCTCTCTCTCTCTCTCTCTCTCTCTCTCTCTCTCTCTCTCTCTCTCATAGTGTCTCACTCTGTAGTCTAAACTGGCCTAGAGCTTGCTGTGCAAACCAGGCTGGTCTTGAACTTACATCAGTCCTTCAAGCTCCGGTGTAATCTATCATGTCTCATTAGTGCTCATCCTTTAAAACAAATTTTAAGCTCAGTATGCCAGTGCACTCTGCCTGTAACTGCGGCACTTGGGAGGTGGAAGCAGGCTTGGAAACTAACCAGCACCAGTCCCACCTTGGGACTCTCCTTTCTCTTAGCAAAGCTGAGATACATACCACTTATTCTTTTTTCAAATTATGAAATTGATTTAATTTCTAACTTAAATAAATAATTTACCCATGTTAGCCATTAGACAGAGGAAGGCCTGATTCTTACCTTGGCTCTAAGCGCTAGAACACAAAAATAGCTATGAAAGGTTTAAATATGAGAAGTGCACAAGCATCATAGTTCCCATGCTTCCCTGTGACCTACAGGATGTCCACACATGGCAGCATGTGTCAATGACAAGAGGCACACGTGAAAGAGGGTGGGAAAACATGTAGGTGGCCCTGATTTGTGACAACCTACTCTCAAACTACCTAATCCGGTCTTGGGAGACCTCAGTCATCCCTGTAAGGTGAGCACTAATCCATCCTGAGGGTATATTTCCATCAGTTGATTGCCGCTTAGTAGGCAATCAACTTAAAGCTTCTACCATCCCTCATTACTATTACTAGGAACCAGCTTTCCGGCATACAAACCTTTAGAGGATATTCAACCCATAGGACAAGATATGGTCAGAGAGCTACCAGGCTGTTCCACCTTTTCTGATTCCTGCCCTGGAAGGGACTGACAGCCAGTGAGATGGATTGTCAGGGTGAGCACAGTGGTCTCTGCATGGTGTTCCTACTGGGTCTCCCGAAAAAATTGGCATTTGTTCCCAATAGAAACCATAGATTCCTATAGGGACAGTGAGGCATTTCAGGGGTGCTGGGTAACATTGGACAATGAGTTTCTTTTCTCCACACCACCTGAGCTAGTATTAAATGCCTTCCAGGATCTTAACCAGGCAGTGTAGGTGGTAGTTGGTTAGTGTGTCTTGTCACTCACAAGGAGAAGGAGTAGGACAGAAATGCAAATGTCCACCATCTTTGGCTGAAAAGAACAGCACTCAGCAGGCTGGGAGACATTTATCACGGGGAGTGTTCCTGATCCTCACTAGTGAGACTAGTAAAGATACTTTCTAGGACCTCTGAAAGAATCCTGATGCTTCTTCCAGTTGGAAGGACAGTGCTGAAGCACCTAGTTACAGCTGGTGGCACATTAGTGCCCTCTTCTTATGAGGTATGGAAGATATATCCACCATCCCTCTGTGCACTGACCCTCTGCCTCATAGGTCCCCAACAGGCTGCATAGAGTGCCCTTAGTTACAGGTCCCCAGGGGAGCATCCCTTTACTTTTGAGATTATTTGGGGGTCACTGCAAATGTCACAAATAAATGATTTGTTGTGTCCTCAGAAAGAACCTGTTTCAGACAAAAGTCCACAACCTTCTCCTGCTGGTGGTGAGTAAATGAAAAGGAGACTCCATTGGACCCAGCAGCAATTGCATCCTGTCTCGAAGGAATATGTCAGTAAGGACAAGGAAGAAGGTGGAGGTGGCATGGGTGTCCTTCTCTGAAGAGCTCACATTTGAGATTTGAAATGGAACAGGCACTAATTTAAGGAACAGTGTGTTCCTGCAGAGCCTTGACATGCTGAGGATCAATAGTCAGAAAGAGCAGATATCTACATATGGCCTGAAAAATGAACCCAAGATCCAAGCGGGTACAGCAATGATGGCAGCAGAGGCAAAGCAACAGGACCTCCCCAAGTTGTAGAGCCTAAGGCTCTCCTGGACCCCCTGCTTGTGAGACTCTCTGGGCTTGCTGGCCCTGTATTCAAAACAACCAGCAGAGGGCAGCATGAGGCCACTTCTGACAGGATTAGTGCTGTAACCTGAGAAAGTAGACTGCCCATAGCCACCTTCCAAAATGAGCTGTTTTTCTGGAATCCAGCCTAGACCCAGGTTAATCTCTGGAGATGAGCTGGAGCTCACATCCTGGGGATGGACTCAGATTAATTCACTGGTAAAGTCATTCACGAATGTATTTGTAAGCTATTAAGCTTGTAAGTGACTACCACCCTTTTCTGGCTCTGCTGATGTGAGTGCTTTGGAAAACTCGCAGAGGTGGGAATGCTGCAGCGTTATTTGCAAGTAAATGTTGTAATTGCTTCAGTAATAATAGCTTATCTGTCCTTGGTGACTGTCTTCTGAGGTGAGCACAAGTGTCACTCCAGTTTTACCAAAAAAGCACAGGGTCAAGGGTCACACAGCTGGATCATGGTGGAGCCCGGCAGTCTGGGATAAAATCTTTACTTCTAATGAATTGTCACACTGGTACAACTTCAACCATATAAATGGCGAAAGTAAATATCTACGGTTGCTGGGAGGAAAAGACAAACAAGAGAGAAAAAACCTTAACACTGGAGTTGGGGCCAACTTAGATTCAGTGGTCAGATGAATGGGATAAAGGCAATATTGGCAATATGTAAGGTTTGCACAAGATTATGCTAGTGTCTGAACAGTCGCTGCTGATTCTGTTGCTTCCTAAACATACTTAGGACCATTTGTGAACAGTTTGTACATTACCAACATGCATACTCTTCACCTAGAGCCTCTGGAAAATTCCCCACAGAAGGGTGGCGGTTGGGGGTGGGGGATGGACAGAGACAGGCCTGAGCACAGAGGGAAGAAGGCTTAAATGAGTTGCTGGCAATACTGTGCAGGGATGCAGAGAGTTTCAGGATCTGGGTCTGGCGGTTGCCATATTCAACATGCACATGTGCCCATAGATATGAGCAACAGCCTGAGTCCTGGTCACACAAGTATCTATCTGAGGCCACAGGAATGCAGCACTTCCCAGACTCTGGCAACTGCTCAGAACCATTTCAGTCTTAGCCCTGTTATTCTGTAAAGTCACAGGACATGATTAGACCTTAGCATGTGTAGAGATGAGGTTAGGTCAGCAGCCAGTTGCAATTGGGGGGGAACTGGGACAGACTGCTAGTGGACAAACACTATAAATAAAGCAGGACCCCTTTACATCATGAGGAAACTCCAAAGAATGAAGAAACCCTGCCTCATGGCACGGGTGAGGGGTCTACACAAACCACCAGGGTGATTGTTATTTCTTGGGACTGTGATTTTCAAACCTTGTCAAACATCTAGATCATCTAACAACCTCACAAAGGCAAGAGACTTCAAGAAAATTTTTAACAGGGCCAGAGTTCTTCGACTATGTTATGATTCTAATCAATTCTGCCAACCCCTGCTCTAAAGAGCAACATAAACCTCACAAGCCCATGTATTACCAGGACAACACAGGCCAGACCACATGCTGCCAGAAGCTAGTCTAGTCCAAGGCTTGTGTTTAGTTTGTAACTGCCCATCTGAAGTCTATCTCTTTTGTACATGGCAATTGCATCTGCTAGGACCAGACTTGGAGACCTTTTCCCTACATAGTTCACTGCTTCCCAGCTGGTCTCTTGTCAGGAGCACCTCTCATTTTCCTGGCAATCCATCAGCCACTTAAGGTTACCAGGGTAACATCGCTTTATAAAACCTGCTTCCTGGAATCTCCTGCCTGGGCCTCAGATGATAGTTCATCCTTTCCTGGCTAATGGTGTGTGTAGAAAAACCCCCAAATTCCTGACAATTACCAAAGTACAGGTCGTTTACATAATAGCGAGCAAACAGCCTGGTCGGTCAGAGGCTCTGCACTGAAACCCACACCCAAGGGTCAGGCCCATGGCCTGGTCCTTCATGGTTGCTGACCTCTGACAGCCAAGGAGAAAGGAGGCTGCCTGGACCCAGGAAATGGGTTAGCTGTGTTGAGTAACAAGCCTTCAGCTAGAACCCTATGTCCCTACCTCTGACTGGAACACAGCCAGAAGAATGGACAGCTGAGACAGCTGAGGCAAGTGACTCCAGAAAAAGACTGTCCTGATGAGGGAGCCGTTCAGTTCTAAGATGCAGAGTTTGGGCTAGAACCTGGAACTTGAGTATGTCAAATCTTTTAGTATCTGCTTTTTTTTTGCCATATGAAGCAAACCATAACTCCAGTGGCTGGGCTTGCATTTCTGCATAAGAAAAATAATGCATGGACATGGCTTAAACCCCATGTCTCCATTTCTCAGATAATATACACTTATGATTCTACTTATTCTCTAGAGGTGCTTCTACACCTTAAGCAGTCCCCAGGCCCTGTGGTTAAACATTGGAATAGAAATGAAACCAGTGAGTAATTCCATTCTACACTGCAAGTGTTTGTTGTCTGAAGAAAATTCAGTAATGTGACAGTATAGGTGTACTAGAAACCCAGGCACATGGTCCTGTCACTTGCATTCTGCTCACCCTGCTGCTTTCTAAAGGTCTCAGCCTGGTTACCACACCTGCTGGGAAAGTTCTGTGGAAAGAGCATAGTCTGACCTTGACCACTTGGTAGCCAACTTGTCCATCCATTTGTAAATGTTTGCTGTACCCATTGAACAAACATGCATCAACCATCAAGCACTTGATGACTACAGAGTGCTTTCCCTGGAAGTTCAGAAGTAAAATAGAAATGCAAGTGAACAAATTCAAGTCATTCTCACTGAGTGACTTCATGAAATGTATTCATGAAATAAATTCCAGTCTCATTTGTGAAGGGCAAGCAGCTGGAACCAGAATCCACCTTCTTCTGGCTCAGCACACTGTGCTATTGTATTTCAGCTCAACTTACTTTTATATAGCTGGAAAACAAAAATTTCACAGTCACGATCGACAAATAGATAGAAGCATTGGGCCAAGGAAGAACCACAGCTGCTCAGGAGGGAGGTCCAGTGGCTGGCTGCTGAGGTGGCATCTTTTAACCCTTATGTCAAAAACCTAACTGCAGGTTGTCTCCTCTCTATGACACATGGTCATTGGGCTCGTCCTTTTTCCAGTTGCTCTATGAACTGATAACGGGCGCACTGATCCATGATGTTGCAGCAAAAGGAAGGATGCTGGGTAGTGGTGACCAACATTGATGAGATGGATATCCTTTGAATAACCATCTGCCTCCTTCCTTATTGTTGGAACACAATATCAAATCTTCACAAGAAGAAAAAGCAGCTCTTTGTTTTCAAAGTGCAGAGTAAAGAGAATTATAGCCACTTGGCAGAGGGTTCTTAGGACTGACAGTGATTACTCACAAAGGATACTGCCCCTCATTATGGTCAGGTAGACAGAGAGCCCCTGGGGCAGCATGTGGACCCTAAAATCAATGGCCCTGTCAGAGAGAGGACCTACACAGTCTATGCCTGGGATATCATAAGGATCCAGAAGTGATAGCTTTCCTCTACTCTCCACCAGATATAGATCCCTGTAATGGAACACACAATGGGCAAGAACAATTGAGGGTGGCTTCAAACAGGCAAGTCTGGCATCGCTTAGTGACACTTCATGGAGAAAAGGAATTGGATGCTTCTACAGCTGAGATCAGCTGCAACTCTGACACAGGCATGACCCCCCTCCCCCCCCCGTTTGTCCTTCATTGCAAAAGTAGGGGATTTATTGTAGCTTTTCCACAGTTGACTCTGACTCTGTGCTGTTCCTAGCAAAACAGAAGTGACCTTTACTCTGTGCTCAACCAGACCCTGGTGCCTCACGGTCAGCTTCTCTTCATCCTCGTGCCACAACTAAGTATATCCTCTTCCTTCAAAAGAATCACTTAACACTGAGCTTGGGAAACCAGCACTTAATTTTCTTTGGAAACAACTGAGAGTTCAGAGAGGAACCAAGGAGAAGATAGTGGCACTAGCTTCCTCAGGCTGGAAACTCACAGACAGCCAGGAAGGAAGATTGGCAGGAAATGTCATTCCACACCCCACCATCTACTATGATGACACAGTCTTCCCCAGAGCCATGGTCATTGGGCTCGTTCTTTTTCCAGTTGCTGTAAGTGAGCTTCCCCCCTGTCACATACATGAATTGGCCTTCAGTCACCTCATCTGTGATGCCTAGGAAGGCAACCCCTTTGGCCACTTCACGGATGGCGTTGTTCTCCTCAGCATTCCTGGGGATAGCCACGGTGCCTCGGAGCTCTGTGCACAGAGCCTTCACTTTGGAAAAGGGCATCTTCTCATGGTTGGTCACAAATAACTTCTTCCCAGACCTTTTGCCCATTGAGAAGGCATGCACTGAAATCAGAGTAGATGAGGCTCACTCAATGTGGTATCCAGTCAGGACCTTAGTTGAAAAAAATCCTCTGGGAATTCAAGACTCTAAAAAGTAGTCTCAGGTCCAACTATACTAGGCCAGAACCTAGGAAGAAGATATGACCCAGAATAGCAATAGAGCCAGGGAAGAGATCCTCAACTTCCTGAAAACAGCTGGAGCCTCCTGTGATATCCCACTGTTGACACTAACATCAGTCAGAAACAGACAGAAGCACAGGTAAACACATAGTGGCATGTGTACATCACACCACATTTGGGTGCCAGAATAAAAGAAAGGGGCCGATATTCAGGTAAGAACAGTGGGTGGAAAGCAAACAGCAAAGATGTTGGAGAAAACAGACTTCCACTCTACCTTTTTTTTTTTTTTTTCTGCTGTCTTCAAACTGTATGGATATGGAGTGAGTTATTGTACTTCTGGTTTTCCTTTTTTCTCATTTGTGAGAAGTATAATATATTTTTTAAACTGTGTATGTTTCTCTGTATGTGTCTACATGCATGCCACAGTGTGGGGGGAGGGGTCAATGGACACCCTTTGGGAACAGATTCTCTTCTCCCACTCTAGGTTCTGGGGATTGAATTCAAGTCATCAGACTGGTATGGGAGTTGCTTTTGATCTACTGAGCAACCTCCTCAGACCCAAGACAAGTATAATATCACAACCAGAGTTGGTGAAGAGATTGAATGAAATTACATCACAAGAAAGAGCTGATCCTGCACAGGTCTGAGATGAAGTAGGGATTCAGAAATATTTGCTCTAAAACTTTTTGTATGCAACTCTGATGATTTCCACAGTATTGCTTCCCAGAAGGGAACCCACACTGAAGGATGATGTGAGATTTATGTATTCAGTGTTTGAATATAAAAATTTACTCTGAAAATGTGAGAGTGAAGACAACCTGGGGTTGAGGGAAAACTTACACTTCTTGGTGTGCTCCAGTTCTGATTTCAGGTTTCTTAGCTCTGCCTCCAAAGTGGCCACCTTTGCCTCAATGGCTGCATCAAGAAGAGGGTACTTAATGACAACAACATTTTAACCTGGAGACTCAAAACACTGGGACAGGGGAGGTGGTGGGGGAAGGCGTGCTTAAAAAACTCATAGCCTGGGGAGAAAACTGAGTAGACAAGGTACTTGCCATGCAAAACACAAGGACCTGTTCGATTCCTACAGCCTACATAAAAGCCAGGCAAGCAGTCCTCGTGATGGGGTGACACGAAGGTACAGACAGGTGGATCCCTCGGGCTTGCTACCCAGCCAGCCTAACCTACTTGGCAGGTTCCAGGCCAGTGATAGACCTTGTCTCAAAAAGAAAAGATGGAGTCTATCGAAGAACATTACCTGAGTATGACATCTGGGCTCCACATGTATGCAATATATGTGTAGCCCTTACAGTACACTTGGACACACATGAATATTATTATGCACATAGATGTTAAAGCTCACTAAAAGGTAAGTTTTTCCCAGAAAAATACGGAAGCTAAAGAAGCAAATGGGGAAAAATTGGGTTGCTGTTTTCCCAGGTGTAAGTTATTTACTCTAGTGACTGGTTACAGTGGCTCTCCTTCCTTCTTTTTTTTTTTTAAATGAAGTACTTAAACATTGTAATATTATACTAATTTCTTTAAAAAAATACTCATAAGTTTCTGATTTTTCTTTGTGATTCTTTTTCATTTTTCATTACCGGCAAATTCTCTCTATGTTGTTTATATGTATATATTCATGTATAGGTGCACATGTGTGTGTTGGTACCTACATATGTGTATACATATATCAACCCAGGGTGTCATTCCCCAGGACCTATCTTTTTGTGTAGTCAAGTCCTCTCATTGGTCTAGAACTTTCAGAGTAGGCTAGACTAGCTGGTTAACAAGCCCCAGGGATAAGCCTATCACTGCCTCCCCAGTTCTGGGATTACATATGTGTGTTGGAGTTTTTTGTTTTTGTTTTTTGTTTTTTTGTTTGTTTGTTTTTTTTATGTGGGTGCTGGAGATTGAACTTAGCTCTTCATGCTTGTACACCAAGCATTTTACCAACTGAGACACCTCCAAACTGCCAGGTAAACTCTAACACTTTTAATTCTTTTTGCTCTATTTCACTCTGAAACAGTTGCTGTGGTAGTCCCCATCACTCAGGAGTTCAATGAGACAGACCACTTTCATGCAACTTTTCTTACAGTAGACAGGGGGAGGGGCACAGTTTCTCCCTCACAGCCTTGAGTACACACTGGACTTCCATCTGAAGAAAGCTGACCCCGTGTCATAAGGAGAACTGATGGAGAAATGGCCCTGGAAGGTGCCTGGTACCCATGAGTATTTCTTGAGGACCCAAGTGACACTGAGTAGGAAACAGCATTAAGCACTTTCTGATGAGGCATAAGGACCAAAGTTAACTCCCACATGACTTTCTGTTCCTGGGATCCATCAAGCTCGTCATGCTAAGGCATTTGCCTACCTTTACTGTCTCCACGATCTCCTTTTTGGCCTTTTGGTCCTGAACTTCCAGGGGCTCCTACATTTCCTGGAGGTCCCAATTTCCCTGGAGGGCCCTGTAAGCCCCTGAGCCCTTGACCTGTTGGGAGATAAAGGAAGCATGTCCCCAGAAGTTCAAAGTTTGATGCACATTGACTCCAGGAAAGTTACAGAGAAAGTTCCAGTGATAAGTCAGAGTAGAAAGGTCCTTCCACCTCCTGGCTTTTGGTGTCTGTCCTGAGGATAACCCCAACTCACAGAACCCTGCATGGAAGTGTGAGATTCAAGAGAGCTGTTAAGCACCGTTGACTGGGTGGCAGTGATACTGTAGAAAGATCATTTTGAGAAGAACATGCCATAATGATAGCCAAGCCCTCCCAGGGAACACAGAACAGTTCCAGACTGGAAATAAAGGTAAAGAAAACCGGAGTGCAGGGCTTCATACCTGGATCTCCCTTCTCTCCCTTGGGTCCATCTCTCCCATCTCTTCCACAGGCTATCACAGAGCAACTCTTGAGGGCATCCTCACAGGTTTGTGACTTTGATGCAGACATGCCCAGCACACACAGGAGAAGCACAGGGAGTGGTGGATGCAGGAGCATGGTCCTTACCTCAGAGGGGAGAACATCAATGAGATGAATTTAGTTTACGGCTCTTGTTTTTAATCTAGCGCTCTGCACCCTGGGCTGGAGACAGCAGATGTGAAGGATATCACACCCTCTAGCTCTGAAATACCAGAGGTAGGTCATACCAGAGGACACTGAAGTCAAAAGAGGAGTCAGGTAAGAGCTAAAATCAAGAAGGATGCAAGAGGAAATGGGGCTTGTTCTCTCAAGGGGCCCAGAGTCTCTGTAGGCATGATACTTCGAGGTTAACATGCTCCAACAGGAAGCTCCATGAACTCTGAGAATTATAAGCCCTCCATGCCTGTGGTAGTTTGGTAGGAATGAAGAATGCCTATCACCCAAAGGATTCTGGATCGCTGTTTCTTGGCTCCCCCTCTATTTCACAGGAGCCCGAGTCCCCCACTTTTTCCCTTCCCCTGTAGGCTCTCAACCACAAGGTCTATTTCCCAGACAGATGTAACTTATATTTAAAGTAAAACTGCCCATTTTACACTCTTAGGCCTCACCTACTCTCAGAGTTATGGTTATTTTCCAAACATCTGATCAGAATCATATACAAAGTTTCTGTTTTATGACAGGCATTTGCTAGACCCAGATCACAGTCAAAGTAAAGACTTCCTGGGTCATTGATCCTTTCCACAGGAGACTTTTCTTGGCTTGCAATCCCACCAGAAGGTCATTTCTTCCAGGGCGAGCTGAGGAACTTACAAGGCCTGCTCATGTAGGCCTGGAGTGTGACACACACACACACACCCCCCATGCTTCTCTCAGCAAAACAATCTGGCTGTGCAGGTCCTACTCTGAGCCACTGGCCTCCCAGGGCTGTCCCTCTGCTTTGTCCCAGCCTCTAACCCCAGGTCCTTGGTCCTGCCTGAACAACTCTTGCACCTGCCCTTGCTTAGCCTGCTCTGTCAGCTCCCTTAATTTTTGCTTTCTCCAGCCAAAGGTGACCAGTTGGAAGGCATCTCCCATCCTTCTCTATTGTTCCCCTTTCTGGCTTTTGTACATATTTTTAAAACTTCCTCTAGTTACTGGGAGGACCACCCATGGTTACCCATGGATTGTACATATTGGTGGCATCACCCCTTCTTCCACTTCTACTTTTCCCTTTGTAAATGACCATCCTTCAGTTTGCATATGGTGAAGTCAATCTAGGAAGGGCACAAACAGCAAAGATCAGAGAGATACAGGCCTGTTGGTCCCACCAGACCCTTTCCTTGACCTTACAAGGTTCAGTCTGAGAGGTCAGGACCCCACCACTTTTATCCCAGAATGACTTACTAGGATTTCTTTAATGTAAAAGGTCAGTGGAAAGGAAACTGCCTCTCCAGTCCAGCTTCTAGTAGCTTCCTCCTCAATGACGGGCCCATTAGCCTGGTGACCAGAGACCAGGCTGGAATGGCCTTCAACCCCAGATTAATAAGCAACTATTCATGGAGATGTTGTAACTGGGAAGCTGTCCAGAGATGCTGGTGGGATCTCAGCTCAGTGCTGAGTAGCTCTCTCTATTAACACTCTAAAATCTTCCTATTCCTGTGATCCCTCCCCTATCTCCAGCCATATAGCATAAACACTCTGATCTTCTAGAACCACAGGCTCTTGGCATGGCTCCATAAAGATAATTCTTTCCACAAGAATCACTCATAGATGTTGTACCAGACAAACATTCTCAATTGGGTACACAGGTTTGAATGCATTGTATGGGAGCACACAACTCTCAGTTGCTATGACTAGTTTATCCCTCCATTTGCATTTCAGTTATTGTAGGACTAGATGAGATCCTCAGCCACTCCCTTCCCCCCTCTTCATTCAGAACATGTATTAAATGTCTCCTTCAGGCACGTTCCAAGTTGCCACATGGACACTAAAAACCAAACCTAGGTCCTCTGCTGTAACTGGCATTAGTTATTTTATGGGTTAGTCTTTCTTCCACCCTTTTCCACACTTTCAACCACCGAAAACCAGATAGGAGGAGAAAAGGATATTGAGGAAAGGGGAGAAATCTCGGAAAGGAAACATCATTATCGTTAGGCTACTTTCTGCTGATCGGCAGCATCGAGCTCCTTAGGGCAAGTTTTATCTTCAAAGGCAGGATGTCTAATTTCTTCTTCTTGTTTCTTCTCTCCACATGACTCTTAATAAACCACATTCAACAGTGACAAACAGCAACCAACAACTCACCTTGACAGGCTCTAGCATTTATATACTCTCTAAAAAGTCCCCAGAATCCCAAAAATCACACATTCACAGAAACTATCTGGCAAAATCACACCTCTGCTAGAGCATAAAGCAAACCACAATTAACTGCTGTGAAACAGTCCCATATCCCCACACCTGAGATTAGAAGGAAAACATGTTTGTACAGTATTCCTGTCTTCTTAAAGAAACCAAAAATCAAGCATTCTCATTACACTCTGCAGGAGCAGCAAATGAGCCATCTTTCCAGCCACAAGAGAAGAAATGTCTGTTGATAAAAAATTCAAAGCCAAATGTGAGCAGTGACACAGCTGTCCACTCTGCTCAGGCATTCTCTTTTTTTTTCATATTTTTCTTTTTTTCATTTATATTAATTCAATTTACATCTCAGTAATAGCCCCTTCCTTCCTCTCCTCTCAGTCCCTCCCTCCAGCATCCCTTTCCCCCTATTTCTCAGAATAGAGGACCCCCCTACCCAGACACCCCAGCTCATCTATTCACATGAGGACTGAGTTTGCCTTCCTCCCCTGTGCTGGTAGGGCAGCCCCATCTTTCTGTCTTCTGGTATCTTCTTCAATTTCTTTCTTCAGAGACTTGAAGTTCTTATCATACAGGTCTTTGACTTGCTTGGTTAGAGTTACACCAAGACACTTTATATTATTTGTGGTTATTGTGAAGAGTGTAGTATCCCTAATTTCTTTCTCAGCCCATTTGTTATTTATATATTAGGAGGCTATATACAGCAAGCCAATAGCCAACATCAAATGAAATGGAGAGAAACTCAAAGCAATCCCACTATAATCAGGGAGAAGACAAGGTTGCCCACTCTTTCCATATCTCTTCATATAGTACTAGAAGTTCTGGCTAGAACAATAAGACAACTAAAGGAAATCAAAGGGATACAAATTGGAAAGGAAGAAGTTAAAGTGTCGCTATTCACAGATGATTGGATAGTATATATAAGTAACTCCCCAAATTCTACCAGAGAACACCTTCAGTTGATAAACTCCTTCAGCAAAGTAGCTGGATACAATCTTAATCCATTCCCTCTATCTTTTTGTTGCTTCTTATTCAGATTTCAGCTAAGTTATCTCAGGTGAAGGGACTTTCCTAACTACTCAATGTAAAGTAGCTGCTATGTTAATAAATGTTAATTCTCTGATCTCATTGTATGCCTATTATTTATCTGTATGTAAACTTGTTTATTTGGTTTATTGATCACCCCACATATCTCTTGTTGTTATTGTTGTTAATTGTTTGTTTTTGAAACAATGTAGTCCTGGCTATACTAGAGTTCCATATGTATACCAGGCTGGCCTTGAACTCACTGAAATCCTTTTGTCTCTGCCTACTCCACATCTTTTAAATGATCATGAATGGAGTTTTGTTCTTTTGATGCTGTGTGCCTGAAACAGGACTCACCTCTCTCTGAGGCACTGGTTCAGGGGGTAAGCATTGTTAGAGCACTGTAAATACTGCTAAGGTTATATGTACCACCTTTGATTTTTTTTTTCTTTTAAGTAAGCTATTAGGATCTAGAATGACTTGATTCCCTAATTAGCAGACCTTCCCCTCCTGTGGTTGCTCCCTAAGGGAAGGATTATCAAATACCCAGCAGAACATGATACCAGCACCAGCTTCTTTGAACACTGTACTTGAAGAAGCTACTTTACAACTCTGGCTATGACTGTTTCAAAAGCTTATAGTAGCTCTTTTGCTATAATAAGTCCTGGTGATAACCCTATAACCATTTCTATTCGAGTCAGATGGGAATCATTTTACAAGGTAGCCCAGTAGAAGGCCCGTGATAGATGCAAATACAGTCTTTCATTTATAGTAAGGCCCATTGTCATTAGAGTAAATGTAATCTCCTATCTGTATGCGATATTGTGCTGATTGCTACAAACCAGGCTTCATTTGCCTGAAGAACTGTTGTCATTAGTACAAATGCACCCTTTTGAGTATTCAAGCCAGCTTTGTGAAGCAGTTGGAAGGCCATATCCTTCACTGTCTCCCCTCCTATTACAATAAAAGCTTTAATCAAGTGTTCTTTCTTGCCTAGTTTTCATTTTTATCATTAATTACTACAGTGTGCTAAGCTAGTAACACAAAGGCAGGAGGTGAAGACAGCAATTATGGAATCAGCCACTGCCACAACAGCAAAGTTGTGGTAGCAGCAATAGTGATGAGAGGCTGCTGAGGCAATGTAGAGAGGAGCGAGGGAAGAGATGGCTGGAAACCGGAACAATGGAGACAACTAGGTCTATGAAGAGATGAAGATGAGCAACTGTAAGCCCTGTTCATTGGAAGGGGTCAGTAAACTACTATGCCTTCTTGGCCATGGGTCTTAGACACTCTAGGTCTGAAGACTCTAACATTGGCTGCAGTCAATGGCTAAGGGTCCTGACACACTAGGCCTGTATGCTACTGTAAGGCCTACTATAAACACTGTACTACATGAAGGTCCAACATGCTGTTGCTTGCTGCTACCTGCTGTTGCTGCTCAATGCTGTTAGAAGCCAACAGCTGTTAAGTGCTGGGGCCACTCATAGTTAAAGCCCAGAGCAATACACCACCAGTCTAAGTACCCAGAGCCATAAGTCTTTTTCTTCCTCAGTCTATAGTAATAGGGTCCTATCCTTCTGGGTTTGGAGTCTAATGGCTCTGGTCTGCCAGTTTATATACTAGTTCTTGGTGCTAAGGATTGAGAATTGTCAACACTGAAAGTGCTTGATTTGTCTGCTCACAGTTCCCACCCAGGTAGAATAAGATAACCCAACCAGCTTGTTAGTAAAATGACAACCTGGCAGAGTGCCCAAAATTATCAGTTCTCAAGAAAGATCTGTGGAGCAAATGAACCCTCAGCATAGTGTCCTATGAGCAGCCTTTATGGCTTCTCTGGCAGGATGGGCCCACCTCTCCATTGGACACGTTTCTTGGGCAGGAACTACATACAGTTTGTTGGGATCAGTAAGCAGGCACTTCTACGGCCAGCCCCAAGGGACCTAACAAACCGGTTATCAGGCATTTATGAAGACACCCTTACCACCTGGAATTACCTGCGCATGCCCTGGGTCATCCTATAAGAGAACTGGAGCCCTCTCCCCCTCTCTCTCTCTCTTACTCTTACTCTCTTCTCTTTCTCTCTTTCTTTCTCTCTCTCTTTTCTGTCTCGTCTCTCTGCGACCCCTTTCCCCCTTCCCCTAATAAACCTCCCACGTGGAACCGATCTCGTGGTGTGATTTGTGAACCCGAGTGTAACCTCCACAGGTGCACAGGCGCACGTTTCCCAACATTGGTGCATGGTTCCTAACACATGGTTCACTTGTTGTCCCCATAGTGTAACTCAGGCCTGGGTGCATTGAAAGAACCTGGTGAGAGAGGGGGAAAAAAAGCTGAAAAAAAAAAAAACATCCATAAGCTTGGGTTTCTGTGAGTGTCTGATGCTTGCCTTTAGAGACTAGTCAAGTGGCCTGAGTCCCTGATGTGCCTTTGATGCCTGCCTTCCTCCAAGCTCACATTTACTCATTGAAACCTTCGTCTTAGCAAACAGCCTGAGAGGTTTGTTTTCTCCTAAACAGTGTGGGCCAGGTTACTTCCTGTGACTCTGGTTGGTATTTTGGCTTCTCAAGAGCCATCAGTTCATGTTTATTCAAGACACCACATCCCCTCTTCACTCCGGTTAGAGGGAGCCTGCCAGGTACTCAGAAGGGCCCCTGTTGTTAAGAAGACGCCTTTCAGGGTTGTATTTTCACTATTCATGAAAACTGCAGGGCCCATTTGCTCAGAAGACAAATGGCATTTATTGCATAGAGCAAATCAGTAGATTGCACCTAAAAGTGGGGGTTTAAAACTTAAAGGCTTATATAAAACTCCATCCTAAATGTGTTGTGGACTCAGAAAAAGGAGGTTGAAGTAGGAGAAAGATGAACATCTATGAGCATAGGAAAAGTAAGATCTTGATCTGGCCTGCATTTGGAAGGCCAGCCTGGGCTCTACAGTGAGTTTCCAACCTGACTTAGCTGCATAGTAAGACCCCATGCCAAAAACCAAAATGAACAAAATAAAGAGAGAGAAAAAAAAAAGGAAGGATTACTACACTGATGAGCTAAAAAAAAAAAAAGGGGGGGGGGATGAGCAATAGCAATAAAATACAAACTGGTTATATAAATAAATATTTGGCAGACATGATCACGGTGGTTTGAATTCTTATTTTCATACTTTTGCTTCTTTTTTCTTATAGAATTACATGCTTATGCTCTTTGCTAAAGTACTTTGCAGAAGAGTCCACTTGATCCTGGGGAGTGAATGTTCATCCCTTTTGATGTTTGGCTTGGCTTTATGACTGAGTAGGTTGGAAGGAAGCCACCGCCTCAAGGGTGCTCACGGATTAAATGTGGCCTAATGTGCTTCTTTCCCAGCCTATGAATATGTCACTGATAGCTCCTACTAGCAACACAATTACATGAACAGAATAAATGTGAACTCACCTAAAGTCCTAGGCCCAGCCTATATACACTTGGGTCTAGGCAAATTCAATATTTTCAAAGCTTTGGGAAAAGAAAAGAAAACACTGGGAAAAAAAGAAAATACAGGAAAGAAAAATGAGTGCTGTTGTGAGCATCTGAGATGGTAACTTTTGTCAACCAACTGATACATTAGCAGTGACTACAGATACCGTGTAATAAATAAATAGACAAATCGGGGAAGAAATGGGATAGTATGCTGGTAGAGGCACTAGAAAATCTATGATAATGTAAATCTATGTTATGTTCAATGGATTTTACGGTAGTCTGAAAATTAAAAAAAAAAAATTAAATTATTTAAGTTGCTAGGCAGTGCTAGCACATGCCTTTAATCCCAGCCCTTGGGGAGGCAGAGGCTGGCAGATCTCTGAGTTCTAGGTTATCCTCATCTACAGAGTGAGTTCCAGAACAGCCAGGGCTACACAGGAAAATCGTGTTTCAAAAAAACAAAACAAAGCAAAACATAGTTTATTTAAGTTAGCCTAAGAAATGTTAGAAAGACTGACACATTATTTATTAAAGTAGACATAAAATGTTACTACCTATCAAGAAGTAAAGTTTTTCAATTAATTTTTTATATTTTATATTAATTACAGTTTATTTACTTTGTATCCCAGCTGTAGCCCCCTCCCTCCCTCTCTCCCAATCCTACCCTTCCTCCCTCATCTCCTCCCTGCCCCTCCCTAAATCCACTGATATGGGAGGTCCTTCTACCCTTCCATCTGACCCTAACTTATCAAGTCTCATCAGGACTAGCTGTATTGTCCTCCTCTGTGGCCTAGCAAGGGGTCTTTTCTGAGACTGATTCTCCAACCAAGGACCATTTTGGATATAACCTAGAACCCCTGCTCAGACGTAGCCCATGGCAGCTAGGCCATATGATTCCCTGCATTCTGCCCAATGTTTGGTTATGAGTCTCAACATCTGCTTTGATACAGTGCTAGGCAGAGTCTTTCAGAAGCCCTCTATGGTAGGCTCCTGTCCTGTTTCTTGTTCACAGAAGTTTTATTCATAATAGCCAGGACCTGGAAACAACACAGATGTCCCTCAATGGAAGAATGGATACAGAAATTGTGGTACATCTACACAATGGAATACTACTCAGCAATTAAAAACAAGGAAATCATGAAATTTACAGGCAAGTGGTGAAATCTAGAAAAGATCATCCTGAGTGAGGTATCCCAGAAGCAGAAAGACACACACAATATATGCTCACTTATAAGTGGATACTAGACCTAAAAGATAGAATAAATATACTAAAATCTGTTCACCTAATGAAGCTAAACAAGGAGGAGGACCCGGGTAAGATGATCAATCCCCACTTAGAAAGACAAATGGGTTGGACATTGGAATTAAGAAGTTTCAAGATGAGTTTTATTAAATTCCTAGAGATCATTTCTTTCTCATGTAAGTGGCTGTAATTAAAAAGAAAATACACTCAAATGATTAGCTGAACACTGTAATCAAAATTCAGAAGTTCATAGCACAGAGAATTCTTATTTATTTTTATATTTTAACCAATTTTTTGAGAATTTCACACAATAAATTTTTACTATATTTAACCTTCTTTCTCCTCCTCCTAACTCTGCCCAGATCTATGTTTACTTCCATACCCCTTCAACTTCCTAGTCTTCTTCTGCTGCTTTTTCTTTTTCTTCTTCTTCAGTTCCTCCTCCTTTTCCTCCTCCTCCTCTTCTTTAAATAACCCATCAATTCTAGTTCATGTTGACCATATATTTCTGGGTTTGAGGCTGGACTGTAATCTCCTACTAAGAGCCATACTTTTAAAGAAAACTGATTAGTCTTCCCCAGAAACATCAATTACCAATAGTTCCTCAGTTGGGAATAGGGTCTCATGACCCTTTCTCAACCCATGCTAGAACGTTGACTGGCTTGACCTTCTTCAGTTCTTTCACAGGCAACTACAGTTACTGTGAATTGAGCACAACTGTCCTATCATGTCTGGAAGATGTACTTTCACTCCAGTCCTTTCTGACCTCTGGCTCTTGTGAGCTTTACAGATCCTTTTCTGTGCTAGTTCCTGAGCATTGGGAAAAGAGTATCATATAGATGTCATGTTTATAGCCATCGATACTTATTCTTAGTATCTTGACTAGTTGTGAGTTTCTGTGCTAACCATCATCCACCATACAAAGTAATTTCACCGATGAGGTCTGAGAGCTGTACTAATCTATGTGTGAAGAGAAGAGATACATATATCTGAGGGAATTTTGACACTATATCCATTTAGCCTAATAATAGCAGTAGATTTACCTTTGAAGCCTAGAAGCTCACCAACCTTGGGCTTTTAGTTAAGTTTACAGTACCAGGTATGTGTTTCCTCCTGTGGAGCAGGCCTTAAATCCAATTAGAAAGTGGTTGGTTGTTCCTATAAAATTCATGCTGTTATTGTACCCATGGGCATATGTTTCTATTCCAGTCATTATTGTAGTTCACATGATTTATAACTGGTTAAGATTGTTTTAGACTTCCTTTCATTTCTAGCACCTTTCATAGGACTTTCTGGTACTATAAAAGCTAGCCATTATTGAAAATGCCTTTCTGGTGTTGGTCAGTGGACAGTTTCTGTGGTCAGTGTGTATGGTGCCTTCAGTAACAGGGTCTTAACATCAAGTTCTGGTGGGCACGCAAGAGCAGTAGTAATAGCCTGTATTGATTTAGAAGATTCTAGGACACCTCTGACAACTTGAGGGGAAGTATCCTACACTAGCACTGGTTTTTTTACCTGAAAAACTATGGCTTCTGGTTTCTGAGATGAATATACCTCTTTTGTAGGAGAAGTCCAATTAAACTCTTTTTTTATTCCTTATTAATTACATTTTATTCACTTTATATCTCCCCTGTGGTTCCCTCCTTTCTCCCATCCCAATCCCTCCCTTCCTCCACCCTCTGCATGCATGCCCTTCCCCAAATCCACTGATAGGGGAGGTCTTCTTTTCCTTCTTTCTGACCCTAGTCAATTAGGTCTCATCAGGAGTGGCTGCATTTTCTTCTTCTATGGCCTGGTAATGCTGCTTCCCCCTCAGGGGGAGGTAATTAAAGAGCAGGCCAATCAGTTCATGTCAGAGACAGTCCCTGTTCCTATTGCAATGGAACCCACTTGGATACTGAACTACCCACATACTTATCGACACCTGATTTTTGACAAAGATGCCAAAACCATTCAATGGAAAAAAGACAGCATCTTCAACAAATGGTGCTGATCTAACTGGATGTCTACATGTAGAAAAATGCAAATAGAGCCATATTTATCACCCTACACAAAACTAAAGTCCAAGTGGATCAAAGACCTCAACATAAAACTAAACACACTAAACCGCTTAGAAAAAAGTGGGGAATACCTTTGAACTCACTGGCACAGGAGACAACTTCCTGAACAGAACACCAACAGCACAGGCTCTGAGAGCAACAATCAATAAATGGGACCTCATGAAACTGAAAAGCTTCTGTAAAACAAAGGACACTGTCCTCAGAACAAAATGACAGCCTACAGATTGGGAAAGGATCTTCACCAGCCCTATATCTGACAGAGGGCTGGTACCGAAAATATTTAAAGAACTAAAGAAGTTAAAAAGCAATAAATCAAGCAATCCAATTAAAAAATGGGGTACTGAGATAAATAAAGAATTCTCTGTAGAGGAATATAGAATGGCAGAGAAACACTTAAAGAGATGTTCAATGTCCTTAGCCATCACAGAGATGTAAATCAAAACAACCCTGAGGTTTCACCTTATACCCATCAGAATGGCTAAGATCAAAAACTCAAGTGACAACACATGCTGGAGAGGTTGTGGAGAAAGAGGAACACTCCTCCATTGCTGGTGGGAATGTAAACTTGTACAACCACTCTGGATATCAGTCTGGCACTTTCTCAGACAATTAAGAATAGCGCTTCCTCAAGATCCAGCTATACCACTCCTAGGCATATACTCAAAAGAGTCTTTGGGGAAGATTGTTTCTCCCACTCCCAGCTTTCCTCAGTTGCCTATGCTTCTTTGTGTAGGCTTTAGGCCTCTCATTTCTTTTCTCCTCATGACTCAGTAAATACGGTTCAGCATCGTTCCTAGAACTGGGAGTGAGTCTTATGCCTTCCTTACGTGGTTTCTTGATCAGAGAATCTGAGGGAATTTAAGCATCCTTACAAATATTAAAAGTGTGATCTCATGGGCAGAGAATAAAGGACACTTTTTATTGTGCAAGTTCAGAGCTGTCCCAAGGGTGACCAGCTTCTGTTTCCCGCTCTACTCTTCATTAGACTGGACAGGAGTGTTGGTAACACTCCCAGTGAACAGCCTCCTCTTTTCAGGCCCAGCGGAAGCAATCTTGGAGTCTTCCTTGAGACTCAGTATCTCTTAGTTTCAGCTGTGCCCAGCTGGCTCCATTCATGTTTAACTTTCCCTGTGCCAGTAGACCTAAGAAAATTCCAGGAAAATCATGACAAAGTTCAATATACACATTCTTTTTTTTAATATTTTGTTATTTTTAAATAATTTTATACATTCACTTGTATCCCAGCTGTAGCCCTCTCCCTCTTTCCCTTCCATCCTCCCCTCCCTCCCTCATCTCCTCCCTGCCCCCTTCTGAGTCCACTGAGAGGGGTGTCCGCCTCTCCTTCCATCTGTCCCTAGCTTATCAAGTATCTTCAGGATGGTTGCAATGTCCTTATCTGTGGCCTAGCAAAGCTGCTCCTCCCTCAGGGGGACAGGAAGCTCATGAGTTCATGCCAGAAACAATTCCTGTCCCCCTTACTAGGAAACCCACTTGGATACTGAGCTACCATGGGCTATGTCTGAGCAGGGGTTGTAGGTTATATCCATGCATGGTCCTTTGTTGGATAAGCAGTCTCACAGAAGACTCCTGTGCTCAGATATATTTGGACCTTGTGGGGCTCCCTGTCCTCTCTAGGATATACTAATTTCTCCTTCCTTCACATGATTCCCTACACTCTGCCGAAGGCTTGGTTATGGGTCTCAGCATCTGCAAACTGTGTAGCCCAGGCTTGCCTCGAACTTGTGAACCTCCTGCCTCTGCCTCCTTCAGCAAATCCTACCGGTGTGCACCATGACAACCGGCTTGACTTTAAAAAAAAATGTACTTTAATGGGTTAGGGGTATAGCCCAGTGGTTGAGTGCCTGTCTAGTACAGCTCTAGATTTGATTGCCAGCCCTGCAAAAATAATTGAAAATAAAATCTTAGAAAACTAAAAAAAAGAAGGAGCTTCAGTACCTTGATCCAAGGTATCTCTTAGGAACCTAAAACATGCAATTTAAAAATACAACATCCAAAAGAGTGGTTTCACTGTGACATTTTTATGTGTGGATAATTTGTACTTTGCTATGTTTTCAACTTTTGGTCTCTCTTTCCTCTCCAACTGGTCTCCCCCCTTCCACTAAAGTTCTTATCTGATTTCATGTCATGGTGGAGGGGGTGCCCAAGGGTACACAGATATATTTAAATATAGTTTTTACATAAAATAGAAAATGTAGCCTTTTTCTGGGTCTGGCTAATTTCAGCCAATGTATTGATCTCTAGTCCATCAGTTTCCTTGACACAATTCTGGCTTTTTTATGCTAGAATGCAACCTAATTTTGGACATATGCCATGCTTTCTTTGTCTACTCATCTGTTGGTAGACATGTAGGCTGACTTCATATACACATGTACTCTCACTATGTTATGTGAATTCAGGTCCCTTCAGGCACCTACACGGGAAAGATGTAACAATGAATTTTCAATGGCGAAACACTAGAAATTTTCCTATGACACATTAGGAGAATAAACCATATATGTCGTTCATGTGTTCCAGTGGATGGCCCCATACCGATGCACACGTGGAGGAAACAAAATACATTTTACAGTTGAAGAAGAAAGGGAGGTAGCTTAAAAGAAGAGGAGGGCATGAAGTTGGAAGGTAGAGAGTGAAATGAGAGTGGGTGTGATCATATTTCATTATATACACACATGAGATTCTCGAAGAGGGGAAAAAAAACACCATCCTTTGCAAATGCAATGATATATGTGTAAAACAAGAAAAGAGTCACCTAGATTGAAAGTATTTTAAAAAATCCAAAAAGCTAGTTGGGAATAAATGTCATGCTTTCCCCAAAACCAGCAATAGCTCACTAAAAATGTGTCTAAAATAAAAGAGTAACACTATCAAGTAATGTCATAAAAAATAGACTTAATAGAAAAATGGGGCAATGTCAACTCTTAGGGCTTTAGACTGTGGATCTATAAAAATGAAAATATATGCTTCTTTTTTTGCCTTTTTTTATTTCAGGAAACCCTCAACAGCTTGTGTGTTGAGTTCTAAACACGCAGGTTAGCTTAGCAGTTATGAAAGTGTAAGCAGCATTTATGAAGATGAAAGCAACAATTATCCATCTACCTTTGTTCCTGGGCTTCCTTTTGCCCAAGAAAAGATGGGAGATATGTGGGTGGCTGTACCATCAAAGCATAGTTATACTCCTATGGAGAGCTGGGGTGTGGGTCATGGTCTCATTCCACATAGCCGAGACTAAAGTGAATCATATAATCTACTCCATTCCTTTGAGACTAGGATAACCCGTAGAAAACTGTATTGGAGTACCCCCTCTAACATGGCACAGCAGAAACCATCTCAATTGCTGAGTAGGGGTGAAAAAGATGATGTCACTCCTCACCATGGATCATACGTGCTCAGATATGGAGTTACCTTGACACCCAGTCATCAGCACAAGTGTCATGTTCTTCCAGATACCTCTTTAGCTCTCATGCCCCTAATCTAGTTCTGTGGCAGCATATAAAGATTAATGATGCCTAACAGCTATGTTATCAGTGCTTATCAGTGTACTTGGAAAATAGCATGTGATTAACAGTCTTTGCTGTACTAATTGTTATGGGCAATTATTTTGACAGGTAGAGTAAATATAATAATTACTTTATTTCCATCCCATAGATGAAGAAATGGGCTCAAAGAAAAGAGTTGTTCTCAAGAATCACCAGAAGACAGACTAACACCTGGAACACAGTTGCTTTTAATGAAATAGCTGAGGGTTAACAAGAAGAGAAAACAGAATGAGGTTAGTGTCATTCATGCCTCAGTAATATGAAATGAAATGTAGTTATATCTATTAGTAGGAAATAACTTAAGTTGGGGTCTTGGATGGAAAAGATGGTTCTCTCAAAATCCAAGGTTAAGTCAAGGGAGCAAGTTAGCCTCCAGACCCAAGGGAAGGTGTCATACATGCTAACCAGAGAGGTTTTGTTCCACCAGTATTAAGCTATGTCCCTATCTGGTTCTCTGACTTTTGAGAGACCAAATTTGCCTTGAAAGCATGGATGCAGATGATACTAAATGTGGATAACTCCATACACTAGGTATTTCCCAGAAATCTTCTGTGGATATCTTTATGTTTAACCTAGACTTCTAAATCTTGGGACAGTTAAAGGGTGAGGTGCAGAAGAAAGGTAGAAGGGTCGGCGGGGGGAGCACTTTCTGCATAATTTAAAAAGTTCCTTCCACAATGAGTCTCATGGCCACCATTTATAAATGAAGAAACTGGACAAGATGAGGGGAAAAGTAAGTATCTGTTTCACAGTGAAGGCCAATGTTGGCAGTGGCTGCCTTGAGTGAATGTTCAGGAGAGACTCTAGGGAGACATTCAGGATGTAAAATGATTATAGAGAACAGTTTGGGACCCATGGGGGAGATGGGGTGACTAGAGATGTTTTTAATTCTGATAACCACAAAGAAATTTGGTTGAAAGGGAGCTTCAGGATCTTACAAATCAGATGGATCATCAGGATAGAGGCTAAAAGACAATGTGAGATTTCATCTTTTTCATCTAAGTGGTTGATCAAAATTCACAAATGGCCAGCCGGTATTGCAGGCAGTTCCTATCATTCCATCTCCCATCAGTATACATTTCCACACACTTCTCTTTGCCCCGAGGCTCCCCTGGGTACCAGTTGGTGTAGTTCACAGAAGCCCCATCCAGGTAGTGGAAAACTCCAGAATTAACATCTTCAATCACACCCAAGTAGGTATAGAGGTTGTACTTTTTTGCGATGCTTGAGATGGCCTCATTCTCCTCTGGACTTCTCGGGGAAGCAATGTTGCCACCTGCTCTGGTACACATCTCTTTAATGGTATCAAAGCTGACTGACTGACCATTGGTGGAGAAGACTTTCTCTCCCACTGTCAGCATGGATCCTTGCAAGCTGAGGACTAAGCAAAGAAGCCTGGATTAAGCTACTGACCCAGTTTCTCCACCTACTCCACTGACTTAGGCTCTTGCTCTTAAGCTTTCTCCACAACCTCTTCATCTCTGCTTTTTTCAGAGTTTTCCCTTCTTCTTCGAGGCCTAGTTTTAAAATTCATCTCTCTTTTTTCATCCACCTAACAATTACTTATTGCCAGAATCTGCAGTTGCATACCTTCCAATGATATTAGGAGTAAATCCTTTCTCTAAGGCCCCATGTCTACACTTGATAGGCGTTTAGGTTCTGGATCCTGGTACTGATGATTATAAGGAAGCATTGAGATCTGTGCTTGGTGAGACACCAAGCAGTCCCCTTACCTCCCATCATTTGCAGAATCTGATGTTTGATCTCGTAGAGTTCAGCCTGGAGCTCCTCATCCAAGTAAGCTGGAAACCCTATGGAGACCACACACATCCAGGATAGGACAATCCAGCAAAGAGCTCCACTAATCACATGTTCTGCCAGCTTCAAGGCTGGAGTTCTGTCATCTAATGCCATACCCAGAGCCTAGGAGTCAGTTTCAGTGCCCCAGAAGCAGAGCTTCTATGCTCCTATATAGCCATCTTTTAATGTAGCCTTGTGCCTGCTCAGCTTTCCTGCTCCACTTTCCTGTATCCCTTGACTGGCCCTTCATGCCCATGTATGTGTTTTTCTGGCTTAGGAAAAGTACCCACCATACACTCTACCTAGATCAACAATGATGACCTCTGAACTTTCCTGGTAGGCCACCATGCTGATCCATACCTAGAGCTACTGTCAGTGTGTGGGAATCCAGATCACACTCTCTTCCTGGATTCCAGATCTGTATATCCCAGTCTAGTTTTCAGGATACCCCAGAGCCTCAGCACTAAGAAAGATCACTAGACCTCCCAGTGCCACTTCCCTTCCTTCTTCCACAGGGCACCATATGTCTCTCCATCACTAGGCACGATGCGTGTCAGTCTCTGAAATGTTATTCGAACCCCTATACTTTCTCTCCTCCACTTCCTATTTTCTTAGATTTAGCAGTGTGCCTTGCACCCTTCCTTCCATCCCTCATGTGGCTAGCTAGCATGCTGTGCCTCATCACCACTTCACTAGCCCCAGCCCTGCTCACCTGGAAGGCCCCTCTCTCCAGGTGCTCCCTTGTCTCCAGGTTCTCCAGGTACACCAGGGGCCCCAGGCAGCCCATCATGCCCAGGGAGACCTGGCATTCCTCCAGGAGGGCCCATGGGACCTACCGAGTGAAGAGGACACAGACATGTGGACTTCCATTAGCATGTGGGTGACTCACTTCTCTCTCCACCAGAACTTTATAAAGATACATGATCCAGCCTTGGGACTCTAACGTCTCATCAGCTAGAGCCCTAGACAGACTTGCCTGAAAGCAAGTCCCTGTTCCTGAGCTAAGGATGGCTTCTCCCACACAGTACCTGGAGGTCCGGGGTCTCCTTTGACACCATCTCTTCCATCTCTGCCAGGTAGGCCATGGTTTCCAGGAGTGCCAGGGATACCGGGGCTTCCAGCGCACACTTCTGTCCCATTGCACTTGATACCAGCAACAAAAGTCAAGAAGAGGGTGAAGGCCAAAGAGCACAGTGACATGGCTACTGCACCGGCGGCTTCTCCTGCAGGAGAGAAGGGACACCAGCCCATCTGCAGCATTAGCAGAGCTCTCCTCTGACCCCCATTTTTGGGCACTTGGCAGGACCCAGGAACACAGAGGAGATTGACAGACAAGTACAGCCAAGAATACCAAGAAGGCCCAAACTATCCCATTAGAAATTCCGAGCACCATCTGCTGTGTAACACAACCACACTCTAGCCCTTCTGCTTCCATTAATGTGATCCCTAAACAGAAGAGGAGCAAGTCAGAGTCAGAGGCCTGAGTCCTTGGGAGATTCTTTTTGGTTATAACCTCACTGTGTAGCCCCAGGGAACTTGCTGTACCTCTCTGACCTTACTAAACCTTCAGTGCTCTGTAAATAATCCTAATAGGGAGGTCTGTGGTCACCAGTTTACTCCATCTGTCCCTCAATGTTTTTTAAGTTACTCTGTTTTGGGTTCTTGGGGATCAGAGAGCCAAGGCTAGACAGAGATGAGCAGGTTTCATACTCCTGCTAAAATGTCAGTGGCAAGCTGTAGCTTCCTGCCTAGTCAGCCCTTAACTAACTGTGAAGACCTTACTGCCAGAAACCCGGGACTGGTGGCTAAGCTCACCTACACACAGAGCCTGTAGGCCGTGCGGCTATATGCCTCCACGTCAGAGTACACAGGTGGACAGCATCATTTATAGACGCAAGCTTTCCCCACCCTCGGAGGCCCTACCACAAAGGAGGGCCTGGCAGGAAGCAGCCATCTTGTTTACACAGCTTAGTTTCCTCCTGAGCACTTAACAAGAAAAGCACTTAGAAACCCTTGAGGGGAGCAGAGAATCTGCAGAAGGCAAGCTCTGGGTGTGTGTGCGAAGGGACTCTTTCTCTTGTCAAAGCCACCCACACCCCTCTATTCTGAATTAACACTAGCAGCACAAAATGAAAGCCTTTACCCAAGTTCTGATGAAGATCCACGGCCACTCATAAAAAAGAACCAAATCACCAGAAGGAACCACATACACAAGCATGACCAAAAAAAGAAAAAAAAAATCAATCAGTTAAGTCCAGCTACTCTATCACCAATGGCCCTAGGAAAGAAATCAAAGGGGAAATTATAAAATTCTAATGTTGACAATTAATAAAAGTGACAAAAATAAAAACAAGGAGATTAAATAAAGGAGGCCCAGAGAAAAGAAAAAGTGAAGAAGCAAGGTTAAATAAAAGGGGGAGAGAAGAGAAAGAAAGCAGAGCAAGACACACACAAAGAAAATCTGTTTATAAAATAAAAACACGAAATTAGATAAAGGTAAGAAGAAGAATCAAAGAATTAAAAAATATATCTTTCAGAATAAAATAAAGTGCAAAGCAGGGGCTGAGGAAATGGCTCAGTGAGGAAAGTGTGAGGGCCTGAGATTGCAACCCCAGAACAAGGTAAAGCAGGGCTCAGCAGCACTCTGTAGTCCCAGCTGTCCTCTGTCCAGATGGGAAGAGGAAATAGGAGAACCTGAATCTCACTCATCAGCTAGACTGGGGCGCACTGGCAATCCACGCCCTGTATGAAACAAGATGGAAGGTGACTACTGACACTCGAGGTTCTCCTCTGGCCTCCACATGTGTTCAGTGCCACACACATGTCCGTATTCACACATACAAACATGCAAAGAAGATAAACAAACATCCATTTACACATTAAAAGATTCAACAGCACTGTCAACCATGGAAATATAAAGCAACACTATCATAGGGTGCCACTCCGATGACTGTAACTAACAAGCAAAAGAAACAGCAACAAGCACTGAGCACACAAAGAAACTGGAACTCTCAGGCGTCACTGATTAAAATGAAAAATAGTACAGCGATTTTGGAAGACACTTTGGGAGCTCCTCAAAATATTAAACAAAAAAATTGTTCTTATGATGCAATTCAATTCTTAGCTTTTTACCTAAAACAAGTGGAAGCAGGCATTCCAAAGCTTGTACACAGCTGTTCAGATCAAAAGATACAACCAGCCCTGATGTTTCAGTAATGAGCAAACAAAATGTACACATTACTTAGCCATAAGAAAAGATGAAAGTTAAGGATACATGCTATGGTAGAGATAAACCTTGAAAGTGTTTTGCTAAGTGAAAGGTACAAAAAAGTATTGAATTATTCTAATTATATTAAATGTCTAGAGTAGGCAAATCATCAAGATAAAAAGTAAATAGTCACCTCTAGCAGGTGAGAAAGAGAGAAACTGAGAGTGACTGCTTTATACAGGGTTTCTTTGGAGGAATGATAAAAATATCATGGGATTAGGTAATGGTAGTGATACAATATGCAAGGCCATTGACTTACACACTTCCACAAGGCAGTGCTGGACAGGGTCTATATAGCATGCCACAATGGGGGATATGGGCTGGTGTCTTTAAGCAGAAAGACCCCTGAAGTCCCTGAGAGGGCTATTTTCTGGCTCTCCTCCACTTTAGACCCTAAGATAACTGTTCTAAGATCAGCAGAGGCAGTGGTGCCAGCCACCACCACCTCTAACACTGGAGGGGTGGGAAGCCATCCTCCTGCCTCTCCTGTCATAAGGACCAGGCTTTTACACCTCAAAGCAGGCCAGGGGGAAGACGGAACATACACATACAGAATTTACCTCAACACTTAACTGGGCTCTGTAACTTGTTGATCATAGTTACCTTGCAACAGGCCTCAGTCATTACATTTGTAAAATAAATGACTGAATTTGTAAAATAAAGACAGTTCTTAGCTGATTGGTGCTGCAGGCCTTGCATAAAATCACATTTTGTGTTTGTTCCTATTCTTTAAAAAAAAAAAGGGAGGGGCTCTTTTCCACAGAGAAGAATTATATGGGACAGGAAGGTTCTGGGGCACGGGTACACTAAGGCATCCAGGAGCCTTAGTGTAGGTAAGGAAAGTGATACATCAATTACAGAGTCTCATTGTCTCTTCTGGAATGAGCAGAACTTTCAAAGGGGCCCTTTCACAGGTGTTGCATGGGTCTGCTCTGCCCTCTGCTGGTTGCATGTGAAAATGCAGCCAACTGAAGGGCTTTGCAGACAATTGTTAAAACACAGTGTGCCCTCTTCATCAGGTTCCACCATTCATAGAGGGCATCTTTAACTCGGGAGACCTAACATGGCAGGAGAGATGAGCTTAGTTCAATAAGACTTCCTGCAAATTTTCCTCCCATTTCAAGCACCCCATGACCTGCTCTGGGAGGCAGAATCTTTGTTCTTGTGTGTCTCCTTTTGTCTGGGCTCTTCTGGCTGCCTGTCCATCCCTGCTGCCCACAGAAGGCAGATCAGTGCTGTGCACCTAGAGAAGCCTAATAGGAAGCACTATCCACCCTGGAGTGCCTGTGAGATATTTGGTACTAACTATACCCTTTGCATCTTCTCCATCCATCTCTCTCACCTCCCAGCAGGATCTAGTTTTAATCCCTGTAACATATGAGGAAACTGAGTCTCAGTATAGCTGTGACTTTCCAGAGGTGCCACAGCCTGCAAGTTCTGAAGGAAGCCTGGCTCAGATTTCATCTTGCTTGGCCTCTGAAGCTCTATTTAGGCTTTCCTGAAGACTCCAGTGCAGGCTCTGTCCACACTAACCAAAGCCATGAGCCAGGCTCAGATTGGCCTTCCAATCTACAGGGTAAATCCAGCCTCGGCCTCAGCTCCCAAGACTGTCCTCCATGTCACCCAGAAACTCTGTCCACGGTGATCTCGGTTCAGCCAAGCTACTGAGCACAACAGCACTGACTTCCCAGCCTTGGCCCTGAGGTTGCAGACCTCACACTAGATACAGACTGTCCCCAAAGCCCTCAGCTTGTAAACTGTGAAGGTGGAGGTGGTTTTGAGGCAGGCTCTTGTAGTCCCAGATGCTTTGAAGAGGTCAAGATGAACTGAGGAACTCAAGAGCCTGCTTACCTTACCTTCTCCTTCCATGAGAAGCTGAGCTCAACCCTGCCATGGCCAGTGCCCTGGTGGTCAGGTGGTAACAACCATGCTGAGCCAGACCAGCAGGGTTCCCCTAGGCCCTTGTTCCATATACATGTACTCCATAAACTCAACCTAATCTAATCATGATTAAATCAAATTATGGCAGGCTACAAAGAGCCTTCTCTACTCTCTTCACTAAGCCACATGAAAGCACAAGCTTAAAATGTTCTGACATTTTAAACAAGTCTGGCTGAGCTGATCCCAGATAGTGACATCATATTCAGGAACAATGAGCTATGTCATCTAGTTAAAACTAATGATTCCTATGTTCTAGAAATCATAATGTGAATAAGTTAAATAGTCATAATGTGTCAAATACCATAAGTTTATAATAGTGCTGGGAAGCAATTTGAGAAAAAAAGTATACTTTTGTTTCAAAATATTTTTAGTTTATTTTTTATTTATTACAATTTATTCACTTTGTATCCCAGCTGTAGCCCCCTCCCTTGTCCCCTCCCAATCCCACCCTCCCTCCCTCTTCTCCTCCCATGCTCCTTCCCCATTCCAGTGCTAGGGGAGGTCCTCCTCCCCTTCCATCTGACCCTAGCCTATCAGGTCTCATCAGGACTGGCTGCATTGTCTTCCTCTCTGGCCTGGTAAGGCTCCCCCTCCCACTCAGAGGAAGGTGATCAAAGAGCAGGCCAATGAGTTCATGTCAGAGACAGCTCCTGTTCCCCTTACTAGGAAACCTACTTGGAGATGGAGCTGCCATGGGCTACATCTGTGCAGGGCATCTATGTCTTCTCCATGCATGGTCCTTAGTTGAAGTATTAATCTGAGAAAAGACTCCTGGGCCCAGATATTTTGGTTCTGTTGCTCTCCTTGTGAGCTCCTGTCCCCTTCAGGTTGTTCTATCTCCCCCTTCTTTCATAAGATTCCCTGTACTCTGCCCAAAGTTTGGTTATGAGTCTCAGCATCTGCTTTGATACCCTGTTGGGTATATATCCAAAATATGCCCCAATATATATACAACAAGGACATTTGCTTAACCATGTTCATAGCAACTTTATTCATAATAGCCAGAATTTGGAAACAACCCAGATGTCCCTCAACTGAGGAATGGATACAGAAACTGGTACATTTACACAATGGAATACTACTCAGCAATTAAAAACAAGGAAATCAGGAAATTTGCAGGCAAGTGGTGGGTTCTAGAAAAGATCGTCCTAACTGAGGTATCCCAGAAGCAGAAAGACACAGATGGCATATAACCACTTATAAGTGGATATTAATCCATATAATATAGGATAATCATATTAAAATCTGCACACCTAAAGAATCTAAGCAAGAAGGAAGGGTAAGATGCTCAATCCTCATTCAGAAAGACAACAGAAGAGGGAGAAAACAGGGAACAGGACAGGAGCCTACCATAGAGGGCCTCTGAAAGACTCAAAATATTTTTTAACTAAAAACATCTACTGATAATTCACAAAACATGTTGGCAGGAAAGTGAGACGTTATACAGAACCTCACATAACGTAGTGACATAAAGTAAGACATTCCTAGACTTCACATCACCAAACTCATACAGTATTTCTCATAGTCTTGGCTTTCAAAGATAACCAACCCCTGAACTTCTTCCTCCCATGCTGGCTGTCCCCTACCAACTTCCTTTGCTTCTTCTATGGTGCTGCTTGTCTGTTGTTTTTGTTGTGTTTGGGTTTTGGTTTGGTTTGGTTTTTTGGTTTGGGTTTTCTGTTGGTGGTGGTGGTGGTATTTGTTGGTTGATTGGTTGGTTGGTTGGTTGGTTGGTTGGTTTTCCTATTGATGTTTTGGGTATTATTTTTTTGGTTTTTGGTTTGTTTTGTTGTCTACTTGGGAAGAGAGAATGTCAGTTGGGGAAATGACTCCATCTGATTGTCCATAGGCAAGCCTTATGGGTATTTTCTTCATTGCCTAAAGGCAAGCCTTTGAGTATTCTTGACTAATAATTGCTGTGGGAGGTCCCAGATCACTACGGGTGGTATCACTTCTGAACTGTCCTAGATTGTATAAGAAAGTAGACTGTGCCATCCATAAGGAACAATAAGCCAGTGAGTGGTGACCCTGCATGACATCAGTTCACTCCTTCCTCCATGTTCCTATCCTTTTCCTTTGAGAGTTCCATGGCTCAAAAGTATATTCACTTTACTTTCTTTTTGCTGTGTCTTTGTGAGTGGATTGAGTATGCATGTCATTTTGTGTGTGAGCACATATGCACACACATATGGAAGCTGACATTGGGAATCTTCCACGATTATTCTCAACCTTATTTCTTAAGACAAGGTCTCTCAGCTGAACCCAGAACTTGTTGGTATGAACTTGTTGGTATGGTCCAGCTATCCACCTTGCTCTGGAGTATCCCCTGCCACCTTCTGAGTGCTGGAATTATAGGTGGACTGCCACACCTACCAAAATTAACCTGGGTTCTGGGGACCTGAATTCCAGTCCTTATCTTGGCAGCTTGCATAGTAAATGCCTGAACTGCTGAGCCAACTTCCTTGCCCTTCCCTCTTCTTTTGTTGTTTGAGAATGGAATACATGCATGTAATACATTTTTATCAAATCTACCCATTTCCCTCCCTTTCAATTTCACACCTATACTCCACCATTATTTTCTTCCAACTTCATGTGCTCTAAACAAACAAATGAACTACTGAGTTTATTTAGTGTTGCCTGTATGTGCATGGGTATAGGACCAACTATTGGAGCCTTTCAGAGGATGTTTCCCTGGAGGAAACTGACTCTTCCCTTGCACAGCATCACCAATTGCCAATAGCTCCTCAGCAGGTTGTAGAACTTCATGATCCCTTCTCTCTTCATTTTCTTACTTTTTGTAATGGCTTTCCCTTTTCCAATCATAAACCTCCCTCTCACAATCAGGTGTTCCCAGATGTTTCATAGGGTCTTGATGCTCACAGAGGTTCCTGCAGAATGTGTGTCACTTTTCTGGGAGGTGACTATCTCCTCGACTCTAGGGGCGAGAGGCTGCTCTGGATATAGAGCCAGCCACACCCAAGGCCCAAGGCCACCTGTCTTTGGTGTTGCCTCTCTTTTCTCCTTTCTGAAACAGGCCTGAGTCTTAGTTGCATCCCAGTCCTTCCTGGCATGGAGGTCATGGGAGTAAGAGGCCATATAGATCTCCACCTGCATGTGAGTACATGTCCCAAAATTGACTTCTTTCCCAATAACTCATCCCAGGAAACTGCATAGGTCCCAGCTCTCCACTTGCTCCACATAATGCCAGGGTTTGATGGCTACAAGAGGAATTACTAAGAATATCTACCTCAGAGGGACATGGAGCAACTATAGTAACTCAACGACAGTACAGAAGCTGGTTGGTGAGAAAATACTAGTTCATAGGGTTTGGAGGAGGTCCCATACAGGTCAGAGTTGGGGTAATCCTGAAAAACGCACCCAGGTTTTTGGGGGGTAGGAGGATCAGAAGTGTTTCACAATGAAGCAGCTCAGGTTGTGCAGACAAAACAAAAACAAACAAAAACCAAGCATAGTGGGGCTGTAGAGATCATTTAATGAATAAGAGCACATGCTGTACAAGCATTACAACCTAGGTTCAAATCCTTAGCACGCATCTAAAAAGCTGTGTGTGTCTGTGTGCACACCTGAAACTCCAGCATAGTGGTGGTAAGGGATGAAGACAAGAGAATCACTAGGGCTTGCTGGCCGGCAGCCTAGCTCCAGGTTCAGTGAGAGATTCTGTCTCAAGGAAATAAGGCAGAATATGATGGTGTAGGATACCCAGTATCCCAGTGTCCTCCCTTTGACATGTGCACACAAACACACACCATAAACTCTAAGTACAGAGTCATTGCTCCTTAAGTTTTGTTCACCATACTATCAGGTAATATCAACAAAGAATGGCTTTGTTTTATATGAAATATTGAGGGGGGAAAAAGAGTCTCATTACTCTTACGGTTAGGAAAAGTATACAATTCTGAATTTTTACTTATATATAGTTTAAGTGACAGGAACTCAGCCATCTGTGCACCCTCCTTCCCTGTGCTGTGAGGAACCTGGCTCCCATGTAGCTGGAGCCCTATGGAGAGACCCAAGCTTCTATCTCACACACAGCTCCAGGATTTGTTGGTCATTAGGACTTTGCCATCTGCTATTTTTCTCACCCTGGTGGAAAAGAAAAATCTGGGGTCTTTGTGGTCCAGTCAAGACACAGATGCAAGGTGTCTACACCTTGACGGTGCTGCCCAGCCCTTCTCCTAGCCAGAGCCATGGCTATAAGCCACATATCTTCCTGAACCAGTATCCTTGGAAGCTGGGAAGACAGTATAATGTGAGGAGGCCCCAACTAGGGACAGGTTGGGTAGGTGGTGCCAATCATGATGGGAAATCATGGAAACATGGGGTTCTCAGGACCCTGGTGGAAAGATTGCTCTGCAAACAGGTAAAAGCCAGTTCTTGTGAGGTCTTGGGCAACTTTTCCATTTCTGGGAGGCTGGCTCTGCACCTAGATCAGCAGCATTAAGACTGCATAACTATGAGGGTCCAGGGAAGGAGAAAGCTTTTCAGGGTGCAGGGTCCCCATTCAGAGGCTGGTTGTCTGTGCTGGAACAAGCCTCTCCTGTAAGGAAGATATACATGGGGCTGTCTATGATTAGACCCCATGACTATAGGACTCACACATCTGCCTTTGAGTTATGGATGCTAGGACTCGGAAGTCTCTTGGTTCTAGACTCCAACCCAGCTTGATAGGCCAAGATATCCCACTTGCCTTGAAACACCTTCTAGAACAAATGAGACACTTTTGTTTCCATCCTGACGTTGTAGAGCATTGTCCAGGGCTCGCCAAGAGCCACTAGGTCCATGTCCTAATTCCCAGGAAGCCCAGGCCTTAAATAAGAGGCCACAGCCTTGAATCAATCCACTTGGTCACCACACTGGTCAACATCTTGTTTGGGATACAGATGTGAGGGTTATAGAGTCAAAACTCCTAGATTCATTTCTTGGCTCTGATACATGAGGCTATGGAAACCTATGAGAGCTTTATAGACTCTCTCTCTGTGCCTCAGTTTCCACACCTGTTAATGTGGATAATAAAGATGCCACCTTATTGTATTGTGATGAAAAACACACAGCTCAGTCTCTCACACAGTGCAAATGCTCAGAGGATATTGACCATATTATATGGGGTAGATGCCAAGTTTCAGAGGATCCTTGAGATCCCTGTCTTGGGATCTCTGGCTACAAGTATGAAGGGGAAGCTAGAGGTTTGTGGATGGAGGAAGAGACGGCCTACTCATGTTCAGACTATGGGAAGAGGTAAGGGAGAGACTTTATGCTTGACACGGATGACTTTTTCACAAAATCAGCAATGCTAAAATCTGAGGTACAGGTAGGGAACACTGACTATCATTGCAAGGAAAGCAGATAACCTGGATCATTCATAAGATGTTTGCAGATTGCTGGATAGGGGAAAATTAGAAGCTGGCTTTACCAAGAATAGGAGCAGGGAGGCCACTCTGGGAGAGGATAGGAGACCACAGAGTTAAGATCCTGAAGGAAAGGTGAGTGGGACAAAAACAAACCCCCCACCAGCTCTAAAACACAAGCTTCTTGGGGACCTCCCAGGGAAACTCGTTTCTCCCAAAATGGCCGTAGCATGCAGTCTTCTGGTAAATGGGCTTTTTCAGGTCCAAGTCCCTGCACAGTTGGGGGAAGCAAAGATCATTTTTAAATGGAAGGTATAAAAGTCTTTGGGGGTAGTCTTAGGAGGGGCTTTTCCTCCCACACCTGCATCCTATCTATAGCACAGCCCTATTCTATTTAGGTTAAAAAGTGGAGGCTCCAAGGTCAGAGACAGCTGAACACTAACATACCAGGACCAGGATGTGAACTCTACTTGAGGTTCTCTGTTCTACTCCACTGGTTTTGCCAAGGCCAATATTCTCACAACCAAGATCCAGAGAATAGGCATGCCATAGAGTATGTAGGAATGGATTTGCGTACTGGATTTCTAGTCATTTGGCTCGAGATGCTCCAGCTGCTCAAACATGGACTCACCAGTGCTACTCTTTGCTGGGTCTCATTCTGCTGAAAACCGGGCACCCTAAGTTGGGGCCATGTACTGTTCTATAAAGCCAGGCACTGTGCTAAGGGGCCAGGCACTTGAGATCCTCCTGTTTTAAGTAGCTGAAAAGCCCTTTCTGCTCAGGTATCTACCTGAGTATAGGAGGAGCACAATGGCACTTTTACCTGACAATAACACCTGGCCGGAGGTCAAAGTTCCTGTTCACCACCTCTAGCAGCTCCCGCTCCGACTTCTTGGAGGTCCCATAGGTGAAGATGGAAATGGACAGTGGTTCTGCCACACCAATGGCATAGGACACCTTTGAGAAAGATTTGGCTCAGGGACCGAGGCTTCACAAAGACTTTACAGAGCAGAGGAAGCAAGGATCACACTTCTGCCAACAGGACCCCTATATCTACTGCCTAGCAGCCCTTCTGTCTTCAGGTGTGCTCTCTCCTTCCCTAGTTTGCAGGGCTCTAGCCACACTAGCCAATGCAATATATGCAGAGTTACAGCCAATGTCAAAAAGAGGGCTTTCCCACTGGACCAGTATCTCCTTACTCCAAGCTGGGCTGGAGCCTTTGGCAAGGACAGGAAGGAAGGCTCAGAGCAGGTGAGAGCAACATACCTGAACAAGTACTCGCCGGCAGAGCCCAGCCTTTACCAGGGATTTGGCCACCCAGCGGGCAGCATAAGCTGCTGAGCGGTCCACCTTGGTGTAGTCCTTTCCAGAGAAGGCACCACCACCATGAGCACCCCATCCCCCATATGTGTCCACAATAATCTTGCGGCCTGTGACACCTGCATCCCCCTGCAGAAGGAGACAAACAGAAAAGAGATGAGAACCAGTGATGCCAAATGCTGCCTTATGGGCAGAAGCTCTCAGAGTCATTCTGTGGCCATTCTCAAAGGCCCTTTTTAATCAGGCAGAAACCACAAGTTCCCTCGTCCTGGTCCTGGCATTGCCTAGCTATAAACATCAAGCAACCTGTCAAAGCCTCAATGGGAAGTTCAGCAGGCAGGCCAGAGGTTATCTGGGGTCATGGCTTTGCTTTTGAGTCCATCATAAGAAGCTGTGCACCTGTGGCAGGAATCGTACAGCAATAAGTACAATCCCAGGCTGTGGTCCTAGCCAGTGTAGCCATGTTGCTCCCTTTGTAAGTATGCTATATGCAACAGCAGTTCAGAAAACACCTCACAAAGGAGATAAATTTAACAATTTTGGGAGAATCCAGTATTTCTAATTCTATTTAGAGATCCACACTTCATACTTACTTATGCAGACTTTGAGACATCCTTCAAGAAAACAAGGACTTTAACCTCCTTTCTTCCTGAAATCAACACTATTTGATCACAAAACCTTTTACTGGTGACAAATCCCTCAGATCTGCTGATCCCTGTCTCCCCTGTCCTGTGTGCCTACAGAAGACAGGGGAAACAGCTGCATCTGCTTTTATAAAACTCCAGCTCTGAGGTCCTACCAATAATAGGGAGAGACCTCCATAGCAAATATCTAGCAAGTATTGCCTGGGAAAGTCGGTCATGAGCAGACACTACAGAGATGACAGAGTGCCAACCAAGTAAGGCTGTGGGCAGACATTATGGCATTTGGAATAGCTGGGTGGAAGGATGTGATAGCACTAAATGGGAGACACCTGTGGACATAGCCACCTTTGTACATATTGCCAGGCATACTGAGTGTCTTCAGTGCAAGCCAGAGTTCACTGAGCACATTTAATTCATGGGAAGACACTGTTGAGCTGCTCAGAACTACATCTTGTCATCTGTGTACTCTGAGACACAAGCAGTCTTATCAACAAGACCCAACAACAAACTCTTATCCAGAGACAAATGCGCACCTGGGGACCTCCGATGACAAACCGCCCACTTGGCTGCAGGTGGTAGATGGTATCTTCATCCAGGTACTTGGCAGGAACGACCGCTTTGATCACCTGCTCCTTCAGAGCCTCTCGCATGGCCTCCAGTGTTATGTCTTCATTGTGTTGCACAGAGATGACGATGGTGTGGATGCGCACAGGGATGACAGCACCGTTATCCTGCACATACTGAACTGTTACCTGTCCATCAGGAAAGAGATTTTGAGGCCCAGGCCTGAGTTGAGGGCACATGATTGTCACACCCAGATCCCCAGGAGGCAGGCTGAGCTCCTGAGGGACCAAGAGTGTCCCTTTGTCCTTCAAGGCTCTCTGGGGAGTTAATATAACACATTCTTACATTTGTTAATTTGTTCAATACTATGGATGGCAGCATAAGGCACACATATGTGGCACTGTCTTTCATTTTTTATGACCAGGATCCTCTCTTTTTATCCCAGAGACTTCTGGTACCAATGACCCTCTCTGGCCAAAACCTTCTTGGCACTTCCAATGGAATTCCCCTACTTCTATTAGGGAATGCAGGAATTCACAAGCCACCCATCACTGGCAGAGACAAGGGTACTGTGGTCCTAGATGTGAAAGACCAAGAAGGATTTTTAGCCAAGGCTATATTTGTTGGTATACAGAGCCTCTGAGAGAGAAAGAAGAGGCCCTCCATCCGCAGTGAATCACCTTGGAAGTGCATTGGGACCAGTAGATTTTGCCAGCCATAGGGATAAGATGAAAGAGACTCTAGTCAGGACAGTTAAGCTAGAAGGACAGAAAGCTCTGAATCCCCATTGTCTTGGTGCTTTGCCAAAAGAGGATAAACTGTTGTACACTTGGGTTAAGGTCAGGATCCTGCTTACAAAGTCCTGGCAGGGGAAGCCATGGAGACACCTCAAACATTCACCTTCACCATGTCCAGTTCTGTTCCCATCCTGTACATTACCAGTTAAAATCTAAGATATCACAGTGAGAGCGGTATTCTGACCTCCACTTTACAAACGACACAAGCTGAGAGATCAGAACTTGCCTGGCATCACAAGAGCCTAGGCTAAACTAAACCTTGTTACTTTCACTGTAGCACAGAAAAAATGCTCTCTCTAGAGACTCAGTCCTCCAACGACATGTCACTAGTCAGACACATGTATCTCACCTGGCAAGAAAAAGCAGATAGGTCCCCATGGGTTTGCAGAGTAGAAAGATGGGGAGGGTGCCAGCAGATGAGGATGGTCAAGAAAACACCCATCAGTGAACAAGCTTTCCATGTTGGAAGCTGTGCCAAAGACTGGTAGCCGTTGATGCCCATTCTATAAACAATAAAGCTTAGGTTCCAGAATGCAAAGGCCTTGGGAATAATCACATACAAGAGCTGAGGTCTGACCTAGAGATTTATAGCCAAGGCTCTGTCTAGCAGAAAGTTGTTCCTTAAGACCATAAACTATATGCTGGGTCCATGCTGCCTGAAACAATATATACATATTAGAGCAGTATCTGCAGAGCTTAGGGGTATGACATGCTTTTAGCAGTGTGCCTCTGACCAACACCTATGTAGAGGTCTGGCTGACTGATAAGGTAGCATAGAATAGTTTCCTATCCTAGGACCCAATTAGGACCCTGCAGCAAGCAGTTCCTTGCTAAGGCTGTGCTGAAATAAGGTCTCTGCCTGCCCTAGGCATCTTAGACAGCCATCCAAAACCATCTATCACTTTTCAGTCTTTCAACTAAGATCAAGTATAGCCAATGGGGTACATATCAATATTCTGCCCTGAGTCCTGATGACTAAAAAAGCAACAGAGAGACATACAGAGAAAGAGAAGGGAAGTGCCATGGCTGCTACCGTCTGATCTAAGTGAGATAAGCGGGTGAACAATCATTGAAGACTAACCTTTAAATCCTGTACTATCCACACATGGGAATTATTCACACATACTACTCCACAAGGGGGGGCTAGAGTGGGATATGGGACTCCCAAAGGGAGACCCTTGGTAGGTTCTAGGATCAGAGTTATCTCAAGTAGCCTTGGGAGGAGGATCAGTTTACAGGCAATGCCTCAACTTGGATGTTTTCTACTGAGCCCTGATGTCTGTCTCTACTGGGAAAATACCATGCTGCATCTTTGTAGAACTCCTGGAACTGGGTGGTAGAGCAAAGGGTCTGAGCTCTGCTCTTATCTCCTCATGTCAGCAGATCTGGGGAAAAATACACTATGCATAACAGAGCTCTGACCTGGTACAAAAATAGCCACTGGGTTGCCAGCCCTGATTCTCAATATCAGCAGCAGCAATTTGTTCAGGTGGAAAGACTCATCTGGTCACAGTCAACACAGGCGACAATGGAAGTCCTTCACAAAGAGGCTACAAAGAAGGAGGCCATGTACTCTCCTGGCACAGCACTCCCTACATGGAGGCAGACCAAGGAGACAGCTGGGTACTGGCTCATGGCACCTGTGACAGGCATATATATTGGCAGCTTTTGGGAACTCAGTGCATCCTATCGAAAAGGGTAGTCCTATTAGAGTTCATTCCCTTTTCCTTCTGTGTTCCTGAGACTTGGAAACCTTTTTTTATGCAGGGTATATGAACAAGGCCTTTCCTATTGCAGCTACAGTAGCTCAAAGCATTCCCTCTGTTCTTCTCTTTCGAGGGAGAAAGGATAGTTCAGGGGGCCTGTTGCCTTCTTCCTACCTCTGTTCTGGGCTTTTCTGCAGAACTCCACAGTTCTCAGTCCTTTCTTTTGGTACCACCACAGTCATGTCAGCAATCCTTTTTCATAACCTCTACCAATACCTGAAAGATGCTGGTGGCCCCATCTCCACCCTGAAAGTTATATGAATAGCCCAGAAATCCCCAAGAAAACATTCTACTGGGGCCATAAGTACACTCACTTGCCTCAGGTGGATCCAGTGTGAGAGCTCCGCCCAGAGGGGAATATATCTGGGTGGCTGGAATAACTGAACACAGCTACATGTACCACAGTGGGCCACAAAAGCATGTATACCAATTTCAAGTGTAGGAGAGACAGAAGACCAGTCTGGTGGGGGCCACAAGTGGCATTCACAGGGAAACAGGCTTTGCTGTCCCCAGAGAAGAGGCCCAAATAAAGCATGGGTGCAAATGGAATGATGCCAGTGAACTGAAGATGGCAAGAAGAGGGCAGGCAGAGGAAAGTTATGGAGGAATACCATAAAAGTCTAAATGCTGGAATGACAAGTAGATTCTGTTCTTCTCTCTCAGGAAATAGTAACTTACAGAGAATTCTGGAAAGATGACAAAGAAAAAAAATAACTGCAAGAGGAACACTTGGGGAGCACAGATTACTGTTGCTGGCTTGGATGAAATAGGAACCAGTCCATGAAAGGCTGGGCCATGAGAGGGATGCTCATCTAGGGAAACATGGGACACCCAGTACAATGGACACAGATGGCACCAAGCAGGACTGTGTTCCACCCAGTCCCTCAGCTGAGTAAAAGGTGACAGTGAGCAGCATGTCCTGGGCTCTCAGCACATGAGCTTGCAATGTAAGAAATGTGGCTGCTGATCTGGATGGACCCAGGGTTGGAGCCAGATTTAGGAGCCAAATGTGTGAAGAGATAGAAAGAGCATGTTGGGAAAGATGGATCAAGACCTTGGGGCATCACACTTTGGAACATGGGAGAGGAGCCAGGGCAGGCAGCCTTTGGCCAAAGGCAATCAGGAGACTGAAGAGTGATAGGAGGCTTCCATGTGTGGTAATGTTTGCATCACCACTGTCCTTCAGAGAGAAATAGATTTCAATATGATGTGGAGGAGGGAGGTCAAGGCCCACAGGGCTGGAACTGGACATGTCAAAGGTAAAACCTTTTATAAGAAATAAAAAAAGGAAATGGGCCCCAGATAGATAGCCTGCTCATGGTGGAAGACCTGTGAGCACAGAAAGGCAGGGGCCACCACATCTGAAAGTAGTAAAGAAGCAAGTCTGTGGCAGGAATTGAAGAACCATCAGAGTCTACATATGCTAACAAAACAAAAAACAAGAATTATTTTTAAACCTGTCTGTTTTTTTGCATATTTCATAATAAATTTAATGAGGGTAAGGATGGGAAAGAGTTTTCAAATAAGTGACTCTTTTGAACATGAATAATGCCTTGAGTACCTAAATCAAATATTTTCATCTTAAAAATAGCATGGCTAGGGTGTAATCAACTACACTCTAATTAGAGTTGAGGCCCCCTCCGCAGGAAGAAGCTCATGCCTGGTACTGTAAACCTGGACAAAGTCCATGGCTGGGAAGAGCATAGGCCCTCGTGAGCAGCTACCTACTTTTGTTTTACTAAATAGACATGGTGTCAAACTGCCTTTCAAGTATTTGGACTTATATTCTCACATCGCTGATTGTTAACCTTGGTTGGAGAAGTTCCTGTCTACAGTAGGTGGTGGCATTGCAGACTCATGGCTGAGAATCAGTGATTATTGTGTGCCTGTCCCTAAATGGAATGTCTCTCTCACCCCCTTGAAAGTTCAGGGAACAAGGTGGAGGAGAGAGTGGAAAGAATGCAAGAAAAGCCAGAAGATGGGAAAGAGTGTTGTGAAATGCTGTTTTCTGGATATTACATGGCTTTGCACCCATAAATCCACAAGAACTTTGTCTATCTGCATGATATATACACAAGGCTGGGCCCATCAACCTTTCATTATGCGTACAAGGCAGGCTCATAACATCCCACTATCCCTGAGGAGCTATAGGCAATAAATAGTAAGTTACCTTCAATCAAGTAAGTTACCCCCTGCCCATGTTCATGAAAGCAACTGTAATTAAATGCAGTGGGTTACACACACAAATAAAGACATATAAGTGGGAGGGAGAGCTTGTTAGAAAAAAAAGAAGTGCTTGATGGAAATGGGAGGAAGACAAGGGAAGATATAATCAAATATATAGTGAGAGTGTGTGTGTTGTGAAGTCATCAGAGAAAGAACTAAAACTAAATTAAGATATTTTAAAAGCATTATGGCACTGGGCAGCGGTGGCACGCGCCTTTAATCCCAGCTCTTGGGAGGCAGAGGAAGGCTAGCCTCTGAGGTTGAGGCCAGCCTTGTCTACAGAGTGAGTCCCAGGGCTACACAGAGAACAGAGAAACTCTGTCTCAAAGAACAGCAACAAAAGGATTACTACAAATGACAATAAATATGTATTAAGTGGGGAAAAGGTGTCCAGAACCAAAATGATTTGGCATACTTGAAGTGTCTGTAAGAAGGTCTGCAGGAAGGGATGGATGCAGCTCACCTGAGTTTTAGAATCAGGTCTCAGCCAGGGAAGGACATTAGAGCGCCTCAGTTCTGCCATCCGGGTGTTGAGTTTGTGAGCGAGAATAATGGTAAGGGGCATGCATTCTTCTGTCTCATCAGTGGCATAGCCGAACATCAGGCCCTAGAATAGGACACTTGCCTTAAAGTTCAGGGCAGCAACACTCTCCAAATCTCGTAGTTTGGTGCTTCAATAGTTATGGTGTACCCCCCACCGAACACTTTGCCCTGGGCATTTTAGAAGTGGAAGACATTGAGACATTGCCTCTGACCCCCGATACTCTGGGAGGAGGAGACAAGCCTACATCCTGTCACCAGCAAGGACGATTTTCTACCACACAGCCTGACACAGTGCTCAACTGACTGCAGAGGTGATTCTCCCCAGTTCTCTAGAATGATGAAACCACCTAATGATGTAATTAACCCAGATGGCTTCTCTTCACAGATCATAGCTCAATCCAAACAGACTACTCTGTCCACCCCTCACACAGTTGACATACCTGATCTCCTGCGCCAACATCCTCCTCATTTCTGTCTAGATGGACACATTGGGCAATATCTGGGGACTGCTGCTCCAGAGCCACTAGCACATTGCAGGTCTTGAAGTCGAAGCCTGGGCAGAAGCAAGCCGAGTGAAGACATGTGTCAAGACAGGACTATAAGTCTCTTGGTGGACTTCTCAGTCACTGATATGATGTTCAGTGTTAGGGGAGGGAGACTCTGGTTCCCAGCTGAGGCTCTGGATGTTGAAAGACCTCATATTTGCCTCCATGCTCATGTAGAACTCTTTTAAAACAGAAGATTCTCCATGATATATTTTACTGTAGTCAATTATACCTTGGTTTAAAAAGTATATCCTACACAGAAATGTGACAACCCACAACAACCACACAAATTAGACAGCACCAAGAACTCTCTGACCAATGAATAGGTGGACAACATATGGCCTGTTCCCTTGGGTATCCCAGAGGAACCCTCCAGAACCACATTTGAAAATCAAAGCACTACCAGGGCATGGTGGTGTCTGCTTGTAATCCCAGAACTTTTGAAGTGAAAGCAGGAGGCAAATCTTGGATGCCTAGGGAGTTTTAGGCCAGTCTGGGCTATATTAAACCTCCTCTGAGAGAGAGCAAAGGAGAGAGAAAAAGAAATGAAGGGACAGAAGAAAGGAGGGATGGGGGAAGAAGAGAGAGAATATCACTATAGTGGTTGAAAATCAAGGGTCTTTCCAATGTTGTAATTTAGAAGCCCAAATATATGACTCACTCAGATGTGGGTGTTTATTTTATACACACATCCTGAGTAAGAAGCACCATGTATGTGAACCATCTACAGTGATTCCTAGAGCTGTGGTCCTATGACTAAGCTACACCTCTGGGCCAAGGCCTGCTCTTCAAAGCTTCAGTACAGAGTTGAGGGCCCACCTCTGACATGCTCAAGGAAGCCACACTAACAGCAACCCCTATCAGGGAGCTAGAACTCCTTTAGGCAGCAAACTTAGGTCTAACCTAAAGCACTATGTATTTTTCCACCTCCCCTAGGTATCTCTGGATGGAATTTTTTTCCTCTGGCTCCTCCCAAACACCCAAACTTGATCAGATCCCAGTTAGTGTCCTTGGACTTTTACCCATGCAATTCTACTCCCTATTGCATAAGATGAAAACAGATTCACACAGAACACCTCACAGTGCGTCATTTGAGGTCAAGTAGTTCCTCTACCCCAAGCAATGGTTATCTTTGTTCTTTGCCTCATCCTCACCCCCACCATTCCCCAGAGAATGCTTTTTGGTATAGACATGAATGATTAATTTTTAGAGGGATGGCAAAGGGCTCTTCTATGTGTATTAAGGATTTTCCATTTTGCCCAAATACTGAGTCTAAATAATACATCTTTCCAGTGCAAACCAAGTTCAATTTAGCCAGAGCAGGGCTCTTTCACTAAGCCCTTTCTAAAAATCATTGCCTCGTGGGAAGTTTCTTTGCTAGCTAATCCAAGGTGTAGTTCTGAATAAGGTCTAGATGTGTATAAGTAAACTGGCTTCTTGGAGTATAATGGGCAAAGGCCATACATGGTAAAATCTCAAAATTTTGTTCCCAGGAATGACAAGTTTCTTCCACGAAGCCTGCACATCTGAAGTGAGAAAATTAACTTGCATGTATTGTTTCTCAGTGACCTCTGGAAATTGAAAGAAGGCCAACAGAGACTCAAAGGGATTTTTTTTTTTTTTTTTGGCTTTTCGAGACAGGGTTTCTCTATGTAGCTTTGGCTGTCCTTTGTAGACCATTCTGGCCTTGAACTCACAGAGATCTGCATTCGCATGCCTCTGCCTCCCAAAGTGCTGGGATCACTTGAAGCCACCGTGCCTGGCTTCAAAGGGATATTTTTTTAAAATAAATAAATCTGAAAAAAAAATAAAATGGAATTACATGAATATCTAATGCTGGAGGCTATAGTAGAACCTTGAAGAAGTTAGGTCCAACCCCTATCCAGGTGTGGATAAAGGGCATTGGAAGCTCCACCAAAATGTCTTTGCAAACAGGTGTCCATGCCCTGGGTCTTCTGATGCCTGACCCAGCAAAAGCAGTGAAATCTGCTGGGAAGCCCTTAGTTCTGCTTGTGTTACCTGGTGCTTTCTGGTTCCCTCACTTCCTTGCCTGGCCTGAACTCACTCTTCTCTGGGTCTCTGCTTCTGCACCACCTGGCATGAGTGCTAACCTGGACTTTCCTGACTCTTTCACCTGTGATTAGACCTAGATGCTTGAAAATGAAGCCTCATTCTCTGCAGCTACAGTTAAATGCAGTGTTGCTCAGTGGAAAGCACAGGAGCACTCTAAGCTAGGATATCCCGTTTGCATAAGAAACACACCACGGTTTCCAGATTCATGAAGTCAAATGACACTAGCTAGCACCAGTGCTTGGCACAGACAACATGCTTGTCACTAAAGGGCAGGCCCCTTTGTTAAGAGCTTAATTCAAAGCTCTGGCAGCACCTTAAAAGAGTCTTGTCAAGAGTGGATGTGGACATGGTGGCCACACCAGCTGCAGTCCTCCAAAGAAAATGGCCAGACCTTGGTCGGGGGCAGTGTTTCCTCCTGATAGGATTTGGATTTCTATGAGACTGAAGGATCAGATTTGACTCCACATGGGAGAAGAACACACTCAGTGGAGACCCAGATGCACACAGACCCAGCGAGCCCATCCTCACCCTTGGCAGAGTCGTCATAGCCGATGTGCTTGATGGTGTCTCTCACCACCCGCTGGTAGTCGACCATGGCCACAGAGGTGATTTCCCCACACAGCAGCACCATACCCGTCTTACACACTGTCTCTGTAAGGAAAGGGGGTTGGTGACAGTTATGGGCCAGCAGACCGGAGCTCAAGTGCCACCCTTTGTTCCAAAGCTATCAGGATGAGATCTACCCTCAGAGTAGCATTACAACCTGACATGTGACAAGAGCTGAGATGCCTATAGTGAAGGAAGGAAGATCTGTGCAGAGGACAGGACACAGCACAGGCACTGACAGTGGATACTGCTCTCCATACTGGGGTATCCTGTACCATGATATGGCAAAGGTCCTGGTTCAACCAGCACTGTATCCCCATTAGTAAGGTCAGAGGTTGGACCTGGATCTTCCAGGCTCTGGAGTCACTGGCTATGTTGTGTGCCAAGGCCTTCTCTCAGACAAAGATTTGATGCTGGAGAACTTATCCCACAAACAATAGTAACAGTATTTTGCCTACATGGACCCCCTAGGAAACATTAGAGGATATGGAGTATCCATGTGTGGACAAGGACTTCAGTGTTTTATTCAACACAGATGAAAAGCTGTTGCTTTGGTTATGGACAGTTAATGGAACTCTGTTCTTTGTTGCTGGTAAATGAGCTACATAAATTATTTTTAATTTAATTTTATTTTTATTAATTACAATTTATTCACTTTGTATCCCAGCTGTAGCCCCTTCCCCCAACCCTTCCCAATCCCACATTCCCTCCCTCTTCTTCTCCCATGCTCCTCCCCAGTCCAATGATAGAAGAGGTCCTCCTCCCCTTCCCTCTGACCCTAGTCTATCAGGTCTCATCAGGACTGGCTTCACTGTCTTCCTCTGTGGTGTGATAAGGCTGATCCCCCTTCAGATGGAGGTGATCTAAGAGTCAGCCACTGATTTCATGTCAGAGACAGTCCCTATGGTAAATTATTTTAACATCTGAGGAATACCACAAACTAGGAAAGAAAACTGGAAAAGCCAGACATGCATAGCCATCAAATGAGCTTCTATACAGACTCAGCAGTTCACATACTTCACTTCCTCTGAAGGATTCATCTAAGAACTTAGAAAGGCCCCCTCATTCCCAATGAAACCTATGCCAGGGAAGTCCATGTTCCCACCCAGCCCTCTGATAGTTATGGTGGTGAGGATGTCTCATGTCAAATTCTAGTTGAAGACTCTGTTTTGTGGGGTTAGAAATGTTTTTCCTCCCTGATAAAACATAGGAAAGTCACTTGAAGAAATATCCTGAAAATAAGAGGACACTGACTTTGGACTTGAGTATGACTCTACAATTATATCAATACCATTAACTTCTCTGTCCATCATACTCAGGTCTCCAGCAAAAAGAGAACTTGTCTCTTACCACAGGCCACCTTGGCATTTGGGTCTTGCTTGAGGTGGGCATCCAGCACTGCATCACTAATCTGGTCACAGATCTTATCTAAATAAGAACAAAAACCAAGTGTAAGAAGTTATATGATTGTTAAGCATGGCAAACTTAAGTGCTAAAATAATTAGACACCGTATCACTCAACCTGTCAAATCTACCTATCAAAGAGAAAAGGGATATTCTCTTCAATATTAGAAATGAGAAATATGTTGTCTAATGAATGCTTTTGTAGATTTTGAAATTTTAACTTAATCTTTAATAGTTTCATATATGTATATGATCTTTTTTATTATATTCAATCTCCTTTACCCTCTCTCATATCCCTCCATTCCCTTTGAACCTTTTCTTTAGGCATCCTCTGTACTTTGCTGTTTTGTTTTAGTGACCCACTGAGTTGAACTTCGGTGCTTAAATGAGTATGGTCATGGTAATCTTTACCAAAGCATGACAGACTTGCCAGTGGCTACACCACAGAAGAAAAATGACCTTCTCTCTCTTGGCAGTCATTAAGGGCCAATACAATAACTCCGTGGCTAGAAATGAGGCCTCATGAGCCCCTGGAAATAAAAAATATATTTTGAATTCTTAATTTTTCTAATACCTCATTTTGGATGACATGAATTACATAAAGCCGTAGAATTCTTTGAATATAATTCAAAGCCAGCTCTTCTAAGAGTCTAAGCAGTTCACATTATAATATAAAGTCTTTCATTCATTAAACCTATTCCTTAGTCCTACCACCTAGAAAAGTATGGATATAGTCTAAAATCCTTCATAACATCAACAAGATTAGGTAATAAGTGGTAAGAAGAGACAAATGCCTTATTGTAGGCTCCATAAATGCAATCTATCAGATGTAAAACAAACCCAGGTAGATAGCACATCCATGAGAACTCTACAAGGAAACCCAGAAGCACAACTGTTGTTTGTCAGAACATTACCAAAAGCAGCTTTCCCTCTGGTCACTCAGCCTCCTGCAAGTCCTGCAAGTCATGTGATCTAGGGTAAGATGGCACTGACAAAGATTCAGGAAGAGAGGGCTGGAGAGATGGCTCAGTGGTTAAGAGCACCAGCTGTTCTTCTGAGAGGATCCAGGTTCACTTCCTAGCATCCACATGGCAGCTCACAACTGTCTATAATTTTTTCCAGGGGAATCTGACACCCTCCTACGGACATTAATGCAGGCAAAACACTAATGTATATATTTTTAAAGCTGGAATATGCATTTAATTCCAGCATTTGGGAGGCAGAGGCAGGTAGATCTCTTGTGAGTTTGTGGCCAACCTGTTCTACAGAGTGAGTTCCAGGACAGCCAAAGCCAGAGAAACCCTGTGTCAAAACAAACGAAAAGAGTCAGCAAGAGCTGGGAGCTGACATTATTTTGCTGTTTTCCCTATAGGACTCATATGATCTAACATGTAGATCACCAAGTGACATTGCGCACAAATTCATTCCAGCCGTGCAGTTAACGTGTGTCTACTAGTAAATTGAGAGATAACAGAGACTCTATTTAACAAATATTGCTTCTTACTTAATGTTCAAAATGCCCAGAGAGTCCCTTTAATGGTGTTTTTAAGATTTATTTTTAATTTTGTACATGCATGTGTGTAATCTGTGTGGGAGAATGTACACACATGGACACAAATGTCCATAGAATCTAGAAGAGGATATTGGTCCTCTGAAACAGGAGTGGATGATGGGAACCAAACCCCAGTCTTTTGCAAAAGCAGTAAGTGCTCTTACCACTGACCTAATAGATTATTCTTGAGAATAATAGACTGAGTCAAAGAGTCTAGCACTCAAAAGTAGATACCGAGATATCAATTAGTTTTCTATTAAAGGTATACTTTCTAATTTGAAACACATAATGGAGTTTTTTATCATCCTCCTGTTGGTGGCAGATGCTGGTTTTAAGTCCAGGTAGATGTGAGTCCATAGCCTCTGTCACTCCTATCAGTAAAGGCCTCCTTTCATTCTAAAATAAATTATATGGTGGCCAGTGTTGACCTGTCAGAAAGCCTAGAAGCTATTCATAGGTTAACTGCAAACAGATATCCAGAAATCCCATCTATTTAAAGGGCCCAGCTCACACAGATTCCTCTATGTAGGGAAGTATAAGTACAGGGAAAAGTTTAAGTCCAGCAAGGTCATCAAGATAACTGCTTAATAATTCCTAAATCCCTGAGAGTCCTGACTCTCTCTCATCCCTCCCTCTCCCATCTGGGATTTTTGAGAGAGGCTGATACGATGAAGTTTGCCTTAAACTTGCTATACAGCCAAGGGTAATTTTGATCCTCCCTGTCTCCAGCTTTCAAGTATTGGGACTACAGTTCAAATCTTTTTTTTTTTTTTTTTTTTCTGGCTAGACATGGAGCCACTAAATCTAGGGCCTTGTACATGCAAGACAAGCTGATACCACTGAGCTACGTCCATCCATCCCTGGAAGGGATTCTTGGAGAAGTCTGCTCAGGCTTTCAAAGTTTCTGTCATTCAGTAGGCTTAAAATAGTAATCTTATCTTTCTAATCTGGGAGCATTCAGCCAAGGAATGGTAAATAGGTCACCAAGCCTTAGAGAAAACTAACTAACTTGGACACTTAATTTACAGTGGAAACTGAGTGGTGAATGAGACAAATTGACAAGCTACCATTAAGGAAGCAAAAACAGTCAATTGGCAAAAGTTTTCATGCTCTGTCCACTAAACACACTGCTGCTATGTACAACAGGCCACGCTTGAGACAAGTAGCCACCGGGAAGAACTCACTTGCTCTGGGCATAGCAAATTCTTCTAACATATGGAAATGACTTTTAGAAATTATAGAGCTGCCCAGTGTGTGTCAGGTGCCAGGGATGTGCCTAAGATTATAAATAGATCTGGAAGTTGATCTATAAATAAACATGATGAGAATGGCTATTTACATCAAATGAAGCCTCACACTAAATAATCTGACTCCAGGTTTCTCAACAGCTACACTATTGACATTTTGGGTCAAATAATTCTTGATTGAGGGGCTCTGTCATGTATTGTGGGATGTTTACCTGCATGACTGGTCTCTACCCAACAGACTCCAAGACCATCTTGCCTCTAAGTCCTAGGATGTAACAATCAAAAAATAGACATAACAAAATGCTCCAGAAAGGGGGCCATGGTTGCCTTCAGATTCGAACAATGGGATTAGGCACACAGGTGTAGTATATCAAAAGTCCAAAGCCAAGTTGCAAGGTATGAAAGTTAAATCTCTTGAAGAAAGAAGGAAGGTGGGAAAGACTTGAACACTCAAAATGAATATGAGTAAATCCTTAAGTCCTCAAATCAGTGTGCCTATGCCCAGAGTTCTCTGAGAACAGTGGTTCTCAATATGGTATTCCCATATCACAGAAGCAGCACCTTCTAAGAGCTGTTACACATTAGAATTCTTTTTTTTTCCCCAGACAGAATTCCTCTGTGTAGCCTTGGCTGTCCTGGACTCACTTTGTAGAGCAGACTGGCCCCAAAATCAAAGAGATCCACCTGCCTCTGCCTCCCTGAGTACTAGGATTACAGGCATGTACCACTGATCCTGGCCACATTAGAATTCTTTAGGGTCTACCAAATTGTACATTGTGGATTAAGTCCCAGCCTTTGGCTTCATCAGATCTTGTGGAGTAATTCTTCTGTACTCCAAAGCGTGACAACCTCTGTCGTACAGTCAGAAATGCTGTCTATCTATTCACGGTCCCGTACTAAGAAATGTCTCTACATCACAATCCATCCCCCTTTCAGGACCAAAACAATGCTTGAATGCTCCTCTATAGCAGTGGTCCTCAACCTTCCAATGCTGAGATCCTTTAATACAGACCCTCATGGTGACCCCCAATCATAAAATTATATCCATTACTACTTCATAACTCTAATTTGGCTATAGTTATGAATTGTAAATACCTGTGATTTCTAATGTTCTTATGTGACCATGAAAAAGGGTCATTTGGCAACCCCGCCCCCATGGCTCACAACCCATGGGTTGAGAAACATTGCTTTCTAGGTACTTTATACTTGTGTCAGAAAGTGTCCCTGAGATCCTTGCCATCTGGAGCTCTGTCTCAATACCCACTAGAATGCAGGGCTCTTCCTTCCTAATCTGTGTATGGTTTATGTGCAAAACTAGCTCCTGCTTGAGGACAATTCCCCCATTGACTTTAAAAGGCCACCGATAATAGATGAAAGCTCTACTCAAAATACCTGATTTAATTTAGTTCTGTTAAAAGACATAGTATACAACCAGCCCCTCGTTGTTGAGATGCTGAGAAAGCAGCATCATGGACCTAGGCTTCAAGATGGGTGGCAGCTTTACAACCAGCTCACACTCTGCAGAAAGTCTCTGCAACAACTGATGGACCTTGTTTTTAAGGTGTCTAGTAAAAGTGACGCTCTGGGCACAGGCTGGAGACAGCAGGCTTGCCTATGAGTTTAGGTCAATCTACTTACCTGGATGCCCCTCTCCAACAGATTCTGATGTGAACATGAAGGCTCCTTCTTCATTTAGAGAATGGTCGCACAAGCCATCCACAGGTCCATTCATTGTGGCACTTTTTCGACTTCTCTTCTCCAAGGCGACAACTTCAATGCTGAAACTTTGCCTCTCTCTCTCTCCCTCTCTCTTTTTCCTCTCCCTACAAACCCAACAGGCTGGTCTTTGGCAGACTCACAGGAATGACTTCTACCTAAGTGCCTATGAGCATGTAAGAACAGGGTAAAGATGGACAACGAGAGAGAGAGAGCAGATGGAATACAGATGTGTCACTCCCTTCGGCTGGTCACAGCTTGCTCCCAGGTGACTCCTATATATGGAAAAGTGAAAGTGCCTGAGGAGGAGGCACTTTCCTGGGATATTGGAGGAGTCCATTTCCTGGGAGGGGGGTCTTTTTACCTTGAGGAGTCTCAGCCTTCACCTCTAATGGCTCAAGTGGGAAGCCTGTGGTCCAAGAAAGGCAATAAAGTTGTACAGACTCTTGGACCGGAAGTGCCTCTCGGACTTCCTTCAGCTCCCTAGCTGATCTCTGAGTGGTTCCAGGGTCAGCATCCCACTCTGGAGAGTTGGGGGCCTTGGAATTACTTACAGAGGCACACAGGCAGCCAGAAACTCTCCCAGAGATTTGGTATGGGCTAAGCTTGCAACACCGTGCAGCTGTGCTGTGAGAGAGTATCTCCACCCCCATACCTGACCTGGATTGGGCTCACCCCCTCTGTCTCCTCAGGGCAGAACAGGAGCAAGAGCATGCACCTGTACTCTGAACCAGCTGTAATGTTACACAACAGATTCCTTTTAGTTAGAGGGAAAGCTTTAGTGCTGGCATTTTTCTGCCGAGAAATCACCTAAACAGTCAATATTTCTAAAAGACCTGCAAACAAATTAATAAGCAAGACATTTGGTGATGTTGCTGGAGGGTGATCCAGAAAACAAAAATGATTCATTTTTTTTTTTAATGAAATTTTGAGAAACATCCATTATGTGGAAATTAGTATTCAGGTTTAACACCAAATCAACATGGATAAACTTCAATGTATTCAGTTTTATTCTCTCAAAAATGCCCTGTTCCTATAGATTCCTTATTCTTTTTGCTTTTTCCAAGAAAATAAGTAAGCAGGATTGATGATATCCTTAGTTAGCTTATGTCATAAGTGGTAGCGTCTGTCGCCATCATTTTCTCCCACTCTCAGACCTACAGTCTTTGAAAACGGAGAGTTGAGATCACAGAGGATGAGAAACCAGTTCCTTCTACAGTGCAATAAAAAGTAACCAACCAAAACTGTGCATACAAGTTGGACTGTAGGAAGCTGGAGGCAGGAAGAGGTGATGGCCCGAAAAAATAATCTTAGTAACTAAAACTTCCTCTGCACTTATACAGACACTTAAAATATTTTTTTCTGGCACAAATTCCAAGTTACTTAGAATTTGTCTAGTTAGTGTAGTTCTGAGTTTAGTCAACACATTTACTCTGGGGAATTAAAACTATACTAAATCAGCCTGGAATGCTTGGAGGCAGCTTGTCAATACACAGCTATCAAATCACTTAAAGAATGAGCTAGCTTGCATAGGTACATGACTGCTAAAAGGTGGGCATGAAAAGGGCCACTAGGACAGGACAGAAAAATGAAGAATCAGAGTGGGCTTTTAAATCAAATGGCCTTCTCACTGCCAGCACACAAGATCTTTCCTATTTGTACTGAAAATATTTCAACATCATTGTCTCTTTATAAATTTCTTTTGGGTACATTAGTTTCAAGCCTAGACATAGTACAAGGTAATGTTTAATTTGAACTGTAGACCTAGGTTACCTTAGCAGTTAGCGCTGTAGCAATTATGTTATAGATTTGCTTCAAGAGCAACTTGAAGTCAAAATATCAAGAACTGATCAAATTCCTTAAATCCAGCAAAACAAAACAAAACAAAACAACAACAACAAAAAACCAAGACAATTATCTTTTGAATTCCAAAATGAAGATTAACATCATAGGGCAGATGATGCCAGTTAGAAGATGCCCTCTAAAGAAAACTATGGCTTTCAGAAATGTCTTCAGGAGGTTTGTGAACCCTGCTACCAATTCAAAGTGAAGGAAGAATCTTAAAGGAAATGGATTCAGCCTAGCTCACATGTGACCCTCATACAACATAGCACTAAATACAAAATGCCTTATGTTCTCTCATAAAATAAATGATAAAAATCACAGAGTATGGCAGTTGGAAGTGCAGGCTTCAGGGCTGGAGCCTCAGTTGTTTCTCTAACCTACCACACAGCCCAGAGCGGGCCTCTAGAGCTCTGCAACACATAAAATAATTACCTGACTTAAAGAATTCCTGTAAAAATAAAAGTAGACAATTTAGACATGATAAGTTTTTAACATGCTGCTAGAAAGCAATACAAAGCTATAAATATTAACAAATATGAATGAGCTAGGCATGTATGCATAATGTTCTTCTGAACAAAACCAAAACATTGTATATGTGCATATGCTTATCCATATACATATATTAACATTTTTCTCTTCTCCCATATCATATATATAGCCCACTTTTCATATTCAACATACAGATAGATATTTCTTTTAGCACATTAATAATATTGCACAGTAGCAATATACTATATATTATTCAGCTGTTCATTCCCTGGTGGTTAAATATTTTTTACTTTTCCAATTATAATAATATCACAATAATGCTGTCACAAATATATTCAGCACAATCATTTTTTGGTAAAATACAAAATGGAGATACTTTTGGTGTTTACACCTATAAATTGAAGCATTCAGGAGGCTGACAGGAGAAATTTGTGGACTGGAGGTCAATTGTTGATACATAGCAAGATGATGTTTCCAAACAAAAACAAAGGCAGGCTTTAGCAATGCTGAAGCAGATAAAGATTTAACATCCATAATAAATAGTATTCATTAGATAAAATAAACTCCAGTCTGCCCAAGAATTAAAATAACAGCTTCAGTCGACCTTCTTCAGAAAGAACTAAAAGATCTTGGCAAACGTATAATTACTCTAAGAACCAAACCTGTGAAGACTTCATAGCTCTAAATTGCCAACTAAATGTAAAGTGAATCTTTCCTGTGCACAAGCTGTCCTGGTCTTCCTCACGCATGAATTGTCCTCATGCCCCTTCCAGCCCTACTGATATCCAAGTTCAACATATCAAAGGCTTAAATTTGACCTCATTTGCATGTAGTAATCTTCTACTCTGAAACCTAAATGACAGGTCCCTGAAGAAACGTGGCTTGTACTTCTCAGATGAAAGTTTATGTGTCTCTATGAGATGAAGGTATTTTCAAATAAATAGGGGATTAGAAAACAAGCCAAGATTTTGAAATTTGGAGATGTAAATAAATAACAACAATCAAGGGGGAAATTAATGAAATGGGGACAAAAAGGAATAATACAAGTAATCAATGGAATACTTAATTCTTTGTAAATTTAAATAAGACAAATAGTCAAATAGATAAAGGGAAAAGATACTAAAATTAGTAAAATTTAAAACCAAAAGTAAAACAGATATAACCAGTGAATTTAAGAGGAGTAGCAGGGACTATTTTGAAGACTTCCCAATAAACTGGAAAATCTAAAAGAAATGAACAAATTCCTATACACTTAAGATCTACTAAAATGGTGAAGGTTGACTGTGAACACAGTAGAATCAACAGCCCACTAAAAACAAACCTCTGAACATGTCTAGAAGGGAGTTTCTAGACCATGCTAATTGAAGAATGAAATTGAAGAAATTTCACCCTAAGTGTGAGTTGCACAGTTTCATGTCTTAAGTCCTGAATTGGAAAAAAAGGAGAAAATAAAAGGGAGTTTCAGCTGGGCAGTGGCAGTGTACACCTTTAATCACAGCACTTGGGAGAGAGAGGAAGAGAACTCTCTGAGTTTGAAGCCAGCCTGGTCTACATAGTAAGGTCCAGAGAGCCATGGCTATGTAGAAAAGTCATGTTTTGAGAAACAAAAAAACAAGGAAAGTAAGTTTCATACCAGGATTCATTGCTTTCTGTTTCATGACTATGGATGTAATCTAACCAGCTATCTCAAGTCCTTGCTGCCAGACCTTCTCCGTCATGCTCGATTATACTTTCTAACTGTGAGCCAATATAAACATTTTCTTCCTGAAGTTTCTTTTGCCTGATATTTTACCACAGGAACAAGAAAAGCAACTAATGCAAAACAAAACAAAACAAAAATGGTACCAGGAGTGGGATCATTGCTGTGATAAATTTGGCAGTATGATTATGTGCTTTAGAAAGTGTTTTCAGAAGGAATTTGAATAAGTCTGGAATTTTCCATTAGGAAAACCCTAGAATTCTATAAGCAGAGATTGGTGGGCCTTACAGTGGGCTTGAGGGACCAGAACACTAACAGATACAAGTATCTTGGAAGTTTAGCTTATAAGGTTTCAGAAGAGAACACGGCCTCTATTAGGAGCTGAAGCCATATCATTATTTCTGCAAAATAATCTGGCTGCATTCTGCCTATGTCTTGAGAACTTGAGTAAGGCTAAAATAAAATGAAATAAAGGGATTAACTTGTTTAGCACAGGAACTTTCAAGATAAGATTTCACACTGGCTGTATCATAATTACCCTTCACTGTACTTATCCAGGTCTGTAATACCAGGAAGCAAAATATGAAGGAGAAAGATTAAAAGAAAAAAAAACCATAGTGGTTGCAGATAAAGCAAGCTTGAAAATATCTATAATTGTTAAAGAGCTTAGCACCATTAAAGAAATAGCCAGTGCCCTGCATTGCTACAACAGAATAGGGGCCACCAGACCTTACCAAAGGAAGGCTCTGTGTTGTAAAAACAAGAATGTACTTGAAAGGAGGGAGCCTAAACTGAGAATGCCACTGAAGGAATTTCCCCCATCAAAAACAACTGTCTAGGAAAAGTGTTTTTTAAGAGTCAGAACACAGAAACTCAGTGTCTACTGCAGCAGAAGTCTAAGGAGGCCTGGCTGCATATGGGGCTGGCAAAAAAAAAAAAAACAAAACTTGGAAGTGTTGTCCACATAGTGCTCTAAGCATTAAAGATGGAAGTTGAGGTGGTCCTAGACCTTGAATCATAATTTCAGAGCACTGCTGAGGCAAACAAATGTATAGAAGAGTTGGAATGCTGCAATGAGACCCTGAAGAGCCACCGTGTGAAGTTGGAGAGTGAAACCTAAGTTACAATGATGATTCCAGGATGGTGGGGTTACCAGAATCAAGGAATGCACACTATGTAATGTTACGTGCATAGAGTGTGGCTGCCTCAAGGGAGAGGCTATGTGTGCTGTAGTGGGCAAAGCTAGAAAATTGGGGCTACCCAAGCCCAAAATCTGGAACCTGTAGTGAGCGCTAGATACTGAAGATGGAACTGCATGATTTGCTGTTCACAATCTTACCTTTCTTTCATATGTCCTCCACCTTTTCCCTTTGGGAATAGGAAGATTTACTCTGTACCATTGTATGTTAGAAATATATAATTTGATTCTTGTTTGTTTGACTGTGAGGAGTTCTTCCTTAAGAGATTGGTTGGATTTTAGAAAAAAAATTCTACATGCAAAATTTACTTTTTTTTTTTTTTAACAGATCTTGTTTTGGGTTTATTTGTAAAAACAGCATAGGATACTAGTCATCTGTAAATAGCGTGCAGGTAGGTGTGTTACACCAGTCCATTTGTCTTCACATGACAGAAGCCTTTCAGGAAATATGGGGGCTTCACAGGGGCCTGGGCACCTTTAAGGGCCTGAGCTGTGGATGAAGCCTGGGCCTTAGCTGGAGCTTCAGCCTCCGCCTTGGTGTGAACCTTGGGCTTGGTTTGCAAAGCCTACTACCCTTGGCGGTGTAGATTCAAATCTGCTTCCCAAGCTTGGGGTGAGCAATGAAAGGCAGACAGCTGAGTTTGCTGCTGGTGCCCTTTGGCATCTAGGGCTTAATGGCCGCAGGCTTCACAAGGGCCTTAATGGCCTCTGCTTGCACACTCATTGCCTTTGCATTGTCTGCCTGTACCTTCTTCAAGCCTTTCTTGTTGTGCTTCTTGGCAAAAAAAAAAAAAAAAAAAGAAAGAAAAGAAAAAAATTGCATGTTACTCAGGAAGTTGGGGTCAACCCCCTTAAGGGATTCATGTCTTTCTTGATGCCATTTATTTGCCATTTGCCAGACTGGTTGTGTGTGGTGTGGTTCTTGGACTTGGCCATGTCTGTCTGCACACTGCAGCAACTGGAACCAGAAGAGCCAAAACTTACATTTTTGAGCAGTATTGGAACTATTAAAGACTGTGGGAACTTAGGTTAGACTAAGTGCAGTTCAGATTATGAGATTTGCATGTACCTGTGGGAAGAAGAAGGAGACTTAATGTCTCTGGGTATAAAATTGGCAAGAGGTAGCGCTGTAATGTTTAATCTAATGGTCAACCTGATGTAATTTAGAATTATCATGTGAACAAACCTCTGGGAATGTCTATTGGGGTTGTTTCTAGTTTATGTTAATTGGGGTGGTGAAGAACAGTGAGTGGATGGTCCAGGTATAATATGACCAGATGCCCCAATTCCTGCTGCTATGCCTATCATCCAGAAAGAAGTGGAACAAAAACTACTACATGATGCTTGAGCCATAAGAAGATTTAGTAACTACTTTCAAAATTAAGAATTACCTTCCTAAGTCTTCTTATAAAGAAATCATTGGAAGAAGGCTAAGTTTTGAACACCACACAACTTGGCAACTTGACAGCCAAAGAGGTTGATTTAGAAAAAGGAACAATAATGTTGCCTCTCGAATTAATTCAGATTCCCTAAGAAAAGACCCTTCCTCCTAATCTTAATAACTATTATTGAGTCTAGAGTTATGTCAGAAAGCTAGGTTGGCTATTGGCCTTTCTAAGCCATATCAGTGCTGGGGGTCAAGGTTTAATAGAAATCCTCTTGTCTCTGAAGAGGCCATGTAGACATCCATTCATCCTCAGGTCTTCCATTCTGTTCATTCTCTGAATGATTAAACATCTGCCATAGACCAACCCTATGGTAGGTTTTCTTCAGCAAAAGGACCTGATGCAACAGGAAAAAAAATGGTACTAAGCCCAGCAAACAGAAATTCTGGGGACACTTCAGGTGTGCTGTGAGCCTGGGGCATGGAGTGTAGTCTAGTAAACAGCCAGAAAGGGTATCAGAGAAGGGGGCAGGAGCCATACCACAATAGAGCTCTCTGAGTCCTATAAGGAGTTTAGTCTTGATGACAGAGATAAATGCATGTAGAATATCAAGCAAACTATGTTAGTACATGTGAAATGTGTACTGAGATTTCAGATACAGCTGTTTGAAGACATGTTGCTGGCGCTGGACTAGACAAGACTGCAGGATCTAATGGACTGATGCAATCAGAAAGTAGGAGTATAGTTTGATACTTCATTGGGTATGGTAAGCAGGGGAGGAGGAGGATCAGAGGTGACTTCCAACTTTCTGGCCTGAATAAATATGCAATAGTCCAGAAGATATAACAACGGCAATAGATACAAACACTGTGTTCAGGACAGGCATGACATGAGGGCTGGTGCCCAGGTCGAGAGTGGGTAATCTTGTGATCTTCCTTGACCTTTCATCTGTGGTTACACTGGTATTCCCTTGTATAGATAATTCAACATCTTGCTCAGGGGTAAGGATGTACTTAACAAGCATCCAAGAAGTATGAAGTAATACTCTTTCATGGATAAAAAATGTAAAAGTAATCCCAAACTCTGGCAAGAAGAGCAATTTTTACAAGGAATGCTGAAAATATATAACTTTATTAATTAAGCAACATTCTGAAGACTGTTGGCACCACTAAGTCAACAAAACTCATCTTGCATAAGCAAACACACTCACCAAGATAAATATTCCACCAGTGTCAAAACTAAAATGAGCATGGGTGTGTTTAGAAGTAGCCAATAATTTCAGAGAAAAACACACAAAGCTGGGTGGGATGAAAGAACTGGATAGGATTGGCCAGTTCATCTCCCAACCAAAGTAATCACAGTGAGGGGAGGAAGGATGAAGATGATACATGCTCATGTGGGAATATCAGGAATTTTGGGTGCTGCTAAGGACTCCATGCAGCCAACAGAACTCTACTCTTGAAGGGTTTCCAATATTTTCAAGAAGTTACTAGGCTAAATCCATGAACCAATTTACAGCAAGCAATTTATTAATTGCTGTACTAAGGAATCAGATGTTGCCCCTCAATTCTAAACCTTTTCATTCATAACATTGTTCTGATGTGTTAAGAATTCTACCAGCCATCCGGAGGCTTCCCTGATGCTATTTTGAAAGAAGGTCAATATGGCCATAGCTACTTAATGTAAAGTGGTTTCATTTTCAAAACTGAAAACTTTATTCAATGTATAGAAATTTCAAATATGCCCTAAGTCAACTCATCAAAATTTAACAACAGAAACAGGAAAGTTAGAAAATACACACTACCAAAACTGAATGACCTCAATCCTTGCTTTCCTAGCTGATGTTAGGTCATCAGCCTAAGGTTGTGTAATATCACCAACAGCTGTGTCAAAGTCACAGACAAGTCATCTTTTGTGCAAAACAACTTCTCCACTAAACAAATCACTGTCACACCCACAATGCAGGGATCTACAACATTTCAAAGACAGAATTTATGGAGGAAAGAAAATGAGATATCTTGATATTTTATTATCTTTTGTGCTCTAGAAATATCTTATATTCGTTTCATTTTTCGTTATGTGTCTCCGTGTGTGTTTGTATGTATGAGAATGTGTGTTGAGGCAGAGTGCCTGTGGAGGATGTCAGATTCTCTGAGGCTGAAGTTACCCACAGGAATGCTGGCTTTGAGTAAAACTGCAGGAATAGCAAGTTCTCTTACCTGTGCTGAGCCATCTTTTCCGCCCTTAGTCTCTCTCTCTCTCTCTCTCTCTCTCTCTCTCTCTCTCTCTCTCCCACTTGCTCTCACTCTCATTCTCTCTCTTGCTCTCATTCTTTCTCTGTATGTATACATATATATGTATGTACAAATCCTTATTTAGCCAAAGATGACCTTGAACTCTCGGTTCTGTTTCATTTGTCTCCTAAGTGTTAGGGTTATACCTGTGGCTTCTGATTAATAATGATCACTCGTAACATCCAATAGGGTACAGTGACAACAGAGCTTGAACTGGATTCAGATCCTTCATGGTGGGCCAGAGGCTGGCTAGCATTGTGTCTACCACTCACTGTCCCACCAGAGGCAAACCTTCCATTTCTTCCTCAGAGCAGCTACTCTGTTCTCTAATTCTCCAACAGGCCATGTCTGTTAAACTCCTTTCCTTTTCTCTCCAGACAACACTTTCTGAACTCTCATCTTTTTGTAATATTTTATTTTAATTTTTATTAATTACTTTATTCACCTAGTATCCCCCCTATAGCTCCCTCCCTCCTCCCCTCTCGATCCCACCACTGATAAGGGAGGTCTTCCTCTCCTTCCTTCTGATCCTAGATCTATCAGGTATCATCAGGAGTGGCTGAATTGTCTTCCTCTGTGGCCTGGTAAGGCTGCTCCCCAATCAGGGGGAGGTGATCAAAAAGCAGGCAAATCAGTTCATGTCAGAGACAGTCCCTGTTCCCATTACTATGGAACCCACTTGGACATTGAACTACCATGGGCTACATCTGTGCAGAGGTTCTAGGTTATCTCTATGAATGGTCCTTGGTTCGAGTATCAGTCTTAGGAAAGACCCCTGTGTCCAGATTTTTTGGTTCTGTTGCTCTCCTTGTGGAGTTTCTGTCCTCTCCAGGTCTTTCATCTCCTCCTTCTTTCATAAGATTTAGGGAGAACTTTTCATTTCATTCTTTCAGGAGGATAGTCAACACAGGCTGGAATGCCAAGGCACTGTGTACACGAAATTGTGTGTGCACACATCTTTTGTCCCATGAGAATATGATTTCTTTTTTTTTTTATTTCTCACTTTTTTCATAAGATTCCCTACACTCTTCCCAAAGGTTGGCCATAAGTCTTAGCATCTGCTTTGATACCCTGCAGGATAGAGCCTTTTAGAAGCCCTCCCTGTTTTCTCCTTCTTTTGATGACCATCCTCTTTGCCTTTCTGAATGAGGATTGAGCATTTTAGCCAGAGTCCTCCTTCTTGATTAGTTTCTTTAGGTGTATAGATTGTAGTAGGTTTATCCTCTATCATATATCTAATATCCACTTATGAATGAGTATATACCCTGTGTGTCTTTCTGCTTCTGGGATACCTCACTCAGGATGATCTCTTTCAGTTTCCACCATTCACCTGCAAATTTCATGATTTCCTTGTTTTTTATTGCTGAGTAATATTCCATTGTGTAGATGTACCACAATTTCTGTAGCCATTCCTCAGTTGAGGGGCATCTGGGTTGTTTCCAGCCTCTGTTATTACAAATAAATCTGAAACAAACATGGTTGAGCAAATGTCCTTATTGTGTACTTGAGCATATTTTGGATATATGCCTAGGAATGGTATAGCTGGATCTTGAGAAAGTGCTATTCTTAATTGTCTGAGAAAGTGCCAGATTGATTTCCAAAGTGGTTGTACAAGTTTGCATTCCCGCCAGCAGTTCCCCTTTCTCCACAACCTCTCCAGCGTGTGTTGTCACTTGAGTTTTTGATCTTAGCCATTCTGATGGGTGTAAAGTGAAATCTCAGGGTTATGGACACCTGATTTTTGACAAAGATGCCAAAACCATTCAATGGAAAAAAAAAGATAGCATCTTCAACAAATGGTGCTGGTCTAATTGGATGTCTATATGTAGAAAAATGCAAATCAAGTCCAAGTGGATCAAAGACCTCAATATAAAACCAAACACACTAAACCTGTCAGAAGAAAAAGTGGGGAAGAGCCTTGAACTCATTGGCACAGGAGACAACTTCCTGAACAGAACACCAACAGCACAGGCTCTAAGAGCAACAATCAATAAATGAGACCTCATGAAACTGAAAAGCTTCTGTAAAGCAAAGGACACTGTCATCAGAACAAAATGACAGCCTACAGACTGGGAAAGGATCCTCACCAACCCTATATCTGACAGAGGGCTAATATCTAGAATATATAAAGAACTCAAGAAGTTAAACAGCAACAAATCAAGTAATCCAATTAAAAAATGGGGTACAGAGCTAAACAGAGAATTCTCTTTGAGGAACATCGAATGGCAGAGAAACACCTAAAGAAATGCTCAACGTCCTTAGTCATCAGGGAAATGCAAATCAAAATGAACTCTCATTTCTGCTTCTATAAAATATAAATACATCTAAGCTAAACGGAATCCAGATAAAGTAGAGTCTTATATCCTGTCTGAATTACAGTAGGTGTTTACTTTTACATGAATGAACCATAATGCCAGACATAACTGAACTTCAAAACAAGATTGAAGCAAACAAATATCTAGTTGGGCAGAATGATCATGTGGAAGTTATTTTGGAGCACGTGAATATTTCTCATTACACTGAAGATCCATCCACCAGCCATGGTCAGACTCACAGCCTGGGAAGTCATTTTGTGTACCTCTCAGTTGTGAATCCTCCCACACTAACTTGTCCTTTGGAATGCAAGAAATCTTTCAAGAAATTGACCTACTGAAGATAACAACAAGGTTGGAAGTAGGTTGACATGTTCTGCTACAACAGACAGGCTCAGTTTTAACACCTCAAATGCCATCTGCCATCGTTCAAGTCACGAACCAGAATTCTTAGTATTCAGTACCACTGCTAACCATGCCCTTTGCCATATTTTTAAATTTTAAGTTTGAGTACTGGCCAGCTTGGAAGAGAATTAACTTGAAAAGATAATCCCTTGACCAAGTGACCTATCCTAGAATATTTAAAAATGGTTCATTGGTTTATGAAATAGTGAAGACTTGAATGAAATACTTAAATAAAACCAAATGCTTTTTACAAACACTAAGCATGGTAAAACAGGTCAGCCTACCACCTGAGTGGTTTCCCAACACATATAATCAGCAAAGAAAATCAATAAGACACAGACAAACAAATCAATACAGGGTGTAAGCAAATACTGAGCATTCGGTTCCCAGAGGAACAAATCAATCAGCAGTAAACACAGAAGAGGCGTCATGGTACTAGCAATAGAAGACAATGCGAATTAAGCCACAAAGAAACTACGTGTGCTCCTATGGCATGTGGGGGTGGGAGGGCTGATGGAAATTAAACAGTACCAAGTCCAGAAAGGACAACCAGAGCAGGGACTCCCTTGCCCCGCTGAGATCAGTGGGAATTCACATGACTACTTTGGAAAGCAATGTAATGTTATCTAGGATCTGGAGAATAAACACAGCCTGTTCCCAGAGCTTTCACAAGTTTTCCCTGTGTACCCTCGGGCACCACTTCTGAGGCTGGAAATTTGATAGTAATACTAATTCTTAACTAGGATGTGATGGTAGAAGATCAAGAATTAGGAGTTCATGGATATGTGAGACCCTTTCTAAATAAACAAAGGAAAAAGCAGAAAAGAGAATAAGGTTTTTGTTTCGTTTTGTTTTTTCTTTTTTTTTGGGGGGGGGGCTTTTTTCTCCCTCTGTGTAGAGTTGGCTGTCCTTGACTCACTTTGTAGACCAGGCTGGCCTCAAACCCAGAGATCTGCCTGCCTCTGCCTCCTAGAGTGCTGGGATTACAGGCATGTGCCACCGTGCCAAGCTAAGAATATAAGTTTTTCTGCTCCAACCCAGACTTACTTATTGGGAGTTGGATCATCATAATTTTCCAAATCTGAAGGTCAGCAGTAGGGAGCAAGTACTGATCCAGAAGGAAGAGATGAATAGGATTTCTACAGTTGAGAAAAAAAAAAAAATCTGTAAAAGCAATTGCTAAATATAAATGAAATGAACCTTTCTTGGAAGCAGGAAACCTATGCATTCTAAGACTGTGAGATTCTTCTTTTGGGTGGAGATGTTTTGGGGTTCAAATGAAAGCCTTTCTTCCCCTACAGCTAAAGATGCCCAGAAGATTCAAGAATGGGAGCAAGCACACATTCCCCATCTATTATCATCAGAACAAGAAAGCCTGGGTTACGCCAGCATTTTCTGAAGACTGGTTTTTGAACTGTTTTATTCTATAGGCAAGAGTATAGTATAGCCAAAAGTAGCATTTCCTTCAAGAGTTTTCTGGTCTGATGGTTATCCATGGTATATAGGCATCATCCACACTAATGTAAAGGCCATGTGTTTACCACCAACTGTGATGGCATTCATTCAAGCAATGGGTCAAAGTGTGCAAGCTTTGTTCAAAGCATCCTACTTATAGCAAATGGTTGCTCAGGCTATTGAAAGCGATCAAATATGGATGAAAGCTGTCAGGATCTTTGAACAGTATTAATGTTCTGCTGTGGAAAATGTTGCAGAAGCATGGGAAGAGGTCACACCAGACAAATCAATGGCATTTGGAAGAGAGATTTTTAAACACACTCAGATTTAGTGTTGTCTTCAAGGTGAGAGATTTATTAGCAACTTATCAGGCAGTGTGGCAGGAGTTCGAAGTACATGCCAGCTTTGTCTGGCATGGTTTCCACTCTTAAAGGTTTCTGAGGGGAGAGGAGGTCTTGCTTTGAGAGGAAGCAGGCTCAATGAATATGTTGCCTGGGCCATGTGACAGAGAATGTGTGACTTAGGCTGTCTGACAGTTAGTCACAAAACATCAGGGGCTGGGCATTGATAAAGATCTTCACAACCCCCTTGGCACAGAGACTGAAGAGCTTTCCAACGATAACCTGAAGAAACTGGGTGAGGACAGACACCCCAAAGTGGAGGCAGTGGAAGAAGATATGAAAGTTCACAGCAAAGAAACTGTCAGAGGTACAAGACAGTCCCAGCAAAGGGCACAGAAATCAGAAGGGAAGGAAAGCACAGATTCACAAGATTAGACAGGCAGATGCAGGACCCTCTTGATTACCATGAAGAAACAGCATCAAAAGAAGAAACAAATGGTGCAGCCAACACTTGGCATCTTCCCGACAAATACTGCACTTGCTAAGCCAGCAGGTGCTGACACCCTGTGCCTTTGGCCTTCTGTGCTCCAATCTCATTAGAAAAGAGAGAAAATTGTGATTCCATCATAATAGCTACCAGCAAGTGATTTTAGTGACATGCGTTGTTAAACATCCTCAAGACATATATACATATATATGTACCTTCAGCTGTGTGGGTTAGGAACCTGTTCAACCAATATGTTTTTCACTTTCCACACAGCATGCAACACTTTATTGTAACCCTGGTTTTAAATGATTTTGTCTAATTATAGGCATAAAGTACATGTCCACAGCATGTTTAAATTGGGGTAGGCTTAATTACAATGGTTGGCAGGATGGCATTATTAAATGTAGATTTGTTGAGCTATACAACAGTGTAAGGCAAGGAGCAGCTCTGGTTTATAAATTGAATCTATGCAACTTCTAGTGGTGACAAGAACTACTACAACTCAACACACTCAGAAACAAGTACAATTTAATGAATTCTTAATACCCGGGTTCTGAGATTTTTTTCAAAAGTTTCTGCTTTCAATTTTTAGATGCTGCTTCCAGTCATTTATATGTTAGTCTTTTCAATTGGGAAGGCACTGTGGTAAGGTGTGCCTTGTATACATGAATTACGAGGCTCGGCTGCTCTCCTCCTGGCAAATGTAAGCATTCTGTCAGTTCCAATGTCCCAAGGAAGAGAGAGTGACAGGAAAAAGCTCCAAGCTCTTTGTGTGTGTGCTGGCTACCAAACTTGGGTCTTCTGCAAGAGCAATCCACATTCTTAACTGTTGTTGAGCCATCTCTCCAGCTACCACCATTTGACAGTAATATGGGGACTGGGGAAATTGTTCTAAACTGCTTGCTTTACAAGCATGAGAACCTGCTTTTAGTTAGAGACGTTACCACCCACCAAAGTCAAATGTGAATGTGCATGCCTGAAGCCACACTGGATCCTGAGGGCTCACTGTCCAGCCAGTCTAGCCAAAGGGTGAACTCCAGGTTCACTGAAGAAAACCTATTTCAAAAAATACAAAAACAGAGAGCAAGAGAGGAAGATCCTTGGGGCTGACTTCTGTACACACGCATGCACATCATTGCCACCATCATCACAGTAGCATAAACTTTCAGTTTTTCAGCTATTTTTCAAATATCAAATCAACTAAACACTATAAATCCTTACTAATAAACATCAGTTAAAAGAAAACCAAGATAAGGGAGAAGCCGTGGTGGATAAAAGTGCTTGCCATGACGAGCTGCTGGATAACTTCAGTTTGACCTTGAACTCCTTTTAAAAAAAAAAAAAAAAAAGCTGGATGTGGGGGCATGTATCTCAGTATCTCACAGCAGTCCCAACAACTGAGAGATAGGAGGTGGAGACAGGAGAATTACCCAAAAGCCCATGTTCCAGCCAGCTTGGAAGAGGTAGCACAGTAAGAACAAAAAAGACACTACTGCCTAACAATGTGGAAGAAAGAATCAGCTCCCCAAAATTGTACTGACCTCTACATGTGTATGATGGTGCACATGCATCTGCCCTTGAATGGACACACACACAGACACACACACTAATTTATGAAAGTAGATTTTTAAGAATAAATATAAAAAAAAGTCTCTGCTTACTTTACCCTTGGCAATCAACAAAAAGTTGATTGTAGTTCAGGGTAATATAAATTTCTCATTTCTGATAATGAATCAGAAGACTGCTAGGGACAAAAATAAAGTGAATATGAAAAGGTTTTAAATGTAGTTCACAAGGCCCAGCACCTACATGGCAGCCCGTAGCTATGTGTAACTCCATCTTCAAAGTATCGACACCCTCTTCTGGCCTCCACAGGCACTCTACACACATGGTGCAGAGAAATGTGGATAAAACACCAAAACATAAAAATAAAGAATACAACCTTTACAAAAAAATAAAATCAGTGAAAGTTGAGTATGGAAATATCAAACAAAAGTAATATAAAGTATGAATATAAAGTATGAATTGGCCCATAAGTGTGCGTGTGCGTGCATGTGTGTGTGTGTGTGTGTGTGTGTGTGTGTGTGTGTGTAAATGCTTAGTCAGAGTAGCACTGCTTGAGAAGGACTAGGAGGTATTGCCTTGTTGAAGAAGGTGTGTCTTTGTTGGAGGAAGTGTGTTACTCATTGCCATAGGAGACAACTTTCTAAACAAAACACCATTAGCACAGGCACAATTAATAAATTAAGATCAACTGCCACGGACCGGCCCAGTCGGGCTCCCATCGTCCGAGGGACAACAAGGCTTTGGACAGGAAGATACGGTTTTGGCGAAGAATTGACAAACAGAGACACCTTGATGGTTTTGACTCTGCTGCAACTTTACTGAAATCAAGCTAGTATTTTTATACAAAAGGCACCTTAAAATTGGCATACTTCCCAGAACATTCAGACTTTTTACCAAGAATACAAAGTTTACATTTTAACTCAAAATGCAGTCAAACATAAAGCAGTGCCCACAAGAAATCTTGGCCTAAAAACTTTTTGATCAGAGCAAACAAAGGAAAAGAAACCTCAAATATAGTTTCATTATTGCTAACCAGTGAAGAGGAAAGTCAGGAGCTAAGTCAAATGCCTGCCAAAGTCCCTCTCTATATCAAAATCTAACTACACCTTTGTTAACCATCCTCCCGTATGTCCTGCTTAAGATTTATATAATCTTCCCTAGGAACAAGGCACTGGAGGGGAAACTCCCACCAGCTGCACCTCTCATGCTATTATTTCTTAAGAAGGAGCCTATTATTTTTTTACTATTCTTAATGCCTATTAATACTAAATCTAATTCATTACCTTTCTTAAACTTATTATTTTTATTAAAGCCTTTAACAATCTACTAATGATAAATTTCTTTATAAAATTAGTTGTGCTGTTTCAGGAGTCACAGAGAAAGATCAAAGAATTCATTATTCCAGCCCCAGAGCCACAACTGAAGAAGCGTAGAAATCTCAGAACACGTCTCTTTTCCAAGTGGGATGAGTTTGCCAGGGACCTTCCAGGGGGCGAATTTCGGGAGAAAGCATATCCCCCACCTTGTAGCTTATGCTACTATGGCGACACTGGTGTGGGTGTTGGCAATCAACAATTAATAAATTAAACCTCATGGGACCCAGGGTACGATAATCAATCCTCACTTAGAAAGATAAATGGGATGGACATTGGATGTAGGAGCAAACAAATAACAGGACAGGAGCCTACCACAGAGGGCCTCTGAAAGACTCTACCTACCAGTGTGTCAAAGCAGATATTAAGACTTATAACCAAACCTTCGGCAGAGTGCAGGAAATCATAAAAAGGGGCGGGGGAGGAGTTAATATGACCTGAAGAGGATAGGAGTTCCACAAGGACCAAATTTATCTGGGCACAGGGGTCTTTTATGAGATTGTTTCTCCAAACAAGGACCATATATGGATACAACCTAGAACCTCTGCTCAGATGTAGCCCTTTGTAGCTCAGTACCCAAATGGAACCCTAATAAGGGGAACAGGGACTGTTTCTGACATGAACTCAATGGTGGGCTCCTCCTCAAGGGAGGAACAGCCCTGTTAGGCCACAGAGGAGGACTTTGCAGCCAGTCCTGAAGATACCTGATAAACCAGTATCAGATGAAAGGGGAGAAGGTTCTCCCCTCTCAGTGGATTTGGAAAAGGGCAGGGAGGAGATGAGGAAGGGAAGGTGGGATTGGGAAGGAAAGAGGAAGCGGGATACAGCAGGGATACAAAGTTAGCAAACTGTAACTAATATTAAAAAAATAAAAATTTTAAAAAAATTAAATCTCATGAAACTGAAAAGCTTCCATAAGGCAAAGGAAAATGTCATTTGGACAAAGTGGCAGCCTACAAAGTGGGAAAAGATTTTTACCAACTCCACATCTGTTAGAGGGCTAACATCCAAAATACATAAAGAACTTAAACCAGATATCCAAAACTATATAACCCAATTAAAACTGAGTTACAGATCTAAACAGAGAATTATCAATAGAAGAAACTCAAATGGTTGAAAAACTCTTAAAGAAATGTTTAACATCCTTAGCCATCAGGGAAATACAAATCATAACTACTTTGAAATTTCATCTTACACCTGATACTGGATGTGGAATAAGGGGAGTGCTCCTCCATGGCTGATTGGAGAACAAACTTATACAGCCATTATGGACATCAGTGTGACAGTTTCTCAAAATGACAGGAATCCATGTACCTCAAGATTTATTTATACCACTCTTGGACCCATACCCAAAGAAGACTCAACCATCTTCACTGCTACTCTATCCAGAATAACCAGAAACTGGAAGCAGCCTAGATGTCTCTCAACAGAAGAATGGATAAAGAAAATGTGATATATTTACACAGTAGAATATTACTCAACTATTTTAAAAAATGAATTTGTAGGCAAATGAATATAACTAGAAAAAAATTCTAAATGAGATAACCCAGATCCAGACAATAAATATATATAGTCACTTATATATGAATATTAGCTGTAAAGTAAATGATAATCAAGCTACAATCCATAGACGTGGAGAGGTTGTGGTGGTCGGGGAGATGACAAATGGATCTCTTGACTGGGGGGGAAGGGGCAGGGAATAGAAAAGATTTATGGGTGGACTGGAAATGGAGAAAATAGAGAGACACACAACTAAAATTGGCATCTCTCCATTTGAGAGACAGTATGGAAACCTGGTGCAGTGGAAACTTTCTAAAATATATGAAGGTGATCCTGATGAAGTCTCTAAGTAATGAGGGAGACAGAGTCTCAACTGTCCATCTCTTGTCACTAAATAAAACTTCCAGGACTGGGTGACAGCCAAGTGAGATGCTGACCAAACGGATCTAATGGAAATCCCTAAATAACCTAGACTGCCAAGACAAACTGCTCTCCACAAACTGACAGTAAGGCACCATTGCTGAAGACAATACCCACACAACTTACTGAACATGGAGAGATCAAGTTGGTCTCAACAGCTTAGAGCCTCCACCCCTAAGTTCTAGTGTCTTTTGTATGGAAAGGTACTCTGTTGGTTACCAAGAAAGAAACTTAAAAACCAACTGAGCCACAAAACTACTGATCTACAATGTTATACTGCCTGCAAAATATTCTAAGATAAAGGTGGCACAAAGCTAGTGGGAGTAACTAGCCAACAGCTGATTTAACTGAAGGCCCACTCCATGAAATGTAACCAAGAACCAGAGACTAGATAGAACAAAGACATAAGATAAAAACCAAATACTACTGGTCTTAAAGAAAAAAAAAGTATAGTGATAAAATTACTCCTAATGATATTCTGCTATACTCATAGACCAATGCCTTATTCAGCCATCATCAGAGAGGCATCCTCCTACATCAGATGGGAACAAATACAGAGACCCACAGACAGACATTATACAAAGAGAAAGAGACTCCTCTGACCTCAGGGAATCCCATGAACAGGAAGCATAAAGAGTGTAAGAGCCAGAGGGGATGGAGGACACCAGAAAACAAGACACTCTAAATCAACTGAACAAAGCTCATATGAACTCATAGAGACTGAAGTAGCAAGCACAGGCCCTGCATAGGTCGGCATTAGGTCCTCTGAGTATATGTTATAGCTTCCAGTATTTTTATGGGATTCCCAAGTGTTTGAATGAGTAGGTCTCTTACTCTTGTGCCTTCTCTTGGGCTCTTTTCCTTCTGTTGGTTTGACTTGTCCAACTTTGATATCATGGGTTTTGTTGTATCTTAATATATTTTATTTTGTCATGCTTTGTTGTTTTTCTCTTAGAAGTCTGTTCTTTTGTAATGAGAGACAGAAAGGGACTAGATTCTGATGGCACAAGGTGATGAGAAGGAACTGGAAGAAGTAGAGGGAGAGGAAACTGTAATCAGGATATAGTGTATGAGAAAAAAATCTATTCTCAATAAAAGGGGAAATTACATCTATTAGTGTGTATTTTGTGATTTGTGTGTGCACATGTGTGTAGGCACAAACATTTTGTGTGCATGTGAACATCAAAGGACAACTTGCAGGAATCTTCCACAATGTGAATCTAGGAAATCAAAATCAGATAGTCAGGCTTGACGGCAGGTGCTTTTACTTGCTGAGCTCTCTTACAAGCCCTGAAGTATTTTTATTTAATACATATGTTACATTATTTATGAGGTGTTATTTGTGTGTGCTTCAGGGTCTCCAAGACTGTTTCCCATTCCACTGACTCTGTGTGAACACTCACTGCAAGAAACCTACTTTCACAAACCCTGAGAAGACAGACAGGACCTGAATACCCAACTGCACAGAGAGTAAAGAAAAGGAAACCCCACACCTGTTCTTGAGTGGGGATGGTAGAACCAAGCTCGAGAACACCCACCAACAGAGCAATGAGGAAAATCCCTTCAAATCCTGGCTACATCATGGAAGTTTGAGTAAGTGTTCCTATGAGGTTCCACCTGCTAGCAATCTGGAAAATGCTTTGTAGTTCAGTCCCAAAGAAGAGGCCATATCTGAAGCTTGTAGAAACTCTCAAGACCTCTATCCTTTGCATAGTAGTAGTTTCTTTTCTAGAACTTTCCTTCCAAGCAACCTTGTTCTTTGTAGAAATGTACATTCTTTTGGCTCATTCTGTCATAGTTCCCCAATGTATCACAAGTAACCAGTTGTATTGAGAAATCTAAACTATATTTTAAGGATACACTTGAAACCCATTTATAAAGTTAGTGGGTCAGGGAGAGGTAGAATTCAAATTTGGAAAAAGAAAAATAGATATTAGGGCCCTTGTGATTTGAAGTTTGAAACCAGTAGAAATATTTCTTTTCAATTGGTTGCTCCTATAGATCTTGATCAATGTTTAATGCAACCTAAAAGCAAAATACAAAATAAATACATTTTACTACAATGAAAAAACACAAAGCAAAAAAAAAAAAAAAAATCAAGCTTAAACAATGTTTAGGTAATCCAAATAGCAGAAGTTTTTGGAGTTTCAGGTGATTTTGAAGAGTACCCAAGTACAGTATATAATTATAAATGATGTTCCCAAATGAAGTCTTAACCGGGCCTTTCTGAGAGGCACTCCCTTTCTGAAGCCACCTCCTACTGGGAACAGAAACCCTGCCCCACTAATTGTGAGCTCCAGCCCTGGCACCTCTTATTGGAATTCCTAGTGGTTCCTTCCTAGCTAGACCTCGGGCCTTCCTTCAGACATTCACTCTCCTCTCAATGCTGTGCTCCGTTTCCTACCTCATTTAACACACTTGCACTTGGTGATAGCATTTACATCTTCTGCATGGCCCTCCTTTCCCTCCCAGAACTATTCAATACATAAGTAGGTCTTGGTCATGTGCATATCTCATCATCACCTGAAATTCAACAGCTCCACAAATAAAGCTTCCCTGCTTAAAAAACAAACAAACAAACAAACAATCTACTTCCTTTCCTCATTTTCATCAACTCATCCAATAATACTTCGCACAGCTCAGGGGCTCTAGGTTTCATTCTCGGCTCCCTCTCCCCCATTTCTTGAGCAAAACTCAAGTCCAGTCTGGTCATACCTGTGCACCTTGGTCATCTTGCATGCAGATGACTGTAACTACCCCGAGTAATCTCCATTTTCATCGTCTGCTCCACTCTAACTCTCCACCAGGTAAAAATCCTTATATCATCCCAATAGCCCCCTCTGCTCCTAAGCAGACATGCACAACCCCCATGTGCTCTGCCTTTTCCACACCCTGCCTTTAACTCTTGCCACTCTCCCAGCTCTGTGAAGCCTAGCTGGGAAACTGGGCTATTTGATGGCCTCTGGCTCTGTCTAGTTCCACATGCCCTTGCTTGATCTCTTATAATCCCTTCCCAATGGCCCATGGGCTTAAAAGGAAAGAATTGTTTATTGGTTGTAGCTCCTTCTGTCTATCACAGAATCCTTCTAGCTCTGCTTTCTGAATAGCTCTGGAAAATACTTAGTTCATCTTTTCTTCTACTTCCAATAGCCACTATTAAATGTTGCTATTCCCAGTGGGTCCCTGACCCCAACTTGCAGGCCTTTCTCACACTACATACTCCACACCTTACTCCCTCCCTTAGCTCTTTTTTCCCCATTCATCTCCTCCACTCTAGCCACATACTCTTTCTAAAGTGTGGCTCTGACAACATGGAATGCTCCTGCTTGCAGGAAAATATCTGAGACCCTGTGCAGGAATTACAAGACTTTTCATGGTCTGGCCCCTGGTGTCTCCTGATGCGTGTATCACTCTGCTCGCTCCTACCTGGGTCTTCACCCTTCTTGTGTTTTCTACCTGGAATTCTTCCTCGGAATCCCTTTTGCCCACCATTGAGCAAGAGTCCCTGACTTCCTTCCAGAACTGTCCTCCCTAAGCTTCCTCCACTCTCCATGTCGCAATCTCCTAGTGCCCAGAGACGGAAGTAACAAGATATGCCTGTTCTAGTTTGCTTTCTTCCTGTTGCTGTGACAAACACTACAGCCAAGGCAACATGGTGAGAGGTGAGTATCTGGCTTCCACTCCCAGGTCACAATTCATCACTGGAGGAAGCTGGGCAAGAAATGAAGCAAATGCCACGGAGGACCACACCAGGCCAGCATCACTTACTGGTTCACCCCCTCACTTCCCCTATTTCCAAGCCCATAGCAGTCTGGGCTCTCAAGAAAATGCCTCCACAGACACACCCAAGGGCTAATCCGTTGGAGACAATTCAAATTCAATTCCAGGTATGTTAAGTTGACAACCAAGATTAGCCACCACAATGCCCTCCTGGAGGGGCAGTGCCCATACAGATCTGACTCAGTTATTCATCGCCTTTGTTTCAGTCAGAAACCACATTGGTATGGACTGTAGATTTTCGAATGATTCTCATGATGAGCTCCAAATGCTCTTCTGATTGTGTTTCTCCTCAAGACAGGAAACTCCACCAAGTGAAAACTGCCTTATTCCCCATTGCATTCTGCATTCGACAATGCCTAACACCGACATCACAATATGCTTGATAAATAAACATATGCGTTTACATACTATAAAAACACGTATTCATATTAAATTATTTATGTGTTTACAGAGTTTGCTCCCGAGAGCCAAAATGGATCTTTCCCTTTCAAATTTGATTGTGTACTTCACAAAATTATTTTACATGTGTATTTCTAAGAGGGTTTGATGTTTTAAAGACCTAACTGTAAAATATACAAACACAGATAATTAGATATAGATAGAAGCATAGACGGAAATAAAGCTATACATGTAAATAGACAGGGATATGCTAGTGACAGGTAGAGCACCAGTTAAGAATTTGGTTAATTGGGCTGGGGAAGTGGCTCAGCAGTTAAGAGCACTGGCTGGTCTAGAGGACCTGGATTTGAATCCCTTTATGGCATTTATATGGCACCTCATAACCTTCTCCAGTCTCAGGGGATCTGGCACCCTCTGCTGGCCTTCACTGGCATGGCATGTGTATGGCACAGACATACGTGCAGGTAAAACATCCACGAACACACAATAAAGGTTAAAAAGACAGAAGAATTTAGTTAGCACTTGCACTTGTGGTCTTCTTTGCATGGAGGAAAACTGCTATTATTTGCAAACTACTATCAATCTCATATATACTAGACTTTATCAACATGAAAAATAATCTGTTCTGGGATGACACATCCTGATACTTACATCAGATAGCATTGGCTCATCAAGCTCTTCCACTCTGCTCAAGTTAGGTGCGCCATACCGATCACTGATTTCTGCTAGGGTTTTGGCGTTGTCCATCGTTGATTCCTACAGTCACAAAATTCAGTTTCTACTTTTACATGTCTTCAAAATTAACATGTTCCTTTTCTTTGAATTTTAAAATAAAATTTCTGAATTGAGCACTCAGACTCAACAGTGTTAGTTAGTAGAATCTGCCAATGCCTGTTAACAGTAAGCGAATCTAGTAAGAAGCACTAAAAACTATTTTTAAATCTATTTGGAATTCCAAAATACATTAATTTGTAAGTAATTTTATGAACAATATAACAGGACATTGTAGCCTTAAAATATACCAGTATATACTGAATGTTGCAATTTTATTCACTCTGAGATTTGTTTCAAAGCACCACACACCTGTGACTTATCACTAGAATATCCATTTGAACTGTCACTTTTGTAAGGTTTTTGGTTTTGCTTTTGCTTTGTTAAGACTGGGTCTCTCTCACTATATAGCTTCAGGCATTCCTGGAATCACAACTTTCCAGCCTCAGGCACTGTGATCACATGTGTATGTCACCTTGCCCATCCTGGACCAGCAGTATTAACAGTACCCTTATTAAAACTTTAGCCACTGATTCCAAAAATAAGGATTCTATTCTAAGATACATATTCATTTCACATAAAACACTGTAGCTCTTCCTCACCAATGACTGCATGGACTCTTTACCCCTAGCACTGCTTTCATTGCTCATCATCTCCTAGACAAAGCTAAGAAAGCACTGAATATCGCTCATTTCTATGCCATGTTTGGTTTTAAAGTTGTTGGGTTTTGTTTTGTCTTGTTCTTATAAAGTTCTATGATCAGTTTAGCAGCAAAAGTAATGTCACTTTCCAAGGATTGGAAAGAACACAGTGCACACAAAACAATGGATCACAGATTAATTTATTACTATATACTAGGGAGATAACTGTTTATAACAAATAAAATTCTTTCAAAAAATGAGCTGACCAGAGGTGGAAGGTAAATCTCAATTGTTGAAGATACCATGCTTTTCGGACACACAGTCCTGAGCTAAAACGAACATCAGTGCCTCTTACCCTGAGGAGCAGATTTTATGATACCAGAAGGTACCATGAAAGCTTCCCAAGGAAAGAAGTCACCAACAGTCCTATGAACCACAATGACCAGCATGGCATAATAATCTTAAAGGGGCAATAGTGGTACACAAACTTTAGTGGTAACTAAGATCTCTCTAATTGAACTTAAGATCTAATCAACAAGAGGGCATCCTGCTTGGCCCTTAAAGGCTAGCTACCTGCCCAGGCTGAGTGAATCTGTGGATCTTAAAAGAGAACCTACAATCACCACTTTACTAAACCAACATAATTCCTAACTGCACTCTAAATATTTGTCCTTGTACCCATAGATAAACGTAGTCCTCATCTTAAAGAAACTCATTAAGGAAACTTTTCTTTGCAACTGACAGAGACTATTACAGAAAACTGCATTAAGTTAAATTTAGATTACATTAAAATTAAATTAAAATAAAACCTCATTAAATTAAAAAGCCGAGTTGTGGAACACAGTTCCAGTGAATACATCTACAAAATAACTCCTGCTCCTAAGTCTTTGGGGACGTGGAAGAGTGGGTGGTAGGATTGTAAGAACCAGAACATCAGGGAGTTTACTATGAGACTATGTCTCATTAAGTCTCACTAGCATAAACTACATAAACATGAACTGAACAAGGACAACAATAGACTTACCAAAGTGGACATGGAACAGCCCATGAGACCTTAACCCTACACAAAGAACCACAGCAACTAAGGAATGCTATGACTTTCCCTAGGGAAAAACACACTAATGGGTTATCCAATGCCAAATGATCAGCCCTGAAAAAATATACAATATCTACATTATACAGACAAAACAAGGTGCACATGGAATATGTATACATACACATATGCACATAACAACAATTAATGAAAAAAGAGCCAATGAATTTGAAAGATACAAAGAAAGGTATGGGGGAGGATTTGGTTGGAGAAATGGGTATAGAGAAATAATGTAATTACGTTATAATCCCAAAAATAAGAAAAATGATTAAAAAAGATACATTGGATAATTTTTTAAGACTTAATAAAAATACTATGAATTTTAAAAATGGGATGAAACATTAAAATTGAAGCAAAAGTTTTAGCAAGTATGAAAAGCAACAATATTAAATTAAGATTTTTATTTTCAAGACAGGGTTTCTCTGTGTAGCCATGGCTGTCCTTGACTCACTTTGTAGACTAGGCTGGCCTCAAACTCACAGAGATCCACCTGCCTCTGCCTCCTAGAGTGCTGGGATTACAGACAGCAGCTACTGTACCTGTCTAGAATAAGAGATTTTTAAACAGTGCATGAAGTTTAGTTTCATATACAGGAAGAAGTAGTGCATAGTTTTAAATTGATTAACCTTGTCCAAGCTACTGTCCAATGTCCAAGTGGTCTTCTTAGGTCCTTAGCAACACTTACACTCTACAGTGGAAATGTTTGCCCAACATGGAAGGCCACTTCTGAATGAGAAACTTTTCTTCTAATCAAGCCAACCTACTATGGCATCCATCATTTCATTACTATCACCTTGCAGCAAAGTCACATGACTCATACTGGGATGAGGCATTTTGGCAGTTGGAAGATTACTCATTTGTGACTATACATATGGCCACCCTAATTATAGAGATATATGTGGTACTATTTTGCAAAGATAATTCTATTTTTTCTAATAAGTTCTTTTATTTATGTTTGTTTTGTTTTGTTTTTGAGGCAGGATTTCTCTATGTAGTGCTGGCTGTACTAGAACTTGCAGAGATCCCTCTGCCTCTGCCTCCTGGGATCAAAGGTGTGGGCCATTATACCAGGCTTTTCTAGGAAGTTATTATCCTGCATCCACACTGTAGACCTAAGATGTTTAGATGCTTATAAGAGCATCAACCTCAACCATAAGAATGACTATTTGATAATAATTTTCTCCCCTGTTCTTTTAACTGAACCAGAAAATAAATACATTCCTCTGCAATGGTGGGAGCTTCAACACATGACTCTCCGGCACCCAATAAGATCCAGGTTCTTAATCTTTTGTCACACACCAGAGCACCAGGAGGGAGGCCAAAATAAAACATCAGAGAGCAGGGGAAACATTCCTGTGAGCTCTTGACTCCCAAGGGACTGAGGCAAACACCCCAGAGTCTAGCCCTTCTTCAACTCAGGATTCTTCACTACATTGACAGTTTACACTGTGTGTCTGTAGGGCCAGAGCAAGGCGCACAAAAACTACTCTGAGTAGTGAGTGAGACAGGGATACTTTCCAAGCTTGAGATGAGTGACATTAAGCCTATGTGGACACGAAATACTAATGCTGTGTTGTGGTGACTCTTGTTACACAGGCCTGACACCTGTAGATAAAAGTGTGACCCTCTGGTGTGTTAGTATGTTTGTGAGCTAATGCGCATACCTAGAAAATGACCCTGTTGCACAAGCTAAGGTTCAGCGTCTAGATGTTCAGCATCTCCTCTGTTTTATTCAATTCACCACCCTATGTGTTTTTAAAGAAATGTCCACCAGCACATGTTTTTAATCCCAGCACTCAGAAGGCCAAGGCAGGGTCTCGGAGTAGGAGGCCAGCCTGGTCTACAGAGCAAGTTCCAGAACAGCCAGGACTACACAGAGAAACCCTGTCCCAAACAAAACGTTTCAAATGAGATTTTTAATCATCTAATCCATTAATAAAGGTACCAAATACATTTGGTAAAAGTTGCTTCTGATTTCAGTTTTAATTATGGGTCCAGTAATAAGAGTTACAGTTGGGTAGGGAAGTGAGTAGACATAATAAACTCAATCAGAAGTCTGGCTAATGTGGCACAAATTTTTAGGATATCAGGAATTATTGGCTAAACTAGAGATTTCACTTTATGTACATATGACCAATAAAATGGGTTTTACAAAAACTAATTCACTTAATTGTTTATTTTCATAAGAGACCTGAAAACTCAACATGAGAACAGATTTTTTTAAATGTGAATGACTTCTTGGCAAATAATGAAGAAAGTGACATACTGTTATCTCACCCACCAGAATGCCTTCAAATCAGCCATCCTTAACAACAGCTGTCTCCTCACAAAACTGTTGACAGTGGCCCTCTCGAGACCTTTGTAGCTCATGAAGACACTCACGTGACTATACCCATCCCTGTGTGATGCCTATGGTTCTGTGCTGCAACCACTGTTGTGAAACAAGAGAGCAGACAGAAAGGCTGGGACTTGAAGTAGCAGAGCTGATAGGGAGCAGGGGTATGGGTTCTGCATCCTATAGTCTTTCTGCTGGCTTGGCTGAAAGAGACAGCCTGAAAAGTCCAGAAGCTTCTAACAAGCAGATACATAACAAAAACTTCAGATTACCTTATTTAGTTGTTCTTCCACAGCCTGGAGTTCTGTCTTCTGTTTCTCTTTTTCCTGCATTTCCAACTCCAGCTGAAATGCCAGCTGCTGCTGAGGAGTAGCAAGTATTGAAATTATAGGGCAGTTATGACAGATCAATAGCTAGACATTAGCTCTATCACTCCTTTTTGCTTGTTTTTTTAGACAGGTTTTACCTAGTCCAGGCTGGACTCTAACTCATAACATTCCGCTTGCCTCCACCTCTCTAATGCTGACATTACTGGAACTACCACATCTGCTTATATGTCACTTTTAAGTCCCCAACTTCACTCTTCCTGTATGCGCATGCCTGATTCTTATATTTCCTAAAGAAGATAGGAACAGTAGCTCAGAGTCTGCTTCGAACTTATGTCACAAGCTGTTACACCCACCTATTCCTAGGCCACCTGTTATTTGTTTCTGAGCTACAAAAAAAGAAGGGCTCTCATGGCAGTTTAGTGTCCAAGTGGGTTACATAGTAATGGGAAGAAGGACTGCCTCTGACATAATCTGATTGGCCTGCTCTTTGATCACCTCCCCCTGAGGGGGGAGCAGCCTTACCAGGCCACAGAAGACAACAGTGCAGCCACTCCTAATGAGATCTGATAGACTAACATCAGAAAGAAGGAGAGTGGGACCTCCCCATCAGTGGACTTGGGGAGGGGCATTTGTGAAGAAGGGGGAGGGAGGTTGGGACCTGGAGGGGAAGAGGGAGGGGTTTATGGGGGGATACAAAGTGAATAAAGTGTAATTAATAAAATAAAAAAAAGAAGGGCTCATCCACTTGTTTTCCAAACCCATTTCCTCTTATTACCATGGAGAGAAGTTTCTGGACCATCTTTATTTCTATTTGCTAATGTCACTCATGGTGCTCTATGTGTTCCTAACTCAAAATAGAACCCACTGCCCTTCCCCTCACAAGCCCCAGAAAAGCATTATGCTCACCCACTATCTCCCTCCTCACCTGTTGCACTTCACCCTATCCACTCTTCCTAGAGAGATCCTCTGGGCTTTGAATGAGCACCAGCTCAGCGGCAGTGCCTTTGACTACTATCCCCTTGGCTTCTGCCACAACTCACTCACAGTTCTCCTATTACCTCACGCTACTGCCTTTTCAGCAAAGAAAGATGAGAATACCAGAGAGCCACAGCTAAATGACCAGAGCTGGGCAGTATTTCAGGATGTGGGTTGCACCCGCACCAAGGGTGACACTGTTCACTTAGTAACATTTGGGCTCCTGTCACACCTGCTGAAACAAGAGTTCCTCTGCTTTGAGTCGCTCCAGCATTTCCTGCTCCATCATCGCTAATTCTCTCTCATGCTCCAAATCGATCATTTCTTTCTGTCTCTAGCAAATGGTAAAAAGCAACAGCACGCAACTTATTAGAGACCAAACAGTTTGTAAATGCAATCTTAGAAGAATCTCAATTACAAACATTAGAAAGGAGTTCAGGGAATCATACGAAAGAAGGGGGAGTTAGTAAGACCTGGAGAGGATGGGAGCACCACAAGAACCAAATATATCTGGGCCCAGGGGTCTTTTCTGGGACTGATTCTCCAAACAAGGACCATGAATGGATATAACCTAGAACCCCTGCTCAGACATAGCCCATGGCAGCTCAGCATACAGGTGGGTTTCCCTAGCAAGGGGAACAGTGACTGTCTTTGACATGAACTCAATGGTGGGCTCTTTGACCTCTCCCTCCCCCCACTGAATGAGGAGCAGCCCTGATGAGACCTGATAAACTAGGGCCAGATGGAAGGGGAGGAGGACCTCCCCTATCAGGGGACTTAGAGAGGAGCAAGGAGGAGATGAGTGGGGTTGGGAGGGAATGAGGGAGGGGGCTACAGCTGGGATACAAAGTAAATAACCTGTAATTAATATAAAAAATAAAAATTATAAAAATAAAAAAATAACAAAACAAACATTAGAAAGGGAGTTAAACAAATGGTGGGCTAGTCATTTGGAAACTATCCAAAAATTTGGGGGAGTTTTATGTTTCAGCTGAACAAAGAACACAGAATTGATATTATACACTAAATACAAAGAAAAAGAAAAAAAGAAAAACAAATCTACAAATATGTCAGGAAAGGCAACACAGAGAAAAGATATTTAAAATCAAAACAGAAGCTTTCTTTCAGTTTTCTTCCCTCTCTACTTTTACATATTGTCCAAAGTTTATATATAATATACATTTTTGTAATGGAAAAACAAGATTGAACATAAAAATATAGACATGATAAAACAACTGTCATGCTCTTCGAATTTCCTAAAGGGTGATCCATATTTACCTGTTCTTCCATGGTCACATTTTCCTTATACTTATACATCCACAAGGCTAAAAATTCGATTGGATCCACTGGGCGAACTCTTGCCACTTCTGCGAGACCTTGAGTTAGGCATGTCCCCAGGCACTTGTGAAGATATAGTGACTCCATTTCTAACTCCTAAACAAAAACCATCTACAAAAGCTTTTCATTAGAGTCAAAAGTGTTCAGATTGGGCACAGTTAAGAATAAAGTCAAGCCAGGTAGTGGTGGCGCACACCTTTAATCCCAGAAGTCTTGGCAGAGGCAGGCAGATCTCTGAGTTCAAGTCTAGTCTGGTCTACAGAAAAGCCTGGAAATCCAGGGATACACAGAGAAACCATCTCTTGAAAAAAACAAAACAAAATAGCAAAGTTAAGGGGGCTACCTAAACATTCCACCCTGTCACTGGTCCTGAGTGCTTCTCATTAGGGGTGACATAAGCAAGCTGGCCCCAGGAAACTTCAAATGGTCTCCAAGAGGACTCTGCAGTAGTCATAGCTAAAACAGCTTCTACATTCCAAAGGTTCTCAAGTTTAGTCCCAGAATCAGAACTGGACACTAGCATTATTTGTGGCATTGTGCCAAGTAATACCAGTGCCAGTTAATGCCCACAACTTCCCAGGCCATGGCAGCCAGGGAGCCAAATTGCTTACGTGAACGGCCAAGAGAAGCTGGCTGGCAGATGAGTGTAGGATTTGTACACGCTTCTTCACCTTAGGGCCTTAACTCTAGTGACTCCAAGATGCTTCTCCTATGCACTTCAATAAAACACCACAGACTCTCCATCTCTTCTTTTAAAGTATACATTGCCAAAACTAGAGAATACCAATTTAAATTCAAATAAATCGCATGAAGTTGCTCATAATCTTCCCATACATTTCCCTTTAAACTAACCTCAAGCTTCTCCCTGCCATCATATATCCTGGGCTCTTACTCCACCGAATATCATGCCATTCTACATATCACACACTGCACTTTCCCATCTTGATGAACCTTTCCTCCCTCCATACCTTGTCATCTTCAAGGCCAAGAACATTTCTGGCTCTCAGAGTTTTGTCAGCTCGTACAACGGGGTTCCTCCTGCTTCAAATAGCTCATGCAGCCCTTGTCATGCTGCCTGAGATGTATGTGTGTTTGTGTGTGTGCACTTGCATGCCAGCGAGTATGTGCATGCATTTAAGAAACAGGCTCCTTCCTCTAGGTCCCCAGGGAGTACTCTGATCACAGGCCGGACACCACTGTCTCTCCATAACCACAAGTGAGCAAGTTTACGCCCACTCCCAGTGGTTTCCCAGTCTCTTTAAATATGAAGACTGCTGCTTGCTTGGCTTTTTCTGGGTTGACTATTTCTATTTACCCAACATAGGATGTGCATATGGACAATAACAGACCAAACAAATGATTCCACCCAAGCTCAGAATTGTAACACAATGAGTTTTGTGGGGTTGCCCACAGAAGCTAGGATGAGATCATATATCCCAGTGGGAAGGCTGCTGATATTTTTTCATTAAACATATGTGATGGATGTGTCTGTTGGTTGCCTTCTGAGCATTTGCATTTGTACCTACAGAATATCTCTATGACTTCATATGGCATGGAGATGAGTAGAGAAGATGAATACTAATGACAAATCAGTAAATGCAAGATTAAAACTAAAATATGTTCTGAAGGGCAGACAACAGATCTGTCAAGCCAGGAAAGAAAAAAAAAAATCTGTGAGGAAGTTGATATTTTAATTAAGCTCAAGTTTGCTGATGAAGCAGTGAAATTCACAAGACAAGAGAGGAAGAAGAAAAAGAGAAAGAACAACTCTGGCAGCCAGCAGCCAGAGGAAGCAGGGTGCCAGTGTCTCAAGACTTGCCTCTGGACCAACACACTTAACATTTTGCATAAACTTTCAGACACATTTGCCTTTGTAGACACCAACCTGGCCTGCAATGGTGATGGGAGAGCAAAATTGGCATTGATGAGGGTGATTTGGCAATGTCTAGACGTATCAGAGTATGTTCACCATTGCAGTTCTTGAATCCTATCTCAAAGGTGCAGACACACAACCATGAAATGGCATGTGAACACAGATGGCATTAGCACTGTTATTACCTTAGATTAGAATACCATCTGAATCTCCAGGCAGAGGGTCAATTAGGTACAGTTCCAGGAAATCTGGTGACAATATAAAGAAATGGAGATGGTCTCTAAATAGGTTCCCTAGTGACTCATAGGAGGGGAAGGATATTGTAGAAATTGATTCTGCCACCAAAGGAATGTAAGTGTGTGCGCATAAGTGTAGCCCAAGAACTGACTAACGCTGGCACAGATGAGCTGATTTCCTACCAAGTTGTCATTGGTGTCCTAAGCACATAGCGAAAAACATTATGGCAACTGACTGGGCTGTGTCTCCATTGTGCTTCTTCAGGGGGAAATCCTCTAAAGATAAGACAGACATCTCAATGTTGTTTTACGTTCTGTTACACAAAACATGGAATATACTCCTGCTGCTGCTTCAGAATCATGGGACCTGGGAGAGGGACAGTGGTGGTCAAGGGGAAACCTCTGAAGTTGGTCAGGATCTGTCTGTCTGTGGCTTCTGGCAGCTGCTTAGCAGTCTCAGAGGGGTTTGCATGAGTTCCCCCTGTCATCAATGTAATATCCATTTCCTGACCATGTGAAGGAAATAATAGCCATCTCTTCTGCCCTAAGAAATGTCTTTCCCAAGAAACACCAGCACGCGTCCAGCTCCACTGCAGAAAGTCCATTCCCACAGAAATGCCTGCCTCCAGCCTGGAGCAGCTGCTATGAGCCACTGAAAGGAGTTCTCTGCCAGGGCCTGGGGTAGAGGGGACCTGGATTCGGCACTTAAAACTACAGCAGGCCCAGTTCAATTTGGATTTCTGAGAAACACTGAATAATTGTCTTATACTATATTTGTGCTAGAAAGTAATCCCTTTTATCTGAAAATATAATTCAGTCAGGCAGCCACCAACCTACTGGCGGTGGCTATAGCTTGGGAAAGGAGGGGAGGAGGAAAAGGAAGAGGAGGGGCAGAAAGAAAGGAAGGAGGAGGAGTCACCCAGGCCCACCGTCTTACTCCCGGAATTAACTCTCGCTCAGCCTTCGGGTTGAGACCTACATGACTCCTGAGGTATGATTTTTTTTGAGAACTGCTTCTTCAGAGACAACACTAAAGGATCGTTTCGAGGGAAAACGCTCCAGCCTACTTGGTGCAAGCAACTGATGCACGTTCTGGCCACCTGCCAGTGAGTCGCGTCCCGTTGCCCGGCAACGAGTGCACGCTCAAGGGTAGAGCTAAGGTTCCATCCCCTACCGCTGCAGAGGAAGTAAAAGGAAATTAAAGGGGAATTCGCGCGCGATGGGAGAGGACACACACTATAGGGGAGGGGGCACATAGATGGGCGAACTAGAATTAAAAGAGTAGAAGCACATTGGAGGAACATCAGGACAGAGCAATGGAAACTGGTAGGCACCCAAAGACAGAGGGGCAGGGACCCTTAGATAGGAACCCTGAGGACCAGCAAGGCTATGAGTGTCAGAAGAGACTCCTTTGATCCAAGGGCATCAAAACTGCAGTCTAGATGGCTTGGTAATTTTAAAACTCCACACTTTTCAGAGCCATCTCAAACGCAAGCAAGTAGGTTGCCCAAAGACACCTTCCATCCGGTTCTAGTATGCACTGTCCCCTTTCTGTTCTTGCTTACTTTTTGTCGCCATGACACAAACCTAAATATACCCCGAGAAGAGGGAATCTCAAATAATGAATTGCCTCCATCAGACTGACTTGCGGGCATATCTGTGAGGCGTTTTCTTGATTGCTAATTATGGGCATATGATCACTAATGAGCAGTGCCCATCTGTGTTAGAAAGGTAGCCCAATCAGTCCGGGGAAGCAAGCCAGTAAGCAGCATTTTCCTGGTGGTTACTGCTGCAAGCTCTACCTTGGCTTCCCTTGATGATAGACTGACACTAACCTTTTCTCCCCCAATTTGCATTTCGTCGTGGTGTTTATCACAGTAACAAAGAGCAAACTAGGACGTTTGCACCGGTGATGTGTGCACTGTGTTGGGGGTTGGAGGCAGGATGTTCCCATGTTCTCTTCCAACTAATGTGGCAAGACATTGCTCAGTGGTCGAGTTTTCCATAAATGTAAGAAGGGACGACGAAACCTTTCCTTTAGTCCCCCAGCCTTAGAGCCTTCAGACATATTTACTGAGTGCTAGGTGTGTGCCAGATACCAGGGAGAGTATCCTCATAGAACTTGTCACGTTTAAGCAGTGTGGCAGCCACTCAATGGCCCAGGAATGGAGAGGTGCCCTGGGAATGTAGTCACTGATTCTGCGCTGGGGTTCTGCAGGTATAGAGGCATAGATCAGGGGATAGGGGTTGCATTGGGGATTTTGTCAAGACACACATACGTTGAATCAGAGATGTTGGAAGTTGCATTTTACCAAGCCTGTCAACAACTAGTAATCAGGCCACATAGAGCAGCAGGCGGGGGGTGGGGGAGGGAGCCTATCTATCTCTATCTGCAAACTGGCACAAAAAGAGGATGACCTGCCCCAGGCCCCCAGCCTCCACACTTACCCCAAACTTTGGGTTTAAACACCAGCGTATATATACAGGGCTAACCCTTCTGGATGTTCTTCTTCCTTGTCTTCTGGCTTCTAGAAGCTGTCTTTGACGCATGATCTTGAGAATTCTGCTGCTTCTTTCCTTTCTTTGTCTTGTCACTGTGCCTTTCTCCGTGGATCTTACTGACAACCCTGGAAATTACAGCTGCTCCTGTATGGTGCTTTTAGTGAGAATGGTTCCATAGGCTCACATATTTGAATGCTTGGTTCCCATTTGCTGTAACTATTTTGAAAGAACTAGGGGATGTGGCCTTGTTGGATATGTGTGCCACTGGGGGTAGTTTTGAGGCTTCAAAAGCCATAGCAGGCCCAGTCTGTCTGTCCTGCCTCTGACTTGCAGAAAAGATGTAAGCCCTTTTTAAATATATATATATTTATATATTTATATAAATATTTATATATTTATATATATTATTTATATACTACTCTGTCTGAATGTATGCATATAAACCAGAAGAGGGTACTAGAGCTCATTACAGATGGTTGTGAGCCACCACGTGTTGCTGGGAATTGAACTCAGAACCTTAGTGTTCTTAACGTCTGAGCCATCTCTCCAGCCCAAGATGTAAGCTCTTAGCTACTAATCCAGCACCTGCCTGCTGCCATGTCCCTTGCCCCCAAGATGGTCGTGACTCACGCTCTGAAACTGTAGAGCTACTAATTAAATGCTTTCGTTTCTGTTGTTGTTGGGTATTTTTGTTTTTCGAGACAGGGTTTCTTCTATATAGTCTTGGCTGTCCTGGGCTCACAGTTCTAAACACTTCCTTTTATAAGTTGTCTTAATCATAGTATCTCTTCATATCAATAGAAGAGTAACTAAGATGGTCTGCTTTATAATGCACTCCCTATTTCAAGATTCTTAATCACAACTGCAAAGTTCCTTTTATCATATAAAGTCGCATTCACAGGGTCCAGGTTTGAGAATATGGGCACCTTTGGGAGAAAGACTGTAGTACTGAAACAACATTCAATATGACTCCTATGTCTACAAACATTTTACTTGTTAGAGTCTTTTTACTTTGGGGTGTAATAAATTGTCTCTTAGACTTTCTTTGCCCCTGGAACCAACCTTTTCGTTAAGGATCTCTGATCCCTTAAGTAAAGAACAATATTTAATTCCCATTTGAAGCAGGGTTTGGTGGAGCACACCTCTCATCCATCACTGGAAAGGCTTTGGTGGGAAGAAGCACAAGTTCAAAACCACCCTGGGCTACCTAGGAAGTTGCAGGCTAGCCTATGCATAGTAAGACTGACTCAATAGATAGATAGATAGATAGATAGATAGATAGATAGATAGATAGATAGATAGATAGATAGATACAGAGATACAGAGATACAGAGATACAGAGATACAGAGATACAGAGATAGACAAACAGACTGACAGATACAAGTATGTTCATGGTACACACTGCTTCTAGAATGTTTGATTTTCTAGACTCTGATAGTGATAAAGGGAAGAATGTGTATGCTTTGTATACCAATATGTTTATTTATCCATCCTTAAGCTGAAAAAAATGGGAATATGGAGGCTAGGTGCTACGGACATCTGCTCACAAAATCTTGTTCCATAATAGCTCATTTTATTAAATTCTTGCCATGTGCCATATGGGGTGCCTTTTGTGTGATTAGTTGCCCAATTTTCCCTTTTTAGTACAAGAGGTGCGTACTTTATTTCTGTTTTCCAAAGACATCAAGACTCTCACACCAAACAACTTGCTGAAGAGCGCAAGCTGTAAGATGCAAGATTCAGACCAGGTGTGGTCTGTCTGATGCAGGTGTCTGTGCTGCTGTAGCTCTGTCTGGTTCACTGCCATTCCTAATATGGCATTCTGTGTCAGGCTGTGTTTTCTGCCACTCTTGATACCTATTAGGAAATCTAAAGTGATGCTGTGAGATAGCATGTCAGCAGTGGCTTAACAAGCCCATCATTTTCTTCCCCTCTCTCCCTGTGAAGTGAATGAGCCTCTGTTGTGTATGTCATAGACTAGCTTCCAACCTCACAATGGCACAGCCTGCTATGTACCCAGAGTTTCTCTCCAGGACCTTATTTTCTCTGTGCTTAGGAGTACATATGTGTGTGTTAGTTGAAATCCTTCACCTCCCTTAACTGATAATGTGCCAGGCCCTCTCAAGACTGCTGATCACTGGGACTCACAGCCTGACACAGTCCAGCTGAAAGCCTTAGGAAAGAAGCCTGCTTGAATATAACAGCTGTTGGCAAGTGTGATTTGCTTAATTCTTCTAAGAAGGTAGAAGAAAATTCTTCTACCTTCTAAGAAAGGTAGTGGTATGATTTGGGTCTTAAATGACCACCAAAAGCCACATGCTAAAGGCTTGGTTGCCAATCTGTAGTGTTAGAGCTGAATGAAACTCCAATTACTCAAACTCCAAAAGACAGCCCAAATATCCAGAAATGGTCTCCTCATGGACTATCGGAGGATTTCTGGTGGTTAGATAAAAGCCAGCATTTCTCAGGAACTTGTGAAGCCAAAGCCAATTCTCCTCTACCACAAGAAGTCATCTCCCTTATCACTGGCAGAATGTGGTACCTCTTAGCATACCAAAGTGTATTCTGGCCAGCAGGCTTTCTCAGTATAATAACCTGTTTCAAAGTTCACATTAGCATCCTAGCTTTCCTTGCTTTCTCTCCTACCCTAAACACCCTCCATCATGGGCTCCCTCCCCCCAGCTACTCATTCTTCTTATAACCGGCAGTTTCATTATGCTTTTCCCCACAATGTCCTCCCACTCCCCTGCTCTGCTCCTGATTCTATCCTGGCCAGGTCCAGTCTGTAAGCCATGATCAGTCTCTTTCTTTCTGTCTCTCCCCTACCTCTCTGTTCCAGACTCTTCCAGATGCCTCTGACTATGCCTAACTCATATTTATAATAAAAACTGCTTGCTGGATGTGATGATGCATGCCTGTAATCCCAGCTCTGAGGGAGGCAGAGGTAAGAGGATCTACTATGGAGTTTGAGGCCAGTTTGGTCAGCCTAGAATACAAACTGAGTGCAGGACAGCCAAGGCAACACAGAGAAACCCTGTCTCCAAAAACCAAAAGCCAAAGCCAACCATACGTGGATCAGTCATATCATCAGTTTGTACATGCAGCATTGTCAGAGGCTGTTGGAATCGTTAATGGGTAGGACCTTCTGGAGGAAGATGTGTCGCTAGGAGAACTTCAGCAGTGTGACCCCTTATTCTTTTTCTCCTTACTTTCATGAGGTGAGCAGCTTCGTTCTTATGTTTGCTCCCTGCCCTGAGGTTCTCTCTGCCTTTCCGCAGGCCCAAAACCAATGAAGCCAGGTGGTTATGACCTGAAACATCTGTTTCTCAGAGATACCACAGGATGAGCAAATTGCTTTCCCCACCTTTAACAATAGTCTAGTCTGACCACAAAATGTACTAATCCTTTTCTCACCTTTAACAATAGCTGAATCTGCACATATCAGAAAAAACAGACATACCCCAGATATCTAGCTGACCAGACCTGGTGCCCACAATAGACCCTATATCCGCTCCCATGATGTCAGACCCCTCATCTACCCCTTTAAAAACTGGAGGCTACTGAGAGTCAGAGCTGACTCTAGCCTAAATGTAGAGTTAGCTGCAGCATGCTGGTATAAATAAAAACCTCTTGCTAATTGCATTGATTGCGGCCTCTGAGTTTCCTTCACAGCAAGCCTCTTTGATAATTAGACCCCTTGGTGGGCCTAACAGTCCTATTTCTCCTTTTTCTAGTTTACTCCTTTAGAAATTTCCTCTGTGCAGCTGTCTCTACCTTTTCCCCTTCCTCCTCCTTCTCTTGTTCTTTGTGTAGTATTAAGAACTAAACCCAGGGCATTGTGTGTGCTAGACAAATGTTCTACCACTGATTTATACCCTGGAGAATGTTTCACTTTGAAACAGTCTTACTAAGATGCCAAGGGACTTGAACTTGGTCTGACACCCAGGAAGGCCTTGAACTTTTGACCCTCTTGCCCTAGGCTCCTAAGTAACTGGAATTTTAGTTCTTCATCATCAGGCTTGACCTCCATTGTTTCTTAAAAATAAGTATTAAGTATTGCTCTTTTGACTTGTTTTTGTTTGTTTTGTGGCAGTTTCCCACGATGTTGTTCAATCAGGCTTCAAATTCTTTTTTTAATAAAATATTATTTATTTATTGACAATTTTACATCTAATCAATGCATTTTGATCATATACAGCCCAAATTCCCCTTCCCATTCTTCCCATGCTCCTCCAGCACAACCCTCTCCTCTCTTGCACTGTTTGATTAATAGAGCATTAAGTCGAACTAGTGCTCCCTGTTTAGATGTTGACTGACTGTATTGATTTGATCTTGTGCAGGTAGCTATATCTGTAGTAAGTTCAAGCCATGTTATAAAGTGTAGACAGCATTTTACATCACTCATCTCCACCCTCCAGCTCTTACATTTTTTTTTTCCATCCCTCTTCTATGATAGTCCTTGAACCTTGGGATGGGAATTGATTCAGATGTCCCATTTAGAGTTGAACACTCAGTAGATACTTATTCTTAGCACTTGGACCAGCTATGAGCCTGTATAAACCACTGCCCATTTCAGGGAGAAGCTTTTCTGCTGCCTCTATTTCTTGATTCTCTTGCCTTAGCTTCCCAAGGGCCAGGATTACAGACATGTGCCCCCTTACTCACTTCTTTTCATTTCTACAGAGGCTCATAGTTTGGAGTTTTCCCTGAGTTTCAGAGGAGACTTAGGACTTGGACTTTTGAGCAGGTCTGGGACTATTAAAGACTGGACTATTAAAGACTTCAGTGCTGAGCACAGTTGCACATGCCTGTAGTCCTATCACTTAAAAGACTGAGGCAAGAGAATGGCAAGTTAAAGGCCAGCTTGGGCCACATTACAAAACCTTTCTCAAAAACAAAACTTAAAGCTGTGTTTAGCGCACACCTTTAATCCCAGCACTCAGGAGACAGAGGCAGGTGGATCTCTGAGTTCAAGGCCTGCCTGGTCTACAGAGTGAGTTCCAGGACAGTCAGGGCTACAGAGAAACAAACAAACAAACAAACAAACAAGTTAACGCAAAATAATTCAGAGACTCTTGAAGATATACTGACTCTATATATTTTTATTGTGAAGTAACAACTCAATTTTGGGAGCCAGGAGCAGAATATTATACTTCAGATTTTAAACATTTCCCCCAAAGCGTCATATGCTGAAGGCTTGTTTGTGGGGCTGTGTCAATACTGGGAAATGGCAGGGTCTGTAAGAGGTGGAAGCTAGTGGGATGAAGTTAAGTCATTGGAGTCACAACTTTTGAGAGGACTCTCTCTCTCCCCCTCCTGTGGGGGATGGGAGTGTGTGTTCCCCCTCTTTTCCCCCTTTTTTCTTTCCATCTCCTTCCTAAAATGGGCCACTCTTGGTGACCATACACTCTCTCTGACAATGTTTGGCCTCATTATAGGCCCAGAGTGCTGGTACCAAATGACCATAGAGTCAAACCCTTGATGATGAAAATACTTCTTGATCTCAAGTATTTTGTCATAGTAATAGAAAACTAACATAAATGTGATCCAGAAATAACTCTTATTTGTCCTGGAACAAATTTTAACTTGTTAGAAAGGATCTGTTTTAAAAGTTAGATTGCATTGTAAAACTGAGTATCTGATTTGGTGTTTCCTAGGTTTGGAACATGGATTCTGCCTACCTGAAGGAGTGCTTTGGAAACAGCCTGACCCAGGCACTGGCAGAGGTGGCAAGAGTTCGGCCCAATGACCCAATAGAATACCTGGCATACTGGCTTTACCATTACAGAGATGTAACTAAAGCTAAAGAAAAGGTGTGTTTGTATACTGGGCCTGCTTAGGGAGGGTGCAGTTTGATCAGAACACTTTGAAATCCAAGGCAGAGTCCTGAGCTAGCCTGGAGAGTTTTTGGCTCATCTACGTTAGGAGGCTTGCTTAGTCCCAGATATCTCTTTAAGTATGAGGACTCTGAGGGATAAGGAGGGGCTTTAGCTCAGCAGGTTATAGAATTGTTTTGCAGCTACTGGCTAGCTAATACTTGTGATAGGAAGTTCAGTGGGCCTGGGGGGGAGGGGGGCAGGCCTATCTCAGATGGGGGTGGGGTGGGGATTCCTGTCTAAGAGATGTGACCTGATTTGTCTCTGTCATATTACCCCAGAAAAGGCAAGAGGAGCTACAGCTTAAGGAGGAGCATGACAGAAGTCTCGAGGAAGCAAAAATGACGGAAGAGCTGAAAAAAGAGCAATATCAGATTCAACAGATGTGTGAAAAGTGTCACCAGGTAGGAAGGAAGAATGGAAAATTCAGCTCAGCCACTCCTGGCAGGGTTTTCAATAAATCCTCAAGGTACAGGCAAAAGCACACCAAAGTTACCCTTTGGCCTGTGCATCCCTCACAGCCATATATTAGCCATGAGGCATTGACATCTTGTCTATAAAATCCTTGGCAATAGAAAAATTAAATGTAAAAAGGCACATTTATTTTAGATTTCAGAAAATGTCATTAATATGATTGGCTTTAAAAACTAGATTTAAAATATGTTTTCATGCAAGTTCTTTGGAGCCCTTTAAGAATATTATTACAATTTTTTCAGAAACTGAATATAATTCTCAGCGCATATATTAAATATAATATTCTATTTAGCATTTTATCTTTACACTATGATTATGTGTCAAGCATCAGGTATGCCCTCTGTGATGTAATACAGACAGACATCAGTTACCAACTCCAAACAACTCTGCCTTCCTCCATTTGGCAAGCAGAACTTGAGGCTCCCACAGTATTTTCTACAAACTCCTAAAAGTTGTGCCATTTTACACAGTACCTGGTTAGAGAATTCTCTCAACTGTAGTATTGGGATTGACACCAGACATCTGTGTGTGTGTGTGTGTGTGTGTGTGTGTGTGTGTGTGTGTGTGTGT
>NW_026596430.1:5500174-5519383 GCF_907164565.1 Psammomys obesus | reverse complement strand
TGTGTGTGTGTGTGTGTGTGTGTGTGTGTGTGTGTGTGTGTGTGTGTGTAGACTTCTGCCTGCAGGCCAGAAGAGGGCACTAGACCTCACTATTGATAGTTATGAGCCACCATGTGGTTGCTGGGAGTTGAACTCAGGATCTTTGGAAGAACAGCCAGTGTTCTTAACCTCTGAGCCACCTCTGCAGCCCGACACCAGACACCTTAATAATCAATATTCCTTAACATCTTTTGTGAGGTCCTCGACATTCGGCAGCTTTGCTGGTTCCCAAAGCCAGTTTTGAGGACACCAAGCTAATTTATATTTGATGCTAAGATTCTCAGTACTCTAACACACTCTCACAGCCAGTAGGCTTGCTTGTAAGCCTGCGTGTCTTGTCAACAAATTAAAGGGAAGATATACCTGGTTTAGAGGCCTAGGCTACATGTCGCGTTCAAGGCCAGCCCGGGCAAATAAAAATCTGAAAGTAGAGCTGAGACTGTGGCTCAAATATGTGCAAGTGCTAGGTTCAATCCCCTACAATGAGAGAAGAGAGAAAAAGGGAGAGAGGAAAAGGGAGAGGGAGAGAGGGAAGTAACAGGGACATAAAGAAGGATTCACTATGTAGCTCAGGAACTCACTGTGATCTACTTGCCTCAGCCTCCCAAGTGCTAAGAATCACAATCACAGTCTACCAATTCCACCAGGAAGTTTGTTTGATAGTACTCTTTGACAATCACATGAGTCCAATCCACACACTCCAAGTTAGCTCTGAATATGGTTGGATATGTTACAATATATTTTTGTGTAACCCACTGTGCAGGTCTTGTGTGTGTGTGTGTGTTTTTTTTTTTAAAGAATGAAAATCCCAAATGTTCAATTTTACCAGTAAAGGCTCAAGAGCCAGATGCTAGTGTGAAAACCTGCTAGCTCAGAGAGCAGCCAGAGAAAGCACCCAGCTGACCTTCCTACTCAGCTCATGTTCCAAAGGAAAAAGCCAAAAAAGCCAAAAGCTGAAAGCCAATGTGCAAAAAAGCCAAAGAACTAAAGTGCCTTCTTCTTCACACCGTCTTAAATACCCTTCAACTCAATGTCCCTCCTTTCTACTTAATCCCTGACAGCTGGTTTTTGCTCCACCTCTTGACCAAGGGCTAACTTTATTAAATTCTATGTACAGAAAGCTCTTGGATTAAATGTGTGTGCTAGGGCTGAGCCACACCACAATCACCTGTTTACAATTAGCATAAAGCAGTTAGGTTAAAGGTGTGTTTTAGGGCTGAACCAAACCAAACAAAAGTGGTTTTTACAGTTCACAATTTCAGTGTTCACAATGGGATCAAATTATCCAGCAACACTCATACTTAAACTTTGTAGTTGGCCACACTTTGCAATATCTGAAGGTTGGACATGCGCGAAAGGGTTCTCGCCCTCCAGGGTTCATTCTTTGAACAGCTGAGATGGAAGAGATGAGGCCCATTAAGCAAATTACTCATTACTTGCTGTCCAGGCCAGTCATTTCACAACACTGTTTTCTTGCGAATAGAAATATGGGAAGGTAAAGCCGGACCTGAACAGCACCTTCTTTCATGCTGCATTAATAAAGAAAGCTTTGCTTATACTTACAAACATTGTAAATTAGCCCTTCGTGTTCCATCACTCAGGTTTTTGCACCCTGTAGCAAGGGTAACATAAACAAAAAGTGTGCTATTCTTTTCCCAAATAGGAGGAAGGCCCTGTAAGGGGAGGGGGGACATAAGAGCCAGACTATGCAAGCTTTTTTTGGAAAAGTGTTTATAGGCCAGCTGTAGCCACAGACATGGATTCCCTTGGAATGAGAACAGTGTGGGACTGAACCAAGCTGAAAGGATTGTATACCTGAATTACCTCCTGCCTGGGGTGTGAGCTAGGGCCCAAATCAAATTTGAAAAGATTAGGAAAAGAGGTGCTGGGGAGGGGCCAGCAAATAAGACAGCCTGCAGGTTATGGTTCATGGATGACTTGGTGTGGATTTCAAATTACTGTTTGCTATTGGTCACCTTCAAATTTTGTGTCACTAATAGTGGGAAACTTGGTCTGAGGGCTAGGATAAGTTTGGTAATATTTCAGCTGACTTGCTGGTTTACCTGATGCCATTTATGCACCTTTTTAAATTTTTTTTAAACAGGGTTTCTCTGTGTAGTGTTCTGCCCAGTTCACGAACCCCAAAAGACCAGGAATAAACATACTCGCTGTAAATATATGAGGTTCTTTTTATTATAAATCTTTACAAGCTGCAGCTTGGGCTCACCCCTCCCCCCACCACCGAAGCAGTGAGAGCCCCCGTGCCCAGGTTAGTTGGGTAGTTTAAAGATTCTGGTCCATCCCAGCATGCCGAAGGCAGGGGCGATTCCTGCCTGGCAAGCATCTATTGGTCAAAATGCTCTATTTTTAATTGATTGGCTATAGGAAGGACCCCAGACCATTAATGACCTGGTGTCCCTCCCTAGGGGGATGGGCCAGGCAACTGTATCTAACAACTGTATCTCTAGTGGGTGGGGAAAGAATGCAGTAAGACAGTCCTTCCCCTCAGGGTATTACTGGACTTCCCCACCCACCTAGTTCAGGCCTTAATTAATAATAGCTGCTAATTTTTAATCTTTTGGTCTCTCAGTAGCACTGGCTGTTCTGGATGTGCTTTGTAGACCAAGCTGGCCTCGAACTCACAGAAATACACCTGCTTCTGCTGGGAATAAGGGTGGGTGCCATCACAACTGCCCAACCTTATATGTACTTTCTTGCAAGATTTTTCTTTTTTTTTTTTTCCCCTCCCTTTGGTTGGTTTGGGTTTGTTGAGTGTTTGTTGTTTGTTTCAGTTTTGGAATTTTTTTGAAACAGGGTTCTATTGTATGGCTCTGGCTGGCCTGGAACTCTCAATATAGCCCAAGATAGCCCGCAGCCTCAGCCTCCCGAGTGCCAGACACGTGAGACACTGTGTCCAATTGTATCTCTTAAAACTGTCTTTGCTTGTATCTAAGTCTGTGAGTTTCTCAGACTAGATATTGCTAGTAGTAGATTAGATGTGTCAAAAGAGGAGCAGAAACTGATTTCCCAGTGGGACAGAAATCATATCCACATCAGAACTGATGGAGAAGGTGCTCATGAGGGAGTTTGCAAACATGGTCTTCAATTGGTTTCCATTTATTAAGCAGAGGGACTCTAATCAAAAAGCATCCCTATTATTTATGTAGATCTGAACTACAAGAATATCTTAGAAAATCTTTTCTTAGACTCACCACAAGTATTTGCTGTGTAGATTCAGCCCTGTGAAGTTAGAAAGGTTTCAGAGATCATGTGGGCAGGTGCATCACAAGACTTCTGCTATGACCTGTGTGGTCCATTGTAGAGTGGACTTCTGAAACTTCTATGCAAAGACTAGGCAGAAGCAGCCCATCAAGCTTCAGTTCCAAGGCTTCTTACCCAGGAGCTATAACACAAACTGTAACATAGACATTTGACAGTTAGACATCACTGCCCTTATCACTGACGCTCTGGTTTCTTTGGTTTTTGCAAGGGCTGTATTTGTGTGTGCACATGTGTTCATATGTATATAGGACATGTTTGTGTGTGGTACATGTCTGCACATATGTACACATGAGTGTGCCGTTGTGTAAACCTCAGGCTGATGTCAGGAGTCTTCCTCAATTACTCTCCACCTTATTCATGGATGAAGGATTGCTCAGTTGAACACTCGCTTGCTTCTCACCCACAAAACAGTCTCTTCAGCCTTCTCATCATTGTTTGTTGGAGCATGCCATGCGCAGAAGACAGTGTTCTTCAGTGTTCCATCCCTTCTTTCTGATCTAATGTGCTTTCTACGATTCTCCGCTGCTTTGGAGGAAGTGACAAAGATGTCCCATTTAGGGCTGAGCACTAACCAGTCAAGCCACTTACTCTCAGCACCTAGTCAGCTTCAAGTTTATGCCTTGATTTGCTGTCAAGTTTATGCCTTTCTTCTGCCATGGCCAACTTTCTATTTAGAAATTCCCATGATGATTTTCTTTTGGAGGGGGCGCTATGCATGTATGCATACATCTGGAAGCCAGAGGTCAATCTCGGGTGCCATCCGTATTGGGTTTTGTTTTTGTTTTTTAAGATTTATTTTTATTTCATGTGTATGAGTGTTTGTATGCATGTGTATAAGTGTGCCATGTGCATACAGGGCTCATGGATACCAGAAGAGGGTATTGGATCCCCTGCAACTAGAATTACAGACAGTTGTTTATGTCCGTAAGGGTAATGGGAACCAAACCTAGGTCTTCTGTAAGAGCAGCAAGTTCTCTTAACTACTAAGCCATCTTTCTAGCCCCCATACTATTTTTTGAGGCATTTTTCTATTTTCTTGTCTATCTACTTTAATTTTCACTTATTATGTCTGTGTTTCCCCCTTACAATTTTGAAAATACTTAATGACTATTTTAAGTCCCTGTCTGTTGTTCCCATCCTCTGTGACATTCTGGAGTCAATGGCTCCTGTTTTCTTCCCTTCCTCATCTGTCTAGTAATGTCTGTGTGTGTGCAGGACATCACAGTTGATGTTTTGTAGGGAGTCTAGAATGCCCTATGGTAGGTTCTATCCCTGAAGCCTGTTGACTCCTTGGGGTTCCACTTCGATCTCAGTGGGTTTGATCTCATGGTTCTTTTCAGCAGGTTGATTTCAGCTTTGTTCTTTGTCGGTGTCTGGCATTAAAATAGCAGTTGTGTGCTCTTGCTACTCCCATGTTTAATCTCTACAGACACCTTCTTTCCTTTGTGTTTTCTCTTTAGGAACTTCCCCCCAAAGCTATTTCCTCATTCAAGGCCCCCGACCTGCAGGAAGACACAGCACCCCTTGAGGAGGAGACTATGAGACAGGGATCTCAACCAGGTGTCTCCGGTGTGATTGTGAAAATGCCTCAACGGGCTCTTCCCTCCTGAAAAAAAAAAAAAAAAAAAATGGCCTGCAAGAGGAGCCCTCACTGCAGCTCAGATTTCTGAGACTGGGAAGGATGTCTAAAGATGCTCTCTTCTGCCATAAATACCTTTCATCGTATGAAGTTTGAATCAGCGATTGGAACAAGAATTAAATACAATAGCATCAAATTGATGAGGCTCTTTCCTCCCAACATTACCTAGTGAAAACACACTACCCTCTTGCGCTCATCTTAACTCAAGCTGTGCTTTGCAGTCAGGGTTCTGGTAATCCTTACATATGTCCTAGAGGCTGCCCGAGGCATTAATAATGGCTGTTTTCTTCACTCTTATGTCACCACTTCAGAAAATGTTTCCATTTTTTTTATTGTGATAAAGCACATGACATAAAATTTAATTTAGTGACCTTAACACATTCATATTGTACAATTATTCCAACCGCCCAGCATCCAAACTCTTCCTTTACCTTGTAAGACTGAAACTCTGCCCCATTAAATAATAACTATTTCCCATCCCCCAAGCCCTAGAATCCATCATTCTATGTTGTCTGGGTTGTTTTGACTATTCCAAGTACCTCACATAAATGGAATCATATATCAGGGGAGGCGTGTGCAGGCATGCATGTGTATGTGTGTGTCTGTGTACCTGTGTGTGTCTGTGTGTCTGAGTCTGATTTCACTTAGAATTCTGTAGCTATCCTTGATGTTCTAATGGCTGAGATTTAGAGCTTTTATTTGTCATACTATGTCCTCAGAGTCACTCATGCTATAACATGGATCAGAATTTCCTTCCTTCTTAAAGCTGATCAACATTCTACCCTAATATGGAATGCATAGAATGTAAATATTTAATCATGCATTGTGGTGCCTTGTGTATGGGAGAAACAAAAAGGAAACTGAAGGGGATTCATTGCTGACAAAATAAAAAGACTAGGAATGTGGGTCATTCAAGAAGGTTACCCATGCTTTTTGCTTGGGTCCCAGGAGTAGTTTTTCCTTCAGTATAGGATAGAAGAAAGTATGATGTGTTGAGCATATGGTCCTATGAAAGAGACAGGCATGGGAACACCACAAAAGATAACAGCCCTGAGATATAGTCCCAACCCCAACCCCAAGAAAGATCAAAGACTCCAGCCCAGGCTTCTCTGTAAGATGCTAGAGCACGATGAAGAATTTCTGTTCACCTGAAGGAGCCTCAGGATGGGGGGGGGGAGGAAGAGAGAGGGAGGAAGAGAGAAAGGGTACCTATGTAATATAATTATAAATGTGTGTGTATATATATGTATATATATATTATATTTATATATATGTATATTGTATGTGTATATGTGTGTGATGCATGAACCACAGCACACATGTAGCTATCAGAAAACAACTTTCAGGTTCTCCCATTTTACCATGTGGGATCTAGGGATGGAACTCAGGTTGTCAGGTTGTCTTGGGAAGCACTTTTACCATACTAAACCATCTCACAGATCCATTCTTAGATATGGTTCTGCCAAACATAATTTGGAATTGTATAATAGAATTCTGATAAAAGTGTGGCATTTTTTACAAATAATTACAAATCCTATATACACTCTATTTCAAAGTAATAATTTCCATTGACCACCGTTTTGTATGGTTCTTACCCTTGCAAATGATAAAGAAAACTACTGTGAGATTATCCTAGAAAAACATTACATTTTGCTTTTAGTTTTATTTATGCTAATTGAAGCAAAACAAAACAAAATGGTACTGCTTGGTGGTAGTGCAAAGCCAAGTTTGAGTTACAATGATCTTATGAATAGTCCTCAATATGATTTTCAAGCTATGCCTTCTGTGCTTGATAGTGTTATGTCAACATGACTCAAGCTAGAGTTATCTAAAAAGAGGGAACCCCCAATTGAGAAAATGACTCCATAACATCCAGCTGATGGGCAGGACCTAGCTTATTTTAGGTGGTCCCATCCCTGGGCTGGTGGTCCCAGGTTCTATAAGAAAGCAGGTTGGGCACCTCAGCATTGCCTCTGCATCACTTCCTGCCTCCAGATTCCTACTTTGTTTGAGTTTCTGTCCTGAACTACCTTCGATAATGAACAGTAATATGAAAATGTATGCCAAATAAGCTCTTTCTTCCCCAAGTTGCTTTGGTCATGACATTTCATCATATCAATAGAAAGCCTAAGACACCTTCCATTAGTAAGCTACCTGTAGAACTAGCATTCAAGGACCAGCAGGTATGTTCAGCCTCTAGGAGTAAGAACCAGGGTTACACTGGGACATCTAGGAGTTAGAACAGGTCTACTGTCTTAATACAAAAGACTGGGAATATTTACTTTCTTTCACTGAGTAACAAATACACACAACCTAGCAGCTTAGGACTATATACATTGGGGTTTCTTAGGTGATAGGACCAAGGAGTTTACAGAGTCTTGAGATGGAACTGTAATGTCGTACATAGCAACCATCCTACAGGAGACTTGAGGTTCCACTTCTCACACTTACCCTTTTCTTCTTTTTGAGATAGGATCTGATGTATCACCAGATGAACTTGAACTCACTGTGCAAAGAAGATGATCTTAAACTGTTTATACTCTTGCTTCCACCTACTGAATGCTTTGCATGAACCACTGTAACCATTTTTTGAAGTGCTAAGGAATCAAACCCAGGGCTTCATGCATACTGAGCATACTGACTGAGCTGTCCCTAGCCCAGTAATTTCACTTGAACTCAAAGTCAATTGATTATAGCTCAGTCATGGTCATGGTACCCCGTGCTGTTCACCAGCTCTGCACACATACCTTAAATACAGACATACACCAGGGAGTAAGAACCCCAAGGCCATCTCAGAGTTCTTCACTAAACAGGAAGCTTTTCATAAAGCAAAGGGCTATGACTATGAGTGTAAACTAGTACATGAGGAATTCAGTGACCAGAGTCAGTGACACTTATGCACTGGAGGAGCTTTCACTGAGCAATGATGATCAAAGTCCCAGTGAGCTGAAGTATGAATAGATGGATGGAGAAGGGAGATTGGACCAGCAGAGCACCCTGGGGAAAATCACCCAAAAACAAAGAGCAGATGGATATACACACTGGGAAAAACTGGGAACTCACTCAGTGCAGGCTGCTTGGGAGACTATGAAATGGAAATAAGGAGAGCCCAGTCTGAGGTTGGAAAAGCTAAATTCCCACAGAACTGCATGAAGCTTTTTACTGAGAAATGTTGCTACCTTGTGAGCTTCAAGAATAAAAACTAATTTTTCCAACCCATGCTACTTATTAACCAGGTATTCAAGTTAAAATATTACCTTTACATTCCTGGTTAAAGTTTAGAGATTATAATTCAGCCTCCTCACTCTGTAATGTTGCCAAAGATCTATCAACTAGCATGTGGTACCCATCCTTAAAGTCTGATTTACTTGAAATGGTATGCAGAGACCCTTTTTAACTTTTTATTAGAATACACTAATTATCACAAGAATGGGTTTCATTATGACATTTTCATAATGTATTTTGACTGTATTTATCTCCTGTTACGCCATTTTACCTCCTCCAACTCCAGCTGATTCCCTTCCTCTTTCCAACTAGTCCCCTCTACTTTCTATAAAAAATATTCTATAAAAAGTATTCTGCAGAGAGTTTTGGTGTGTGTGGGGGTGCATGTATTCTGATAGAATTTATCTATATAGCTTGGGCTGGCCTCAGACTATCTTTCTGCCTCAACTGTTTAAGTGCTCCACAACTGACTTAGCTAATATTAATGGTGAAACACAGTAGATTTCTCATTAAAATAATGAGCAAGGGAATGATATCCCTTCTCACCACTCCTTTTCAATATCATTGCTGAAATTATAGCTATTGCAACAAAATAAAATAGAGACAGATGTTATTGTAAGACCTAGGGTCTCACAGCTCAGGAGTTCAAGATCGTGCCCTTCCCAGAAACTCCCCCAGACCAAGACTCATTGCAAAAGCAAGAGGTTTATTAACCATCGCACAATGGGGTCACCCCTGCCGGTCAGCAAAGAGTGGCACCCGGAGACAAAGGCCTTTAGGTTTTTAAAAGAAAAATTTCAGGAGATTTGAAGTTGCAGTCTTGGCAATTTAGGATTGGATGAGGAAGCTATAAAGTAAGATAATTGGTTAGTCTTAGGTGCTCAAGCTTGGCCAGTCCTGCCAAGTGTGGATGCAGCTGCAATTGAAGGTGGGAGTGGTTAGCTCATCCTTGAAGATTAGGGGCTGCAGACTTTTGGCTGGAGGTCAAAAGCTACTCAGAAGAAGTCTAGGTTCGTTGCTAAGAAACGCTATCTCAAAGACAAAGGTCTGGTCCTTCTTTTGCTAAGTGAAGGTCATTGCTTGCTTGCCTTTTTTTCTATCTGTCCTCACAGATAGGGTCACATTTTTCCATTCTCTGGAAAGGTACTAAGAGGCTTTAGCTTAACCTGAACCTAAAGCTCAAAACTATAGGCTTTAGAAGACATACAGGTTACAAAGTTAGTCTAACCCTTTCATTATCTGAACATGTGTTTACAAAGTTGAGGGAGAAGGATCTTGAATTTGAGACCAGCTTAAGTTATATGGTGAGTTCCAGGCCAGCCTGAGCTACATAGAGAGTAAGCTGTCTCTGGATAGCCATTTATTTGCACTATGATGATAGACTCTCTTTTCTCAAAGAGGATTTTAAAAGTCTCCCCAGATCTGGGTGACCCCAGGTCTTGTAAGGAGTGTCACATAGCCCTCAGGGAAGATAACAGGCCAGACCCTTCCCTGATAAGGAAATTGCTCTAGCAAGCATCTATGAATCCTAGAAATGCCCCACCCTGTTAAGAATCTTAGTCTAGCAGTGACCTTCAATTATTCTTGGAGATCCCCCACACCCACCATAAGATAATTAAGTAACACATTTTCCTTCTTGTAATAGGACCATTAAACATCCCTGACTCCCAGAGCCCAGGGAATCAGACACATTCACCCTCGAAATCACCCCCTCTGCCCAGGGTTTATATTGCCCTTGATTACACAAATAAAGGACATCTCAAGGGGCCTGCTCTCCTTCCCACTGGACCTGGGACTCACTAGGCCTGGGGCTCACCAGACCTGTGTCTTGGCTGCAAGCCGACCAGGCATGGGCCTTGGCCCACACCTCTGCTGTGCCCAGCACAGCAGCTTGACCAAGAAGAGCTCTAACATGTTGGTATTGCCATAGGCTTTAGATCATTGAAGTTTCCATTGCCACCAGTAATCTCATGCTAAAAGACCTAAACTGTAACACTCTGTGGAAAACCTTTTCCACACCCCAGTTTAATGCATTTGGACCTCATCCTAAGGTGCTCTAGGTGTCCCTGAGAGAAACAGAACCCCCATTCTCTGAGCTCCAGGACCCCAGCCAAGATGCAGGGCCCCGCCAAACAGAGAACAACACAAAACAAAACAAAACAAAATATGTTTTTGGAAATCTACAAAGAAAAAAAAAAAACATTAGACTAGATTTATTATTAAAGAGAGAAAACAATGTAGCCTCCATGTAGCTGTTTGTAATATCTCCAGTAACGGCATAGCCATGTCCTTTATGGTCAGTGAATACTCACTCCCTGAAAGCAATGCCCAGCTTTGCAAGCTCCCTTGATGGAAAAAGTCCTGTATAGGTGTACCAGGTTTTGATCTTTTGTAACATATTTTTACTGTACATGCTCTGTGTTTAGGGATGTGTGTGTATGTATACACATATATGTACAAATCCATATAGATAGATAGATAGATAGATAGATAGATAGATAGATAGATAGATAGATTGTACTGTGCAAATTCCTAGTCTAGAGCAATACATGTCCCACATGGCTTGGACATACAGTAGGGTATTTCTTCTATGTTTGTGGGTATATATATATATATATATATATATATATATATATATATATACCCACTATATATATATATATAAATATATATATATTTATATACTATTTATATACAATATATATATATATAAGTATATATATATACTATTTACTTAAGTTCTGTGGGTCACCCTCAGACGTGTGCCTCAGCAGCAACCACTGACTGTGCACTTATATCTGTTGTCAGGACAGCCATTCAATTTGTAACAGTCTCAGAGTTTTACTTGCCCAGGGACTGAGCACTGTAAAGTAAAATGGCCAAGCTTCTTCCTCCTTCAAGCAGTGCTTTGAGGTCATTGTCAAGGCCCCATCAGAAAGGCACATTCTTTCTAAAAGTAGCTGAGGCAGTCTTTTTCAGCTATCTCTGGATGACAGCATTATGTGTTTTAGTTCCTGTAAGCTTGCCTAGCTCTTGTAGGCACGCTGGAGAGATTGTAGTGTTTCCCTCACTCCCCTGTTCTTGCGCTTGCCAGCTGTCTGCCTACAGTGTCCACCTCTCATGGAGGCTGTGACAGAGAAGAGAGATGAGCATGCACAAGGTGTCTAGCAACTATTACAAAATTCCTGGTACAGAGGAACAGATGCCATAAACAGGCAGGTGGAACACACCACATCTCAGACCAGGAACAAGGAGCATGCAAGAGTACAAGGACATGCTTAGAGGAACTGCCCAAGAGGCTCAGAGGGCACATACGAAGGTCTGGAGATGCCTGTCAGCAAAGAAAGTAAGATGAGTAGTGTTTCCAGGCAATATTAAAGTACATGATCTGTATACAAAGATGGTCAGATGTTTGAGCCCTCAGTTCCTGCTGCATGGCTGACTGCACAGGCCACAAGACATGAAAGAAAATGCCAGATCTCCCTAATTTCCTTTTTGAGTCCATTTGTTCGAAAAGAAAAGTCTCTACAATGTCTTTCAACAAAAGGCAAATGCCACAGAGGAAAGAGACTTCCTATAACAGTCCCATGAAACCAGACCCAGGAGCAAAGTCAAGAGCTGCACTGCTCTACATTGGAACTCCTGGATCTGAAGTCCTCTCAAGTCCTGGTCAAAAGACAGTAATTCCAAAAGCATTAGCCAGGACATTTTTCAGCCATTATCTTCAAAAGGATCATCTCCACAAAGCAAATGACAGGACCCAAACCTAACACTGCCCAGACAACTCCCACGTGTAGGAAAGTTTAGTCAAAGCAGGGTAGAACCATTAGAGTATCAGAGGGCTCATGCTGTGGTTCAGTGGACAGCACTTGTGTAGCAAAAAATAAGACCCTGGGCTGGATCCTCATCACTGGGAAGCAAATCAGAAAATGTACAGTTTACTGGTAATATTTGTTAGGCAAATTGTTCCACAAAAAGACACCAGAAAAAGAACTGGCTGCAGAGACAGCTCAGAGGGTAACAGTACATACTAATCTTTCAGAGGATCTGAGCTCAATTCTGGGCACGCACATTGGGAAGCTTACAACTCCCTGTAATTCCAACTCCAGGGAATACAACATCCCTGGCCTTCACAGGCACCTGCACTCACATGTACATGCTTACACAAATATGTATATACATGCACATATTTTTTAAGTCTTGAGATTTTTGGTTATTTTTTCTAGACAGGGTTTCTGTGGAACCTTGGCTGTCCTGTAACTTGCTCCATAGATCAAGAACTCTACAGCCTCAAACTCACTCCCTGCCTCTGCCTTCTGATTACTGGGATTAAAAGCATACCCCAAAATCTTGTTTTAAAGACACAAAAAAATGACTCTGGATACAATGCCCAGGAAGTGAAAATTAATGAAGAACCATTGGCTCTAATGATGCCACCCTAGTCAACCAAACTGCAGTTATCCCAGCAACAAATGTCACCAAAGAGAATATATTCTAAGACCCTACTGGGCCAGGCTGAAACACCTCCAGATTGTTGTCTGAGAAAATGAGCTACATGGCTACAAGTAGCTTAAATTGAGGCTTTGCAAGAATTACACTAGAGGAAATAAGTTCTACAGATGGAATCAGCCAGTGAAAAGCCTTGGGGACAATAGTGTTTTGGTTCCTGTGACAAAATATCTGAGACAGGGAAATTTATGAAAAGTAATCATCTATTGCTTATAGTTTTACAGGCTAGGGGGCCCAACCTTAATCCCCTGGCATATTTCATGTCCAGTACATGTAGTCTTCATGGATGGGGCCTTCTGCATGTCCTCAGGCAGGCAGAGCAATTGCATTTCTTTACATGATTTTTATAAAGATATTGCTAACTGCATTGATAAGGGCAGAACCCTCATGCCCAAACTGCCTTCTGGAGGCTCCATCTCTTGCTATTGCATTGAGGACTGAGTTTCAACATTTGAATGGGGTGGGGGTGGAATTCAGACCATAGAAATGGCCAGTTGGAATTGATTTCATGAAAAAGTTGAGAGAGAGATTTCCTACAGCCATTTGTGTTACAAACAGTGCATAGGCTACATGTTTATGAGACCGCTCAAAAACCACTTGCTGCAAAATGAGTTAACAACAAGGTAATTAGTCCTGGAGATCTGGGGTGCTTATACAAAGAACTGGATACTCCTGTCCTAAATGCATGAGTGTGGGTGTGTGCTTGAGCCTGTGTGTGTGTGAGAGAGAGAGATTTGGAAGGTTGTTTGAAAGCACATTCCTCAAGTGATGTCAATGGTATGTTATCAATGTACAAATGTAACTAGGACTCAATTCTCTAAGCAGTAATTTCACATTGAAAGAGGTTGACCAATATACAATGTCTAAAAATTATTCCTCAGAGCATAAATTTAGAGAAAAAAAAACCCAGAATTTGAATCTAGATTAAAACATTCCACAATTAGAACATAATTAACTGAAAAAATTGCCTTGGAGCTGGGTCCGGGGGAATAGGTCTATAATTCTAGCTACTTGAGAAGCTGAGGTATAAAGATCAGAACTTCCAGTCCGGCCTGGGAGAGTTAGCAGGGTCAGTTTAGTGAGACATTGTCTCAAGTCTCAACTTAAAAAAAAAAAAATAATACTAAAGTGAAAAAAAACAGGCTAAAGATTTTGCTCAATGGCCGAGTGCTTACCCAATACACATGCCTGGGTTCAATTCCAACTATGGAAAGAAAAAAAAGAAGAGCCTTTACTAATAGGATTAACCAGAATGGAAGATATTAACATCTAAAGATCAAGATATTCAGAACAAAGCCCTCAACGGAGAGAATTTTGAAGGGTGATTCACTGACTTCAAGAGAAACAAGAAAATGAAGGGAATCCACAGGGGCATTTCCCAAAAAGATGCATTTACATTAATAATTGTCACCAGGTTCCTGCCAGACAGACTATCAGAGGATTCATCATTGCCATGGGTAAACCTCCTAGGCTGAGAACAAATTTCTTGAAAACATTCACCAAAAATAACAGTGTAATATAGGGGAGGTATACATGCACGCATACTTAAATAATATCTCCTGGCCCTTGGGAGTTTTAATGTTCCAGAATAAAATTAGTAATGGCAAAACTCTTCCAATCAATTCTTTAGGAGATGTGACAACTTTAAGGGAGGCAATTCTCCTCAGAAAAGACTGAGGAGTGCTGTGAAAGAAATTGAATTCAGTGAACAAAACTCCTCAGCAAGCACAGAAGTACGAAGTTTTCAGAGAAAGCCAGCCAACCCCAGATGTCATAGGACCTGGATCAGTTTGGAGCAAGGCTAAATGGATGCTGTGCTCAGCCAGCAGCCTGTGACTCATCAGGAAGACGTACTCGAAGTCTCTTTCCTGCAAGAAAGTACCTATGTGGAGGTCAGTTCCAGTATTTCAATTCACCTCTTCTCAGAAAATCAAGTAGGTTAGTCAGGGTCTCCTAGAGAAACAGAAACAATCAGCTATACGTACAATAAGAGATCAAATAGATCGGATTACACAGTGGAGGCTGGTTAGTCAAAGGTGACCATCCACATGCTGGGGAGGCAGAGAACTTAGTAGCTGTCCATTCCCAGAAGAGGAGCACCTCAGAGCAAGGGTGTCTAGTTTAAGTCCTGTTTTTGTGACAAATTATCCCTACAAAAACACTTTAGGGGTATGAGGGCTATTTTAGCTCACAATTCTAGATTACAGTCTGTAACTAAGGCATTCAAAAGGCAGAATTTTAAAACAGTTACATCATATCCACAGTTGAGAACAGAGAGAAGGGACTGCATGATTACTCAGAACTCGGCTAGCTTTCTCTACTTTTACACATGCCAGGCTCTAAAACTAGGGAATCATGCCACTCACTTTTAGAATGGTTTTTCCCACATCAACTGAGGGACAATCAAGACAATCTCTCACAGGCCTCTGGACACTGGCCAACATGATCTAGACAATCCTTCATTGAAAGTCCCTTTCCCAGGTGCCAGCAGTGAGATCTGGGTGCAATTCTGTGCCCTAGCACCAGTTAGAGAGTTGTGGTCAACTTACCTAACCTCTCTATGACTGAGTAGCCTGCCTCCCCACAATTAGAATGTTAGTGGCCTTATCATAGAAAATTCTTGTATGGTTCCCATGAGGCACTAGTATGCACAGGCCCACACTACACACTGTGTGTTCTCCTTGTTTCCCCAGCTCAACACTGTGTGCTGAAATCATCACATTAAGAATGCTATCTAGGATCACTTTTTCTCACACCAGTGGGTGTTTTATGGGTATTCACAGATGGTACTATGAAGTCCCTCTCCTATTCATGAAATTGGCTGCTTACACCTTTACTCTGAAAGTATCTGTTGTCAAGTGGTCACTCTTCCTTTTCCTCCTCCTCCTCCTCCTCTTCCTCCTTTTCTTCTTACTTCTCAACTACTCCTCCTCCAAGCACAGAACCTTGAGGATGGGGGCATTATGGTGGAAGTGGGAGAAAGAACTTTTCTGCTTTGTGCCACCCATTACTTTCACCTGGCCATGATGCCCACACTCACAGAATTCTCTCTTGTAAGATATCTTCCAGTCAGTGTCTATAGTCACTCTTCTCCCAGGGTAAGCGTTGTGAGAATACCTGGAAGTAAAGAGCAATAAAGATCTTTCTAGTTATGATAGCTATTTTGGTTATCAACTTTACATCTGGGATTAACTAAAATCCAAAAATGACTGGGCACACCTGTTAGGGATTTTTGCTTAATTAAATCATTTAGAATGGGAAGACTCACTTCTTATCCAGATTTTTGAGTTTGGAAGACCCACCTTTAATCTGGGTCACAACTTCTGGTGGCATCCTTTATAAAGGACATAGAAGAAGGAAGCTTTCTTTGCCAGCTTGCTCTTGCCTTCATAAGCAAGTCCGTTCCATCACTGGCATTAGAGCCTACTTCTTTGGGATGCAGTGTATACAGAAGACCAGCTGAGACATCCAACCTTGTGAATAACTACTGGATTCTTGGACCTTCCATTCATTCATAGGCAGCTATTGTTGGATGAGCTGGACCACAGCCTGTAAGTCATTCTAAAAAAAAAAAAAAATCCCCTTTCTGTATATAGATTCATTCTGTAAGTTCTGTTACTCTAGAGAACCCTGAATAATACATTAATGCATCAAGATATATGAACAAAGTCATTCACCAAAATATCCCCAGTTATAGAGCATCTCAGATAATTCAAATGTCTATCTGGAGCTGGAATATGTACTGCAAAAGAACTATATGGTGGGGGAGTGGACAGAGATGGCAGGTAGTGGAATGGACTGGGTTATCCTTTTTCTTGCAAACGTTATTTCATTAAACTCAGCATTTAAATGAAGCCCTGTTGTATAACAGTTTCCTCTGAGATAGAAATATTCCATCCTGCAGAAAGTTCATTAAATAGAAAGGTAAACGACTAAAAATAGCTCAGGAAGTCCATTAAACTAGAATTGTCAGGCCCCTCCCTGCCAGAGTAAACAATGAGAACTGAGTGTCCCTCTCAGATGAGCAGAAGCTGAGCTGCAAAAGACTCTCATTCAAGCCAAGCTGCAAAGACTTCATACCATTCCAGCTTTCTGGAAGAAGCAGAAACAAGCTAAGCTGCCAGGAAGAGATTTAGACCAACCTGGAAAGACGCTCTCCAACCTGTTGATCTGCCTGTAGGTCATGCAGTGTGCTCAGGATTCCAAGCTCTGTGAGCTGTCATCCTTGCTGAGGTGGGCTTTGGTGAGTGGTACAGCTAATGGAATATTTCTCTCTCAGGTTTCATAACTAGTGGATCAAACTCTAGAATCTTGTTTTATACACCAAAGTCTGATCTGCTAAGCATCTAGCCTTTTCTTAAAAGATCTGAACATTTGTTTAAGCAACCTCACAGAATAAAAGCTAAGTTGCACAAATGTGGACTGAACGGTTAGAGAATGGGCTGTATAAGAAGTATTTTGATATGGTATTTAAGTTTCTTAAATATTTTAAACATATAGTGAAATGGAACAGAATTCGTCGTAGAAATGTTACACTGTGGCAATTGTGTAGCTGAAAGTGATAATGCAGTAAGTTGCTTGCTGTCATAGCAAATGCATCTTCTAAGGGTGAGCATGTGTGTGTGCTTGTGTCTGTGTGTCTGTGTGTGCACATGCATGCACATGTGTGTATGCATGCTTGTATGCATATGCAAATGCTCATTTATATTTACGTGTGCGCACAGAGAACTGTCTAGAAAGATGACCATTTGAGTAATAGGATTACTACTAAATTTGTGTTTTATTACATTTCTTTGTGTCACTTCAAGTTCTCTGTCATGATCCCCAGTCCTTTATAAAGCTCAAAGCATATACACAAAATTTTTATTTGCAGAAAAGAATTTTAAGCAAATCTTGCTAATATGAGAATGAACACTTCTGTTTCTTCATTTTCACCAGTGTGAAGTACCATGTATAGTTTACCTTCACTGTGACTGTTAGTTTGAGTGAGAATGGCCATATATTTGAATGCTTACTCCCCAGTTGGTGGAATTTAGGTGGGGATGATCTAGAGGTATGGCTTTGTTGAAGGAGGTGTGTCACTGGAATCAGGCTTTGACGTTTCAGAAGCCCACACCAAGCCAAGCTCGCTAGCGCGCTCTCTGTGTCTCTCTGTCTCTGTCTCTGTCTCTCCCTAATGGTTGTGAATGAGCTCTCAGGTTCTACTCGAGTGCCTGCTACCATGATCCTTGCCAGGATGATCACTGGCTCACCCTCTGCGACTATAAAGCCCCCAATAAACTCTTTCTTCTCTAAGTTGCCTTGGTCAGGGTGTCAGCAGAAAACTCTCCAGCACCTGACAGTCATGGAGTAACCTCCCTGACTGCTTCTTTTCTGTTTTCTGCTGGTTGTTTGCATTGTGAGAGATCTGCCAGCTCTGTGTGTTTTGTGCCATTTGGTCTTCTGAACCTGCTGGTCCTTCCTTAGCTGAGACTCGGCAGGTTTTGGGGAGCTTTCCAAAGTCTTTCTATCCACAGAAAGCAAGCTAAGGAGGGAAGTGAGAGTCTCCATTGTGTTTAGTTTATATGATTATCCACCCGGCTACACAGTGGAAGAATCCACTGAAATGCCCCCATCCTCAGCTCCTTTCTGACACATACATGAGTTACTCTGTGAAGAACACATAGAAGGACATGCCTAGATCACCAAGAATCCCCTGACCCTGGCGATACCTTCATTGTCATGGGCTGGGCTCACTTCACTGTAAGCCAGTTCGTGTCGCCGCAGCCAGTCAACTTAACTCCCTACCCACATCATTCTCTCTCCGTGGAGAAGAAAAAAAAGCCCAGCTGCTTTTCCTGATATAGCCACAGGGTGGCAGCAGTACTTCGTAACTTTAACTTGCCTCTGACCCAGCTAGGTTTTTTTTTTTTTTCCCCTCTTTGGTGGTGTAGGGTGGTGGGGGTTGTTGCTGTTGTTTTATTTTGGTTTTTTTAGTATTATTATTATTTGTTCATTTAACAAAAACTACATGTTCTTATAGTGTACAAAATAATTATTAGAAGTATGTATACATTGTGGAATGGCTAAACAGAAATAATTAGCGTTTGCATTAATTTTCATTCTTTTTTTTTTTTTTTTTTTTTTTGAGCGAGCTCACCTAAACCTAGTTTCTTAGTGATTTTCTTATCTGAATACCTGATTAACTATAGTCTCCATGCTGGACAACAGATCTCTTGAACTCATTCTTTCTCTTTCTGTTTAATAGAAATGTATCTTTTAACCAACTTTCCAAACTCTTACCCCTTCTTCTGGTAACTTCTTTGGGATGGATAGTTCTTAGTTCAAGAGGCCCATCAAAAGCAAGAGTCCTAGAATCAGCTCCATCAACTTACACAAAGTCAGAAGATAATGAAATCTTTCCTGAGCTTCAAATAATTGTGTGTGGACTGCTTAGTCACCAAGGAGACATCTAAAGCATACTCACAAACACACACACACACACACACACACACACACACACACACACACACACA
>NW_026596430.1:5442397-5500164 GCF_907164565.1 Psammomys obesus | reverse complement strand
CACACACACACACACACACACACACACACACACACACACACACACACCAGTGATCATCACAGAAGAGAGGGTAGAAAGCAGTAAAAGCCAAGAGGAATGAGAATGTTCTGGACACAACAGGACTGCTGCATTTATGAGCTCACGACTGTGGTTGCCTGCACAGATTAAGCCAGTTTTCATTCTAGCAAGGAGGAGGAAAAGACTCAGGAGTGCCCAGCCTTAGCTGAGTACTATTGACAGTCATAACTTCTAGGGAAAGGAAAGTCAGCCTTCTTTAGGGGTCAGGCCCTGGGAGGTTGACCCCATGCTCTGATGGATAGCCCCACACCCATGAGTAAATGGGTAGCACAAACTAGACTCAGTGCATTATAAAAACAAAACAAAACAAAAATAGCAAACAAACTCACATACAGTTATACCCATATACGTGATTTAAAAAGTAAATCCTTTTTAGCCAGGCAGTGGCATGCCTTTAATCCCAGCACTAGGGGGGCAGAGGCAGGTGGATCTCTGTAAGTTTGAGGCCAGCCTGGTCTACAGAGTGAGTTCCAGGACTCCCAAAATTACACAAAGAGAAACTCTGTCTCAAAAAAAAACAACAGATTAAATTAAATTAAAAATAAATCCTTTTAGCAAGGCAGTGGTAACTCTTGCTTTTAATACCAGCACTAGGGAGGCAGAGGCAGGCAGATCTCTGTGAATTTGAGGTCAGCCTGGTCTAGAGAGTGAGTCCAGGATAACCAAGGCTACACAGAGAAACCCTGTTTTGGGGGGGAGGAGTGAAGAAAGACAGAAATAGATAAGATGTATAGAGTGGGCCTTGGAGGATTTATAGGGACTGAAGGGCAAATATGATCAAAATATATTGTATGCATGCATGAAATCTCAGAGATTTGGTTGTTTTGCTTTGTTTTCTAAACTGGGTTTCTCTGTGTAGACCTGGTTGTCCTGGACTTTGCAGACCAGGCTGGCCTCAAACTCACAGAGATCCACCTGCCTCTGCCTCCCCAGTGCAGGGATTAAAGGCATGCACCACTACACCTGGCTGAAAATAAAATACTTTTGAAGAGGAAAAGAAAGGCTTCCCTTTGTGTTTATTTTTATGGAAATTTAATTAGCACACAATTTTCTGTAAAAAAAACTTCTTTGGCTTATATAGGTCTCTATAAATTGCAAGGCTGTGAACCAAGGAACAATTCAAAAATAATAGTGAGTGTTTATTGATCACCTCCCAAGTTCATCCAACCCCCAAAATGTGCTTTCTTTGTAATTGCAAAAAACGATAATAAGAGTAGAAGTAGTATAAAGAAAACAGGGCCATGAGGAAGAAGCTATATTTTATGTTTAGCCCTGTCTGAATCCCTTTTTCTGTATTTATAATAAAAATGTTTAAGGCAGCATAATTTATGGAGAGGGTTTGTTTGTTTGTTTGTTTGTTTGTTTGTTTGTTTTGGCTCTTGATTTTGAAAGCAGAGAAGGAAGTTCAAGAGTATAACATGCCCTTGGCTTCTGATAAAGGTATCATGCCATGTTTCTGCTTAACAATATGGCTGAAAGAGCAGAAGAAAAACCTAGCATGTGAAAAAGGAGGCATGCAAGCCCCAGAAAGGACAGAGGGCAGTGACTTATTTTGTGCTAACTGGCTGTTGCACAGCACTGTCCCCTGTGCAAGCTCCCACTCTCTTTATGAGTTCATCTGTGCCTGCTTGTAGACAGTTGACCGTCTCTCATAGGAGGCAGTGGGAGTCATTTGAACCTCATTTGCATATCCATCCAGACACTTCACCCAGTCATTTGTATGCAGTTCTGCCATAATTGCGTATGGTCTCTGGGTACCTGAGGAGAGGCTGGAGTAGACTAAGGGGGACTTCAGGAAGAGGGCTTCGGCTACAAGGCTTTGGTGAAACTGTCGTTCATACAGGGTCAAGATTTTCAATGTGGCTGCATTACAGTTGCCACACTCCGGTCAGGAAACCTTCACCCATGCTTGGTAAGTAAGCCCAGTAAACTCACTGGTTCCCGTGGAGGAAGTGCGGTGGAATGCAACTGTACTTTATCACTGGAACCTCAGATGAAAAGAGTGTGAACATTGCCTAGCCCCTGTTCCCACAAGGAGAAAATTGTCACAACACCAGCTTTGTTACCAACCCATCTCTTAAAGGAAGGCATTAATCCTTTCAAGGGTGGTACTCTCATGACCTGATCCCCTCCAACCTCTTAAATGTCCTACCACTTCCCACAACTGTTACATTAAATACCAAGTGTTCTTCACATAACCCAACTAACTACAACTAACTACATTGAACTAACTGCATTCAAACCCATGACCAGGGCTATGATTCATTCTGGGTCAACTTTTGTGAAAGGTTCAAGGTGTATATCTAGATTATTATTTTTTTATTTCATATGTTTGTCTGATTATTCTAGCACCATCCATTGGAAAGATGGTCCTTTCTCCTATGAGTCACCTTCATGCATTTGTCAAAGACCAGTTGTCTGGATTTGCCTGACTCTACTTCTGCTCTACTGGACTCTGCATATGCATTGTGCCACAGTCTTAATCCCAATCGTCTAGGGAGTTTTGAAATGGGGCAGTGAGAGTACATTAACATTTCCTAAATTAGTTATTCTAAATTCTTTGTGTTTTATACAAACTCTAAAGTCAACTTGTTGATCTCTACAAAATACCTGCTAGAATTTTACTGAGATTTTGTTGAATCTATGGTTCAAAGTTAGAAACAATTGACATATTAGCCATGTTTAATCTTTTAATCATGAGTACAGAATAGCTTTCATTTACCCAAATTGTCATTTCTTTACTTGACCACTATTTTGCAGCTCCCCACAAATAGTGTAATTGGGCTGAGCTTAGCATTCTTCTCATTTGGATGGGTCTGAGCAGCGTGCAGATGTGATAGGCTTGGTTGTGTGGTCGGTCAAGACTGTTACCTGTAATAAGACTGCAGTTGGTTGTAGTTTGTTACAGTTTCTTTCTTACTATTTGATACAGTAAGAATCAGGCCACTTTAGGTCAAATTTAATTCAATTAAAATTTTTAAAAAGAATGTATTTTGTTGTTATTAAGTGAATTATTTTATAAACATTAAAATCCAGTTGATTGATAGTGCTGGCTAGGTGATAGCATATGCACTGACACACACACACACACACACACACACACAAATATATAGGTATGCAACATCAATTAAAGAAAAGAGGTCCAGCTGGGCATGGTAGTACACACCTTTAATCCAGCACTCAGGAGGCAGAGTCAGTCCAGTCTCTGAGTTCAAGGCCAGCCTGGGCTGTGAAGTGAGTTCCAGGACAGCCAGGACTACATAGAAAAACACTGTCTCTGAAAAAAAAGAAAGAGAGAGAGACACACACACACACACACAGAGAGAGAGAGAGAGAGAGAGAGAGAGAGAAAGGAAGAAAGGAAAGAGAGAGAAAGAACAGCCATTAATTTGAAAGAGAACAAGGGCGTGGGTGTGCGGGAGGGTTTGAAGGAAAGAAAGTGAAAGAGAAATGATATAATTATATTTTCAAAAAAAATTAAAATATTTTTAAATGTCTCATTTAGCAACAGCATTGGTTAATGTCTGTTTTTCTAACACGAATTAGGGGTTCTATGCTAGCCCTCCAATCCGTGCCCTTCTCATACATACTTATCCTACACAAATAGCTCCAAAGTCTAAACTTCTAGCACCAACTGAAAAGTTCAAAGTGCAAAGTTTTATCTGAGTAAGTCCTGGCTTATTCACTAGTGACACTTATCTTTCCAGAAAGTTCTTTCCAGCCCGGAGCTGATAAAAGGAACAAACTAGCCATGTGGTTGCTACACTCCTGTAATGCTAGCAGTCAGGAGGCACAGACAGAAGATCTTGAATTCCAGCCAGCCTGGGATAAGTACTGAGATCCTGTCTCAAAAAAAAAAAAAAAAAAATCTGAGCATAGTGGTAGTGCATGCCTTTAATCCCAGCACTCAGTGAGGCAGAGGCAGGCAGATCACTATGAGTTCAAGGCCAGCCTGGTTTACAAAGTAAGTCCAGGATAGCCAAGACTGCACAGAGAAACCTATCTTGAAAAACAAATAAATAAATATTTAAAAAATTAAAAGGGAAAGGAGAAAGGAGAAGACAAAGGGAGGGAGAAAGAAAGATGGGTTTGGAAATAGAAAAAAAGAAGAGAAGGCATTAGCATATGGCTTTCTTCTAGACCACTTCAATGGGGCAAGAATATAGTTGACAACCCATTCCTAAAAAGAAGTAACCAAGAGAAAATGGGTTATTGGCCCCAAATAAATGAAAAAAAAAAACTGAATAGAAAAAGAAATACTAGCCATAAGGCTTGAGGATAGTCTCTGAGTCTATCCCACTCTAACCACCCTACAGCAGGACTTGAGAACCCAAGTCCTCAGGTAGCCCTGCCATTCTATTCCCTAGGCTTTGTCTCACTACAAGCTCTTTGGGGCTGGAGTTTCAAGCAGTCTCTCAGACTAATGATGCAGACCAGAATCCCTGTGGATCTGGGTTATGGGATGTTGCCCCACTCCCTAATGGAAGCTGTCAGTGGCAGGGCACTTTTATTTGGATTATTTTTGGCATTTCCACTTTTGTTTGCAGGATCCAGCAGTTCTTACATTTTGTCCATTTTTTTTTTCCATTCAGGCCTATCAGCATGTCAATCACAGTTACATTATGGTCCCTGTCGATTCTAACATCTGTGTCACATCTGCTTTATCTTTTCAGATTCTGCTTTTGCTTGCCTTTTAGCAGCTACTGTGACTTTTGTTGTGAAAAAACAGCCATGTTATATCATGAAAATAGGAGCTGATCTGAGCAGACCTTTTGTAGGAGGTGTTTTTTCAGGAGACGGGTGTGCTTAGTGTGTGTTGTGGGTGCTGGTACCAAAGGCAGCTATCCCCATGTCCGTGTTTCTGTCCCCCATTTGGTTTCCCTGTATGATCCTCCTTGGAGAGAGTCTTTCAGCTGTAGCCCATGATTATCACATGGTACACCTTGTCAAGGATGTATATCCTTTCTTGCGTGCATGCATGTTACAAAATGGCTTTAAACACCTAAAGAGGCAAGGACTTCCTTGGGTTTTGTTTGTTTGGGTTTTTTGTAGGTTGGTTGTTTGGTTTTGGGATTTTGTTTTTTTGTTTTTTGGGGTGGGGCTTTTTTTATTTTATTTTTATTTTTTTTTGAGGGTTTCTCTGTGTAGCCTTTTCTATCCTGTAACTCACTTTGTAGACCAGGCTGGCCTCAAACTCAGAGGCCCACCTGCCTCTGCCTCCCGAGTGCTGGGATTAAAGCCAGGTACCACCACTGAGGTAAGTGTTTTAAAGAGCCCCGAGAGGCCAAAGCTAGGAACATAACTGGAAAAGTGAGAGTCTGTAGCGCTGAAATAAATGAATCAGCTGGATTTCTCTGGAAAGCCACTGCCTGTGCTGTCACTGCTGCTGCTGCCTCTGCCCCCAGCAGTCACAGGTTGGAACTACTGCAGACACTACTGTAGAAGTGAGAGGGCAGAATCGGGTCCAGACATAAGAGCAGCTGGAGGATGGGCAGCAGAAGGCAACTCAAGCAGCCTACATCAGCATCCAGGACCACGCTGAGATGAAGCCCCTGGCTCGGTGAGAGTTTTCTGCCTGTCTGCTCCTTGACACTCTCTGTGGAGAGCCTGATCTTCTTGATAGCTTCCACATGTCTGTGTGCCCCTACAGTCCCAATGCATATCACCCAGGTAAATTTTCTACTCCAAGGATTAAGTCGTTTGCCTGTCTGTGCCACATGGTGGTGCCAGACAGATGGTGTTCATATATCCACTCGGGATGCAGCGGCATCCTCTTTCCTTGAAACAGGGTCAAAGGTTGCTGATAAAATAGAGACTGCCACAGCAAGGCAGTGTCTGGAAGCCCACAGATTTATACAATATGGAGTGCTGACGGCAGAGCACAGCATGATCTGAGCACTAACCTGAGACAGTGTACGTAGAGATCAGCGTCGTGCCAGACAGATGACAAGCATGTGGCAATTTGTAGTTAGGTAATTATTAAAATAACCACATCGACCCATAACTGAAGAACCTAACCAATGAACACCAAAGCATGAGCTGCTTATGCTTGGTGGCACACTTCAGAGAGAAACTGGAGTCAGGCAGCGTAGGACACATTTGTAATTCTAGCACTTTGGAGGCCGAGGCAGGTGAATCACAGTTTGTTTTAGACTAGCCCGTTCTACACAGTGAGGCCTTTGCTATAGAAACCTTAAAGAAAGAGAGCTTGAGCCAGGTGTGGCGGGGCAATCCTGTGCATGTAATTCTCAGGAAGCAGAGTAGGGGGATTGCCACCAGTTCCGAGCCAGACAGTGAGATCCAGCCTTTAAACAAAAAAGAAAGAAAGGAAGAAATCAGTCCAACATAACCCATGTCTTAATCCTTCTCATCTAGTAGTGGAGCAGTAACCACACAGGCTGGACTGCAGCTGTACCTCAAGACAGGTACCAGAAGTCCTGAGAGCATCCAAGGCAGGAACACTGGCTCGGGGGGGGGGGGGGGGGGGGGGGGGATAGGAAATGAGAATGTTCTTGGACTTTGAGACATAACACAGGCAGGAAGTTCAGGGACATAGGTCAGGCCCATGGACTCAAGAGGGAAACCAGCAAGATCTACCATCCACAGCAATTTCCTTACAGCGACATTACAGATGTGATCATTTCCTAGAGATTGTAAATCAACCCCTGTAGGAAGGTCAGTCAAGCCTTCTGGAAGGTGGTATTGATTTGGACCTTGGTGGAAAGATGCTTGTTGTGGGCAGAACAGAGGCAGAGGTTGGGACTAAGACCATGTCTCAAACTAGGTAATACGCCCATTCTGCTGGAGGTGAGGGCCAGTGACCTTCGCTTTGGTTTCCAGGTGCTTGAAAGAGTGCTCATAGCACGGGGTCCAAGGACTAAGACCTGGAATGCAGTGTCTCCTCAGCCCCGTCCCTGACTAGATACTGTTATCTTGTTTTCGTCAGAGAAAGCACAGCCTTAGTGAGATAAATGACTATCTGTGTTTACAAAGATAAAGCCTTTTATGTACAGAGTTCAACCCTGGCCCCATGTCTGAAACTTAATAGCTGTGGAATGATAGTTTCTAATGATGTAGGACTGGGAACGTAAATTAGGGATGAGGCATCCATACCTCCAAGCGTTTTGTCTTCAGTAACACCACACACTCTGCAGGCAGCGTAATTTCAGGAACTCTGAAGTAACAGATCTCTAAAAGCTTTTATGCAGGCCAACTGGGAGGCCTAGAAGACTGTTATAAGGTAGGGTGGTGTCTGCTGGGGGTGAGATTCCTTAGGCCCAAGCTCAGAAAAATTCCTCAGGGATTGTGTGTGCCATTTTTTGGCAATATCCTGAGCATCTGCTATCTTCAGAACCCAAGGCACTGCTAGAGAATTATTCCATAGTATATATATCTGTGTGTGACTGTATAACTATATAACTATACAGATATATAAAAACATAATATGTATAGTATATATAAACAGTTATATACATAGTTGGGTTTCTTATTTTACTTGAATATATACATACATACACATGTACATATATATGCAGTAAAGAAAATTACAAGACTGCTGAAAATGAAGAGGTTGACAGGTCTGCGAGCATATATGTTGCTTGGGGGGTGTATTCACAGGCCCATGTATATGTCTGTGTATCTACTTGTGGATGGGTGTGTCTACTTGTATGGGAGTGGATGGGCCCACAGAGTTCAGAAGGGGGCCCAGAATTATAGGCACCTGTAAGCCACCTTATGTGGCTGCTGGGATATGAACTCTGATTCTCTGACACAAAAGAAAGTGATTTTTTTTTCTGGATAGGGTTTCTCTCTGTAGCCCTGGCTATCCTGAAAATCTGCCTCTGCCTTCCGAGAGCTGAGAATAAACTCTGAGCCACACCTGAGTGTGATTTATAAAAGCAAACCATCGAATTTGACATTTTAATCACACTTACACAGTTTAGAAGCATAAGTATATGTACATTGGTGCACAAGACTTTCGGAAGCTGTTTTTGTCTCACAGAACCCAAACTCAAGCCTCATTAAGTAGCTCCCCTGCTTTTCTCTTAACCCTGCAACCACCATTTTGCTTTCTCTCTGCGAATCTGACCTGATATTATACATACTTCATAAAAGTAGAATCCTGTAGTATTTGCCAGAATTCCCTGCTCAGTGTCTGCGCTGGATGAGTGTATCCCATAATAGTGTGGGGTGTGTTCCAATAGTTACTATCTATAAACACATATGTGTATTTATGTGCAAATATCTATCTATCTGTGTACCTACCTACCTACCTACCTATCTTTATTCCTAAAAATGGAATTCTGGCAAACACTACAACATGATGAGCCATGAAAACATTATCTTAAGTGAAGCAACTAATCTATCTCAAATTTTGCCCATTCATTTGTCAATGGATACTTGACTGGCTTCCACCTCTTGGCTGTGAGTGGCACTACTACAAACTTGAGCGTGTGATAATTTTTCTTTGAAACGTGGTTTGACCCTTCAGTTCTCAAATAAAATGATAAATGAGTTCAGTTGCATGTTTCATTACTACTTTGTTGGCTTTTCTTTTGAAAGTTATAATGATGCATGCCTCTCAGGTAATGACTGAATCTAAAATACCATTTCAGATGGTGCTGGATATGTTTGTTTTAGAAAATGTGATGATTCAAAACTAAAGTCTTAGCATACCTGCAACTCCTAAAGCTGTACTACCAAAAGGAGCTAGAGTTTATCCTTACAAACGCAGCCTCAGCTTTGTGTAGCTCAATTACAGCTTTGGTCACAATGTCCTAACAGAAATCCTTTCATGATGATAATGGGTGTCTATCAATAAAATCATCTGCCGAATAATCCATGAATTAATTTGATGGGAATATTGGAGATAACTTGCCAAGTGCGCAGAATAACATCCTCCAAATACACTCATGCACATGATCCTCTAGGGGAAAACAAAAGAATTAGAATCCATTTATTCTCCACTAAAAAAAAAAAAAAAAAAAAAAAAAAGATTTAGTTTTCTGTTCTGGGTAGCATGGTTGAGAGGTTTGTCCCAAGATCAGCTTGAAAGCATGTTTGTAAAAACCCTCTAGCTTGGTGACTCAGTAGGTGGTAGGAACTATTAGATGATTAAGATGATTGATATATGAGTATAGGTGTGCCTGCTGATTGAAGTATGGAAGGAACTAACCACTAACCCAAGAAATCTTCTTTAGAAGGAACTGTAGAAAAGCTAGAGTTCATCCACAGACACTTTTTGGGTTTGTGCCCATAATCTAAATGCCAATTCCATTTGGTATGGCATTGTAACCAGAATAACAGAGTTTGTAGTACCTGTCATGACAAACACCAATGTGGAGAGTCAGGAATCAAATCTTTAAATGATGCTTAGTGAGTCAGCAGTCTGAGAAGGCAGCAAATGAGGACTCTGAAACAAAACTGTCTTATTGTTGGGCAATGGTAGTGCACCTTTAATCCCAGCACTGGAGAGACAGAGGCAGGTGGGTCTATTTCAAGGCCAGCCTGGTCTACAAAGTGAGTTCGAGGACAGCTGAGCTACTCAGAGAGATCCTGTCTTGAAAAAACAAACAACAAAACAAAAACTGCCTTATATTTCATCTTCAGCCAGCAGATTACACAGGCATGGAGAAATGAAGTCAGTCAGTCATTTCAAGTTTAGTCTTGTCTTTCGGGTCAGGTGATCATGCACATATCTGACACATGAGAGATCTATGTCTCTCTCATTATTATCCTCCCCTCAGATTTTCTGGGTACTTCTCTGGGGCCATCTAAACTGTAGAGTGTTAACTCAAAACATTCTATCAATTTTGTGTTAGACTATTGATGCATATGCAGATTCTTTTCACAATGTGAAGTGAATATGTGCCCTTATAACACAAAATATTAAAAGGCCATTATCCAAATCTCTTTTGCCCCCTATATTTTCCAATGTCAATAGTAACTAATATCTATAAAATCTGTTTTATGTGGAAGATTTCATCTTATTTTTATGCCTTTAGTAAATTGTATGTATTGTGCGTATTCTGTGTAGTTTTTTTATTTGTAGGGGATTCTTGAGTACGTAGTTTTGATATTGGTGCTTACCAAATATGACAGCAAACAGTTCTTATTCTTTTATTAATTACACTTTATTCAATTTGTATCCCCCTCATAAGCTCCTCCCTCCTCCCCTCACGATCCCACCCACCCTCCCCTTTCTGTATGCATGCCCCTCCCCAAGTCCACTGATAGGGGAGGTCCTCCTCTCCTTCTTTCTGATCTTAGTCTATCAGTTCTCATCAGAAGTGGCTGCATTGTCATCTTCTGTGGCCTGATAAGGCTGCTCCCCCCTCAGGGGGAGGTGATCAAAGAGCAGGACAATCAGATTATGTCAGAGGCAGTCCCTCTTCCCATTACTATGTAACCCACTTGGACACTGAACTGCCATGGGCTACATCTGTGCAGGGGTTCTAGGTTATCTCCATGCATGGTACTTGGTTGGAGTATGAGTCTTCTTAATGAAACAATAGTGACACTTTTATCTTGAGGGGGATGGTAACAAACCTGTAATTGTAATTAGTACTCACTCAATACAAAGAAATTCATAGCTGGTACTATAAACCTAGTGAAGAGGGCACAGCTAAAAATGTCATTGACCCACAGTAGAACTTACTTTTTCCTTGTGGAGTTCCTGTCCTCTCCAGCTCTTGCTATTTCCCACTTCTTACATAAAATTCCATTCTTAAAGGAGCATGGAAACCAAGGCCAGCAAAATGGCTCAGCAGCTAAAAGTCCTTGCCATACAAGCCTAATGGCCTGAGTTGTATCTTTGGAAGCCATAATAGAAGGAGAGAACTGACTCCCAAAATTTGTCCTCTGACCTCCATGTGTACACACTATGATAAGCTTGTACCTGTGCTTACACATGCATCATACACAATAAATAATTTTTGTAATTAAAATCTATTAAAACTAGAAAAGCTCTCCTTCCTCATGGGGTGCAGCAGCCAGGAGAGAATAAAATAGAAGAAATCATCAAAACTAAAGAAAGCATCCCTTTCTTACATCAGAGAAATTTTTATGAGCTACCTTAACCTTCTGTTAGATTTGAACAGTTTTTAGTACATCTTGGGAAGAACAACACTTTTTTGGAGGGGGGCAGATGAGATATTTCTAGAATTTCCTGTCTTGCAAAGGAAGTTACACTATGAGCAGAACCAAGTCATTCTTCTTCCTAAATGGCACCATTTCCTTGCCTGGGATGTGGACAATGAAGGGTTAATAACCTGAAAGCCTCAGAAACCCCCTTCAGGAATAGCTGTCCAGCTGTTTGGTGGGAGGAGAGGTTGGGGAGGGGACTCTTGACAAAAGGTCACAATGTCAGGAGAACTGGGGCTGGTGCCAAAGTAATCAGAACCTCCACCAAAAATCAGCCTGTGAACGAAATCTCCCCACCCAAAAGTTCCCTTTTCTGCCCCCTAGCTCCTGTGTGAAGATTGACTGCCCTCCATTGTTCTGACTAAAGGAAAATTCTGTTTCTGTAGAGGTTAGTCTCATACATACATATCTGTGTGTGTATGTGTATGTATGTATGTATGTATGTATGTATGTATGTATGTATGTACTTTCGTGTCACTGCAATCACTCCTGACCTAACAGACTGGATGAGTAGATAGACTCAAGTAGAGAGGTTTGAGAGACAGTAGCACTAATACCAAGAACAAACTCTACGAACCTCAAAGAAAGAAAACAACTCAAGAAGAGTGTAAGGGGGAGGGATATAACTGGTGATACACCTAGGCATTGAAGTATGAAGACTTTCATAAGGCAGACAAGCATGAGGAAGGGCAGTCCAGACTGAGAAGGATAGCCTGTGTGCGAAGACACCTGGGTGTCTAGAGGTGAGGCAGAATGGCGGTGTGGCTGAATAGAAGCAAGCCTGTGTGTTGATTTGCGAGGGTCTCTTAGTGACATGTGAGTGCTTCTGAAGTGAGCCCTGGCTTCATCCATTCCCTCGGCTACCCATCACTCTTGGTGCCAGAGAGAGGTCAGAGAAGAAAGCAAGCTTGTTTGAAGGTTACACTGACAGAGTGACAGGGGATTCCAAATCACCGAGGAGAAGAGCTAGTAGGCAAAAGCTTTGAGCTAATGTCTTGTGAGGTGAGGATGGAGTGAACACAGAAACGTCTGCTGCTGGCCTCTCCCTCAAGTAGCTGTAGTCACACCACCTCTTTAACTGGACGTTCAGTAGTGAAAGACCCCTCCGCCTCACCCCAAGTTAAACATAGCTAACGCCATTTTGTGGTACACCACTGTTTTGAAAAACTCTGTAGGCTAGGTGGGGAACTGGAAAATTACTGAGAAACCCAGCTGTGTCGCCCACTTGGGATATCTGCGGTCAGGCTGTCCCAGTTGAGCTAAAAACAACTCGTGTTGATCACCCTCATGGGATATTTGTGGGACTGTTCCAGCTGAGATAGGAGTCCTGAGAAAAACAACATGTGGCTGCCCAAGTTAAAGGGTCATCATGACCGTTTCGACCACCCAGTTCCTGGTATCCTGGTGTCCCTGCCAAACTCTGACTCAAATTGTGGTCTCATTTAAATGCACCAATCAGCTCCCTGTAACCATGCTTCTCGCTTCTGTACCCACGCTTCTGCTCTAAAACCCTATAAAAACCCAGCTTTCCACCCAGAGGGCGCGCAAGTCCTCCGAGAGACTTTGTCGCCCCGGGTACCCATGCACTGAATAAAGCCTTTTGCTGTTTGCATCCGAACAACTGGTCTCGTTGATCCTTGGGAGGGGGTCTCCCTGACGGAAGATACCCCTCGGGGGGGTCTTTCATTTGGGGGCTCGTCCAGGATTTGAGACCCCTACCCAGGGACCACCGACCCAAATTCGGGAGGTAAGATTGCCGGCAGAACTTGTTTTGTCTGTGTGTCAGTTGGTTTCTGTCTTAAGTGTTCGCATCCGAACGCCCGGCCTTGGCCAGCCGTGTTTTCTGTTGTGTATGTGTGTGAATGTTCGTCTTGGTCTTTCGTGGCAATCTGAATTCTGAGGCTTGGCCAAGTCACTCCGTATCAGGCGGAAACTAGAAGGAGCTGACGGGCTCGGACTTCTTTTCCACAACTCCTGGGAGACGTCTCAGGAACATTTGTAGGGAGCCGATTTCTCGGCTCCCGTCTGTTTGGAAACACGAGCCGACCCAGACTTTTTGGGGCTTTGCCCCTGTTCGAAGGGCACGTGCTTCATCTGGGAGACAGAGGAACCGGACCTCCAACACAGTCTCCATCTGAATTTTTGCTTCCAGTTTTGCGTCAATCTCGTGCTGCGCGGCTTGTGTTGTGTTCTGTTTGTCTAATTTTTGTAATAAGTGTAATAAGTGTTTTCTATCTATCTAAAAATATGGGACAAACTGTCACTACTCCCAAAAGTTTAACTTTACAGCACTTCAATGAAGTCCGTGACATCGCCCACAACCTCTCGGTGAAAGTGCGAAAAGGAAAATGGGACACCTTCTGTTCATCTGAGTGGCCAACCTTTGACGTGGGCTGGCCACGAGATGGCACCTTTAACCTAAAAGTTATTTTACAGGTTAAAGCTAAAGTCATGGATCCTGGACCCCATGGACATCCTGACCAGGTTCCCTATATCATCACATGGGAATCTCTGGTCAAAGATCCCCCACCATGGGTGAAGCCTTTCCTTCCCCCTTGCCCGAAACCCACCCCGTCTGCCCCCTCCCTTCCTCCTCCGCTGGTTCCAACCCCGGCTAACTCCACACTTTACCCGGTCCTCACGAAACTGGCTCCAGAAGAGACCTCTGGGCATAAGAAGACACCCCCAGTACTGCCGGCAGACGATGGCCCTCTTCTGGACCTTTTGACTAAACAGCTCCCTCCTTACAGAAACCCAGACCCTGTTGGGGAACCAGAGGGGGTGGCCACCAGACGGGAACCCCAGGGAGAACCCACCTCATCCCCGGTGGCAGGACGATTGAGGGGGCATCGGGAAGTCCCTCCCGATCCCTCCTCTCAGGCCTTTCCGTTGCGGACGGGGCCTGACCGCCAACTCCAATACTGGCCCTTTTCCGCGTCTGACTTATATAATTAAAAAAATAATAACCCTACCTTCTCAAAGGACCCTTCTAAGCTCACAACACTAATTGAGTCTATTCTAGTGACCCATCAGTCCACCTGGGACGATTGCCAACAGTTGCTCCAGACACTGTTGACCACCGAAAAAAAACAGCGGGTCATCATGGAAGCACGCAAAAATGTCCCAGGAGATGATGGACAACCCACCCAGATACCACACAAGATTGATGCTGCCTTCCCCTTGGAGCGGCCCACTTGGGAGTTTACCACTGAGCGCGGTAGGGAACACCTACGTCTCTATTGCCGGTTGCTCATAGCGGGTCTCCGTGGGGCTGCTAGGCGCCCTACTAATCTGGCTCAGGTTAAGTCAGTAACCCAAAAACCTGAGGAATCCCCCTCCGCTTTCCTAGAACGACTCAAGGAGGCATACCGTATGTACACTCCCTATAATCCAGAAGACCCAGGTCAAGCAACCAACATAGCCATGTCTTTCATCTGGCAGTCTGCCCCAGATATTAAAAAAAAGTTAAAAAGGCTTAAAAACTTAAAAGAGAGTACAGTACAGGATTTATTAAAGGAGACAGAGCGGATTTTTAATAAAAAAAAAAACACAAAAAAAAGAGATAAAAGGCTAAAAAAAAAAGCTAAAAAAAAAAACGTTAAAAAACGTAAAAAAAAAATAAAAAATTTAACAAGTTACTGGCCACAGTAGTGACAGGACAGAGACAGAGTAGACAGGGCCTGGGAGACCGCTGGGGCCCACGAGTAGACAAAGATCAATGCGCCTACTGCAAGAAAAAAGGGCATTGGGTCCGAGACTGCCCAAAGAGACCAAAAGGGCCAGGAAAGCCTAAGCTCCAGGCCACCCTGTTAAACCTGGAGGATTAGGGGAGTCAGGGTCAGGAGCCCCCCCTAAACCCAGGATAACCCTTAATGTGGGGGGGGGGCAACCCGTTACCTTCCTGGTGGACACCGGAGCCCAACATTCGGTACTCACCACCTCACCGGGACCCCTGACTGACAAGTCGGCGTGGGTTCAAGGAGCCACCGGAGAAAAGAGGTACTGATGGACCACTGAAAGAAGAGTACAACTTGCCACCGGTAAGGTGACTCACTCCTTTTTACATGTTCCTGATTGCCCTTATCCCCTGTTGGGGAGAGATCTATTAATAAAACTCAGGGCACAAATCCACTTTAAAGGGACTAAGGCCCATATTACTGGGCCTCAGGGACAGCCTTTGCATGTGTTAACCATAAACCTAAAAGATAAATACCAACTTCACGAGCTTAAAAGGCCTTGGCCGCAAGAAATGACTGGCTAGAAAAATTCCCCCTAGCCTGGGCGGAAACAGGAGGAATGGGTCTCGCAACTCACCAGCCACCCCTGGTGGTCACTCTAAAAGCGTCAGCAACTCCCGTTTCCATTAAACAATACCCGATGTCGCATAAAGCTTACCAAGAAATTAGGCCTCACATTCGGAGGCTTTTAGATCAGGGCATTTTAGTACCTTGTCAATCCCCCTAAAATACACCTCTCCTTCCGGTTAAAAAGCCAGGGACGGAAGACTACCGCCCGGTACAGGACTTGAAAAAAGTCAACAAAAGGGTGGAGGATATACACCCTACAGTTCCCAACCCATATAATTTGTTAACCGGGCTTCCTCCGAGGTACACCTGGTATACGGTATTAGACCTTAAGGACGCATTCTTTTGTCTGAGGCTCCACCCTCAGAGTCAGTCCATTTTTGCCTTTGAGTAAAAGGATCCAAAATTAAAAATATCGGGTCAGCTCACTTGGACCAGACTCCCGCAGGGGTTCAAAAACAGCCCCACCTTATTTGATGAGGCGTTGCACCGGGACCTGGCCGATTTTAGGGTTCATCACCCTGCTTTAATCTTGCTCCAATATGTGGATGACCTCCTCGTGGCTACAAAAACTGAGAAAAAATGTAAAAAAAAAAAAAAAAAAAAAAAACAAAGGCCCTCCTTAGGACTTTAAAAACTCTAGGATACCGGGCCTCAGCTAAAAAGGCCCAAATATGTCAGAGGCAGGTTACATACTTGGGCTATCAGATCAGGGATGGACAAAGATGGTTGACAGAGGCACGGAAACAGACAATTCTGAAAATTCCGGTGCCCAAAAGCCCGAGGCAATTAAGAGAGTTCCTGGGTACTGCGGGGTTTTGCCGCCTTTGGATCCCAGGATTCGCAGAGATGGCTGCGCCACTTTACCCACTTACCAAACAAGGGACTCTCTTTACTTGGGGGGATGAGCAGCAGAGAGCCTATGCAGCCATAAAAGAGGCCCTGCTGACCTCCCCTGCGTTGGGGCTGCTGGACTTAAACAAGCCCTTTGAGCTGTTTGTAGATAAAAAACAGGGATATGCTAAAGGAGTCCTGACTCAAAAACTAGGACCATGGAGGCACCCGGTTGCCTACCTGTCCAAGAAACTGGACCCAGTGGCCTCAGGATGGCCCCCTTGTTTGAGGATGGTGGCAGCGATTGCCCTCTTGATTAAAGACTCTGGCAAGCTAACTATGGGACAGCCAATAACGATTCTGGCTCCCCATGCGGTGGAAGCCCTGATTAAACAACCTCCGGGCCGATGGCTTTCCAATGCCCGCATGACCCACTATCAGGCTCTACTGCTGGACACTGATCGAGTATATTTTGGTCCCATGGTAGCCCTTAACCCGGCAACACTGCTTCCCCTACCAGAGGGTCCAGAAACTCATGACTGTCTCCAGATACTCGCAGGGGTACATGGCACCCGGCCTGACCTGACCGACCAGCCCCTCCCTGATGTCGACTTCACCTGGTACACCGACGGGAGCAGCTTTCCGGACAACGGAGAACGGAGAGCAGGGGCCGCGGTCACCACCGAGACTGAGGTAATCTGGGCTAAGGCCCTACCACCTGGCACTTCGGCACAGTGGGCTGAACTCGTTGCCCTAATACAGGCCCTCCGGATGGCAGAAGGTAAGAAGCTCAACGTTTATACTGATAGTCGCTATGCCTTTGCCACTGCCCACATCCATGGAAAAATATATCGGAGAAGAGGGTTGCTTACCTCGGAAAAAAAAATCAAAAATAAAACCAAAATATTGGCCCTACTTAAAGCGTTGTTTCTGCCCTCAAAATTGAGCGTCATCCATTGCCCCGGCCATCAAAAGGGAGACAGCCGAAAAGCCAGAGGCAACCGCTTGGCGGACGTAACTGCCCGGGAAGCGGCAATGAGAGGGAGCTCAGACGTCTCCCAGCTTCTAGCCATAAAGCCAGTCGAGGCAGAGGCTCCCTCCATTCGGAAACCCCCCTTCCACTATAGTAAAAAAGGCCAAGTTCTTCTAAAAAAAAAAAAATAGGGGCTACTTACTGTCCCACGCTAAGGCTTTGGACTTTCAAAGAAAGGCCTGTGTGGCCCCTACAACAGACTCGTAACCTGATTAAATACCTCCACAAACTAACTCACCTTAGCTCCAAAAAAATAAAAACCCTCCTAAAAAGAAAAAAAAGCTTCCACTATTTGCTGGGGAGGGATAAAATTCTACAACAAGTGACTGAAAAATACACGGCGTGCGCCCGAGTCAACGCAGGCCGCAACAAGATAGGCTCGGGAGCCAGAGTTCGAGGACACCGCCCTGGCACCCATTGGGAGATTGACTTCACTGAGGTAAAACCTGGACTCTATGGATACCGGTTCTTACTGGTATTTGTGGACACTTTCTCTGGATGGGTAGAGGCCTACCCTACCAAACATAAAACTGCCAAAGTCGTCACCAAAAAGCTTTTAAAAAAAATCTTCCCCAGGTATGGTATGCCACAGGCACTGGGCTCCGACAACGGCCCTGCTTTCGTCTCCCAGGTAAGTCAGTCGGTGGCCACATTGCTGGGGATTGATTGAAAATTACATTGTACATACCGCCCCCAGAGCTCAGGACAGGTAGAGCGCATAAATAAAACTATTAAGGAGACTTTAACCAAATTGACGCTTACAACTGGGACTAGAGACTGGGTGACCCTCCTTCCCCTAGCGTTGTATCGGGCCCAAAATACACCGGGCCCTTATGGACTCACTCCTTTTAAAATCCTTTATGGTGCCCCGCCACCAGCTGCCCATTTCTTTGACTCTGACATAGCCTCTTTTGCTGACACACCTTCTCTCCAAGCTCATTTGCAGGCTCTGCAAATCGTACAACGGGAGGTCTGGAGACCACTGGCGGCTGCGTACCGAGAACAGCTAAATCAACCTGCGGTGCCACATCGATTCCAGATCGGGGACGTGGTCTGGGTACGACGACATCAGATCAAAAACTTGAAACCGTGCTGAAAGGGACCCTACACCGTACTGCTGACGACCCCCACAGCCCTAAAGGTAGACGGCATCACCGCCTGGGTCCACGCCTCCCACGTCAAGACCGCCAACCCCAAACACCAACCCGACAACCCAGATTCGAAAGCCAGATAAAAACTTCACCACAATCAAAATCCATTAAAGATAAGATTGACTCGTGGGGAGCCCTAATAAGCTTGTGTCTCACTCTAAGTCTAGGAGTAGCCCATGCTTCCCCACATCAGGTTTATAATTATACCTGGGTCATTAAAAACCAGGCTGGGGATATTGTTAACTTAAGCTCCTCTATTGGGGTCCAGCCCCACTGGCCAGATTTAGAAGTGGATCTCTGTGCCCTTGCCCTTGGAACAGACACCGATTGGGCAGTTCCTGATATTTTCTGGCCTCCACCTGAGGGCCGAGCACCTGAACGAATTACCCCAGGACGGGCCACCGATCCAAGTTGTATCAATTCACTTGGGAGGGCCCTTTTACGGGGTCCCTCTGGCAGTGGGGTATGGGGTATTTATGTCTGTCCTGGCACACATCGGAATAAAACTCTCAATCATAAATGTGGGTGGGCAGATCAGTATTTTTGTGCCTCATGGGGCTGTAAAACCTCGGGAGACACTTATTAAAAGCCCTCCTCTACCTGGGACTATATTACAGTAAAAAAAAAAAAAAGCTAAAAACATGTCCCTCTTGATACGCCCTTCCAAAAAACAAAGTCGGGGGTATGTAATCCCCAGGGCACAACCAAAGGATGGTGCAATCCCCTGTTGATTCAATTTACTCCCCAAGCCAAACAACAGATTTGGACTTCACAAGGTTTTAGATGGGGCCTTCGGGTTTATAAAGCTCAAAAAGATATAGGCCTCACTTTTAGGATCAGGCTTAAAAAGGCCTTACCTACTACTAAATCTGTGGGCCCCAACCCGGTCTTATCAGATCAGAGGAGGCCCTCTCAACCAAGACCTCCACCCCTGTGGCCAACAGCCCCAAATACTTCCGTTTCTTCCCCTAGCCTAACCGCCACAGGCCCCACTATGCAGCCTCAGAGGCCTGGGTCAGGAGATAGACTTCTTGATCTAATGACAGGAGCCTATCAGGTGTTAAATCACTCCGATCCCGACCGGACCCAAGAATGTTGGTTATGCCTGGTTTCAACTCCACCCTATTACGAAGGATTGGCTATAATGGGTAATTTTTCTAACCATACCAGCCCTCCAGTAAACTGCTATCCCTCTGCTCAATATAAATTGACCCTGTCCGAGGTGTCTGGGCAGGGACTTTGTGTCGGAACGATACCTGCTGCTTATCAGCAACTTTGTAACTCCACTGCCAGTATTAACACAGAAAATTACTACCTGGTTGGCCCCAATAGTACCTTTTGGGCATGCAATACTGGCCTAAGTCCCTGCATATCGGCTCAAGGCTGAAATGCTGGTTCTGACTTTTGTGTTCTCATTAAATTATGGCCTAAAATAGTATATCACAAACCAGACTATGTCTACAGACACTTTGAGGGAAAAATTCGGTACCATAGAAAACCCATGTCTTTGACTTTGGCAATAATGCTAGGAGGGCTAACAGTCGGAGGCATTGCCGCCGGAATTGGGACTGGGGCCACCGCCTTAACAGCAACCAATCAATTCCAACAACTACAACAGGCTATGCATACCGACTTACAGGCATTAAAAAAGTCAGTAAGTGCTCTAAAAAAATCCTTAACCTCTCTGTCGGAAGTGGTCTTACAGAACCGAAGGGGGCTAGACATCCTCTTCCTACAAGAAGGGGGATTATGTACAGCCTTAAAAAAAATGCTGCTTTTATGCTGACCATACTGGCTTAGTTAGAGATAATATGGCCAAGCTTAAAAAAAGACTTAGCCAAAAAAAAAAAAAAAAAAAAAAAACTCTTCAGGGAGGGACAAAACTGGTACGAGAGTTGGTTCAATAAAGCCCCCTGGTTCACCATCCTCATTTCCTCCCTCATGGGCCCCCTAATCGTAATCCTCTTGATTCTGTTATTCGGGCCTTGTATCCTAAATCGGCTAATCCAGTTCATAAAAGACCGGCTCTCTGTCATACAAGCGTTGGTGTTGACCCAGCAGTATCATCAGCTCAAACAGCAGGGAACAGAAATTGACTCTCCCTAGGCCCTAAAATAAAAGATTCCATTCTAAGTTAAAAAAAATAAAAAAAAAATGAAAGACCCCTCTGCCTCACCCCAAGTTAAACATAGCTAACGCCATTTTGTGGTACACCACTGTTTTGAAAAACTCTGTAGGCTAGGTGGGGCACTGGAAAATTACTGAGAAACCCAGCTGTGTCGCCCACTTGGGATATCTGCGGTCAGGCTGCCCCAGTTGAGCTAAAAACAACTCGTGTTGATCACCCTCATGGGATATCTGTGGGACTGTCCAGCTGAGATAGGAGTCCTGAGAAAAACAACATGTGGCTGCCCAAGTTAAAGGGTCATCATGACCGTTTCGACCACCCAGTTCCTGGTATCCTGGTGTCCCTGCCAAACTCTGACTCAAATTGTGGTCTCATTTAAATGCACCAATCAGCTCCCTGTAACCATGCTTCTCGCTTCTGTACCCACGCTTCTGCTCTAAAACCCTATAAAAACCCAGCTTTCCACCCAGAGGGGCCGGGTACCTGTGCCTTTTGCTGTTTACATTCAAACAACTGGTCTCGTTGATCCTTCGGAGGGGGTCTCCCTGACGGAAGATACCCCTCGGGGGTCTTTCAGTAGCATCCCCTGAAAGCAGAAACAGCCTCTGCTGCTTCCACATTAGCTCCTGAGGTGTCTGTCCCTGTGCCAATGAAGGAAGAGAATTGGCACTTCAGGATATCACAGAGTCTCTAGCAAGGGGCCTGGAAAAAGCAGATCATAATCTGAGAGACTCTTCCATCTAGGACACATGTTGCACCAAACAGGATGCTTGGGAAAAGACTACAGATGCCCTAAGGCTCTTTTTTAATTAAATTTTTATTTTTTAATATTAGTTACAGTTATTAACTTTGTGTCCCAGCTGTATCCCCCTCCCACATTCCCTCCCAATTCCATCCTCCCTCCCTCATCTTTTCCCTACCCCTTTCCAAGTCCACTGATAGGGGAAGTCTCCTCCCCTTTCATCTGACCCTAGCTTATCAGGTATCTTCAGGCCTGGCTGCAAAGTCCTCCTCTGTGACCTAGCAGGGCTGCTCCTTCCTTGGGTGGAGGGAGGAGGTCAAAGAGCCGCCATTGAGTTCATGTCAGAAATAATCCCTGTTACCTTTACTAGGGTTCCCAATTGGATACTGAGCTACCATGGGCTACATCTGAGTAGGGGTTCTAGGTTATATCTATACATGGTCCTTGGTTGGAGAAACAGTCTCATAAAAGACCCCTGTGCCCAGATATATTTGGACCTTGTGAAGCTCCTGTCTTCTCCAGGTCATACTAACTCCCCTTTATTTCATATGATTTCCTGCACTCTGCTGAAGGTTTGGTTATGAGTCTCAGCATCTGCTTTGATACACTGCTAGGTAGAGACTTTCAGAGGCCCTCTGCAGTAGGCTCCTGTCCAGTTACTTGTTTTCTCCTACATCCAATGTCCATCCCATTTGTCTTTCTTTTTTTTTAATTAATTAATTTTTTATTTTTTAATTAAATTTTTATTTTTTACATTAATTACATTTTATTCACTTTGTATCCCACTCTAGCCCCACTTCCCTCCCTCATCTCCTCCCACGCCCCTCTTCAAGTCCACTGATAGAAGAGGTCCTCCTCCCCTTCCATCTGACCCTACCCTATCAGGTCTCATCAGGACTGGCTGCACTGTCTTCCTCTGTGGCCTGGTAACACTGATTCCCCCTTGGGTGGTGAGGGTGATAAAATAGCCAGCCACTGAGTTTATGTCAGCAACAGTTCCTCTTCCCCTTACTAGGGAACCCACTTGGTTTTTTTTTTTTGTGTGTGTGTGTGTGTGTGTGTGTGTGTGTGTGTTATTGTATTTATTTATTTTTTTAAATTTTTTATTAATTACACTTTATTCATTTTGTATCCCCCCATAAGCCCCTCCCTCCTCCCCTCCCGACTGCCTCTGACATAATCTGATTGGCCTGCTCGTTCGTTGATCACTTCCCCCTGAGGGGGGAGCAGCCTTACCAGGCCACAGTAGAGGACAATGCAGCCACTTTTGATGAGAACTGATAGACTAAGATCAGAAAGAAGAGGAGAACATCCATTTGTCTTTCTTAGTGAGAGTTGATCATCTTATCCTGGGTCCTCTTTCTTGTACAGAATTCAGTATGTTTATCCTATCTTATAGGTCTAGTACCCACTTATAATTGAGTATATACCATGTGCGTCTTTCTCCTTCTGGGATACATCACTCAGAAAGGTTCTTTCTTTTAAGCATTTCTAGACTAAAACTGAGAGTACCCAGAGAGCACAACTTGTGAATGGAACCCCTGGTCTTTCTAGACAAGGCTTTTCATCTCAGAGTACACAGCCTCTCAAGTCTCGAAGGCAGTATAGATGACTTTTATGTAAAAAAAAGAGAAAAAAAAGGAAAGATAATTAAATGACAGATGGAGAGAGCCATCTTCCAGAGCTCAGGTATCCACGATATGAAGTGTAATGACAATTTTAGTTTTTAGTTTTGGCACTATTTTATTTTTAATTATCAGATTTAAAAATTCCAACAACACCCACATCTATAAGTGTCAAAGGGAAACCTCTCCCTCATTTTTTACCCCTGCACTGCCCTCTTTCCAAAACCAGTTACTAACATGTAATGTTTCTTTCTAAATATTCTATGTTTATACAATCTTAGCAGCCACACAGAGGACCAATGCATTCCTCCTGTCAGCCGTGGCAGGGAGCCACAGTGCACCACTGCCACCAGAGTAAGGGGTTCTGCTGTAAGAGCTTCTCTTTTACCTTAGGGACCTCCACCCACATAAAGATGGATACTTTTTGACAATGCACAGAAAAGGATTTCAGGTCAAATCAGAGTGAAGCAAAGTTAATAAGTTTATTAATTATAAATAGGAAATGGAAGCTCCAAATATGGGCACGCTTCTCTTCCACACTGTAGAATGGAGTCTGAACATAAGCACTGTTACTGGCTGAGTGCATATTCACTGAGTGCATATTCATATTAATGGCCTACTTTCCAGCCCAGGTAGCACACGGTGGAGGGCAGGACTGATGCCAGGAGGCATTAACCAAGACTCAGCAGTGCTGGAGGTACTGGAATAACACAGCAAATATATCCAAAGGAAGGAATCCAAAGAAGGTTTTTCTTGTAAAACCTTCTTTAAAAAAACAACAATGTATTTTTATGAGTATTTTGCCTATGTGTATGTATGTGCACTGTGTGCAGGCAGTACCTTGGGGGCCAGAAGAAAGCATTAGATCTCCTAAAACTACAAATACAGATAGTTGTGAGCTGCCATGTAGTGCTGGGAACAAAATCCTGGCTCCTCTGAAACAGCAGCCAGTTCCCCTAACCACTGAGCCATCTCTCCAGCAACCGATATCCTTTTCACAAGGTGTATTTTATTTTAAATTATACGGAGGTGTCTGTGTGGATACATGCTTGTAAATGCAGATGCCCCTAGAGGCATTTGATCCTATGGATCTTTACTTACAGCCAATTGTGAGTCACCTGACATGGATGCTGGGATCCAAACTTGGATCCTCTGCACAAACATGTTCTTAATCAGTGATGCACCAGTCTTGGAGCTCTGAAGAACAGGGAGCAGATGGCTGGTATAGTTATAACTCACTGGAATGAGAAAGCAACCAACCTTCCCTGAAAACACGTCCTCTCTACAACTGCTGAGCCCTACTGTGGTTCTGTTTGAAAGAAACTAATAAAGAGCAGTGGTAAGTGGACAATAGTTTCTGCCACATCTTTACATTGAAGACTATTCCTTGGGAGTGAGAGAGAGAGACAGAATACTTTAAGGCTTTTATTTTAAAACACATTAAATAAATTCATTTAAAAGGCTTAATATTTTTATATTTTTTTTCATCGAGAACTGATATGCATCCTGGCCTATTTTGATTCTGTTTTAAGAATTTTAATGTTTTGGGTTTCCTCAATATAATTCCTGCATCGCTCTGGTTCAATATAAGCCCACATAAATACGTTAGAGTGTTTGGGTAAATGGTGAATGGAATTATTTTCCATTGTTTGCAGTCACTTGTAGGGACAAATACCTCATGCCTGCCACATTTCTATAGTATGTCATGATGAGATGTATTTCACAGCATGTAAGAATATGAACTCTAACCTCAGGAGAGTTACTCTCAACCCAGTTTCTATCTGTGTGGCTGTCTTTGTTTGCAGGGGTTTTTTTTAATGATTTATTTGGTTTTATTTTATATGCATTAGTGTGAAGGAGTCAGAGCGCTTAGAATCAGCATTAACAGACAGTTGTGAGCTGCCATGTGGGTGCTGGGAATTGAACCCAGGTCCTTTGGAAGAGCAGACAGTGCTCTTAACCACTGAGCCTACTTAGGTATGGTTAAGGCACACCTTAAGGCAGATGGCATTGGATGGGGGCTGGGAGGTGGATGGGGAGATTATTGAAGTAGTGTAGGTGGAAATATCTGCCCAGCCCATGGTAAATAAAGCAATTATAAACTCTAATAGGTTTCTGTGTCTTATAAATACCACTGTCTTAATAATACCACTGTAACAATTATAGGGCTAATAATAAACACCATTTAGCCTGATACCACTTATTTCAAACAACAGTTATTGTATTAGTTTTGTTTCCTGCTCTCATAATAAAATACTCTGACAAAAACGCCTTAGGAGAAGAAGGGCTTACCTGGCTCACAATTCTTTTTCTCTATCATGCAGTTTAGAGCTCAAACCCATCACAATCCCCAGAGGAATGCCAACAGGACAACCTGACCTAGACAGCTCTTCCTTAAGACTTCCTTCCCAAGCTGTAGAAAGACTGTGATATCCAGAAGTGGTGGGTGACTCCAAGGAATCAGTGTCTTTCAAACACAGTAGATTTAATGCTTATATGAACACTGTGAAAGCATGCACAAGACCTACATAGTTCCAAGCCAGACAATGTTGCAGCACTCAGAGGGGGCACTGAACCCAGAGTCCACTGATTAGTGAAGCTATTAGCAACTGATACCTGCTGGTAAAGGGAAACCGTTCTCTCCGATGGGGCAGCAGTCATACCCCAGGGCCAGCTCATTGCCCAGATACAATATGTTGATTTTTGTTTTATGGGTTTTTAAAGAGAGACAAAGAGAGGGAGAGAAGTGTGGCGTTATAGAGGGAAAGAAAGAGAGACTTAAGTTGAGTGGGCAAGGAGGTAGGGGAGATCTGGGAGGAGTTGGGTAAGGGGAAAACATTATCTAAATATACTATATGAAAAAAATGAATTGGAAAATAAAGGAAGAAGCAAAACTCCTTTCCCAGGTGATTCTGGATTGTGTTTAGTTGACAATTAAAACTGTCATGGAAGCCTAAGATAGTATGCTGCTGAAGCTCCTCTTGAATTCAGGGTTGGGCACATTAAAAAACAAAAACAAAAACAAAAATCTGTCAAACTGTCAACACTATAGAACGACAAAGCTATCCACTTCTAATTTTCACCTCTGACATCGGGTCATGCTTTACAACCAAAGATTACAATTAGTATTGTACAATTAGTACAATCGTACAATTAGTACTGTCTGCACTGCAGGTGTAACCTTGTTTCCATGGCCCAAGCACCTGTCAGTGTGGCCATAGATGCTCAGATCATGGACCTCTTATTGAATTATGTACATTCAGGGGGTTTTTAGATTGTATGCATATGGGAGGGGGGAGGGGAGGCTGCTCATATGCGAGTGCTGGCACTTGCACTTAGAGGCCTGAAGGAGCTCAAAGTGCAGATGGTGGTGAGGTGCCCAATGTAGATGCTGGAAACTGAACCCAGGCCTCTTGCAAGAACAGTATACTCTTAGCCACAGAGCCCTTTCTCCAGCCCCTCTGTATATTATTCATATTGTGTGGATTACATTTCATGACTTTGTAAATCTTAAACTATTATACTATGATTTGGTACTCACCTGAAAAGGTCCTTCCACATTCATGGAATCTGAGCAGTCAAACATATATTTGATAACAATAAAATAAATTTTGTCAGCAAAGCTGACTTGACTTCTTTATTTTCTTGTAGCATTGCTGAAAGACTTAGAGTACTAAGAAAGGAAGGAACACGGCACACATAAAAGAATATCTTTATATACCGTGTGTGTCTTTCTCCTTCTGGGGTAGCTCACTCAGGATGATCTTTTCCAGTTCCCACCATTTACTTGCAAATTTCATGATTTCTTAGTTTTTTATTTCTGAGTAATATTCCATTGTGTAGCTATACCACAATTTCTGTATCCATTCCTCAGTTAAGGGGCATTTGGGTTGTGTCCACGTTCTGGCTATTACAAATAAAGCTGCTACAAACATGGTTGTGCAAATGTCCTTTTTGTGTACTTGAGCCTCTTTTGGATATATGCCTAGGAGTGGTATAGCTGGATCTTGAGGAAGCAGTATTCCTAGTTGTCTGAGAAAGCGCCAGATTGAGTTTTTGATCTTAGCCGTTCTGATGGATGTAAGGTATATTCTCACTCCTGTAGACATATAATAAAGGATAAACCTACTAAAATCTGTAACCTAAAGAAACTAAGCAAGAGGGAGGACTCTGGATAAAATGCTCAATCCCCATTCAGAAAGGCAAAGAGCATGGACATCAGAAGGAGAAAACAGGAAATAAGTCAGGAGCCTGCCACAGAGGGCCTCTGAAAGGCTCTACCCTGCAGACTATCAAAGCAGATGCTGAGACTTATGGCCAACCTTTAGGCAGAGTGCAGGGGATCTTATGAAAGAAGTGGGAAATAGTAATATCTGGAGGGAACAGGAGCTCCACAAGGAGAGCAACAGAACCAAAAAATCTGAGCACAGGGGTCTTTCCTGAGAATGATACTCCAACCAAGTACCATGCACGGAGATAACCTAGAACTCCTGCACAGATGTAGCTCATGACAGTTCAGTGTCCAAGTGAGTTCCATAGTAATGGGAACAGGGACTGTCTCTGACATAATCTGATTGGCCTGCTCTTTGATCACCTCCCCCTGAGTGGGGAGCAGCCTTACCAGGCCACAGAGGGAGACAATGCAGCCACTCCTGATGAGACCTAATTGACTAGGATCAGAAGGAAGGAAAAGAAGACCTCCCCTATCAGTGGACTTGGGGAGGGGCATGCATGGAGAAGAGGGAGGAAGGAAGGGGTTGGGAGGGGAGGAGGGAGGGAGCTATAGGGGGGATACAAAGTGAATAAATTAATAAAAAATTAAAAAATTAACTTCACAAAATTTGAAAATTTAGAGTTTCTGACCCCAAGAATATATATAAACATCTTTAGCCAGGTGTGGTTGGCGGTCCCAACACTCAGGAGGCAGAAGAAGCTGGATCTTTGTAAGGTCAAGGCCGGCCTGGTCTACAAGAGAGTTCTAGGACAGCCAGGGCTGTTACACAGAGAAACATGTCTCAAAGAAACAAAACAGAAAAACCAATGAAACCAAAAATCCTTTTATGTTCCCTGCATTAGGCATTGAGACACATAGTGAACTGCAGTATATTGTCAAAGCTGCTGTATCTCTTAAAATGTATAAGAAATTCCAAAGGCAGAGATGTTATAATTAGCATGTATGTGTTTTGCTTTTCATGCTTTTGTTAGTTTTGTTGTTTTGAGTTAGTCCCAATAAGACCACACTGGCCTTGAACTCCTTAGTTCCACACCTCTTCCTCCCAAATGAACTGCTGGGGTTTCAGACATGCACCACCACATTCAAATGACTCACATGTTTTGAAAGACTATCATTAACATGTGACAGTTGTCTTTATCTCATCTACCGTTTCCAGGACAACTTGAACAGAATGCTATTCACAGTGAGAGCATCCTTTGAGAGTAAGTGTCAGCTGGGCTGGTACTGCAGTCTGTGACAACATTCAGGAAGCAGAGGTAGAAGGACCACAAGTTTCATGCCAGCCTGTGGTATATAGCATGACTGTGTTTCAAAAAACAAAAACTCAAGCAAGTAAAGCACACACCCACAAAGAAGGAAAAGGACATGCTTTGTAACTAGCCTTCTGATGGCCAACTGATAATATTGTGTGCAAATCCAGACATCAGTGACAGAGTCTAAAAATAGCAAAGAAGAGGTAACTTTGGTTGCAAAAAAAATTGCAAGGAATGCCTTAACATGTTTGTTTCATTTGTCTTATCTCCCCTAGATCTACAGTGATACCGAGACCAGAGTACAATTTTACTCAGGCCACAAAACTAGACATCGCAGCAAAGCTCTGGTTCATTCATTTCTTAGTGTTTAGGTGTTCTCCTTGTGCTGGGTCCTAGGAATCCTTTCAGAATGACCACAGCAGGATCAATCTTAGCATGAAACTAACACATGGCTAACAAAGCAAGGATGCAAATAAACCTTCCACACAATTTGAGGTGTGTTTTCTTTTTTTCTATTATTCATAAATAAAACCTTCCTAACTGAACACAGGCATAGTTGATAGGATAATAGAAAGGATATCATAGCAGCCTTCTTTCTTTAATCTGGAGAGAATGTTCTCACTCCTGGGCCTCCAATTAGTCATTTGCTTACCTGATAATCTACTGGGAAGACTCTAAAAAGAGGGCTCTACTGACTTTACTGTGGCACACTTTGTAGACCAGGCTGGCCTCGAACTCACAGAGATCAGATCACTTCTGACTCCCAGAGTGCTGGGATTATGGGTGTGTGTAACACCGCACTGGCCAATTCTTGGTCTTAATTTAATTGTTTTATGCATGCACAGGAAAGGTAAATGGACCTTTAGCAATAAAGTCAGGCACCAGTTAATGCTCTGTTTTGCATTAAGTGCTAGCTGCTTCTTGAACTATTCTCCCTTGAGCCCAAATGCTTTAGGGTTTAGAGAAGCATGTCATGATGCCTGCAAGCAGATGAAGCCAGCTGAGTTTAAAGATGCTGGACACTGAGTGTTTACCCAGCTCTGTCTCCTGTTCTTAGTGTATGCTATCTGATCTAACAGCACTGGTGGTACAAAATGGTAATACATATGTCCATCAAGATGGTAATATATATGTTATCTAAGCTTTCATGAGGCTTCTAGTTGGCTTTAATTTTTACCTTGTTGGGTTCAAATTCAAAGGCTATTCAGTCATAGTATAATCCCAGCACCCAAGAACTGAGGCAAGAGGATTACAAGTTTGAGGTAGCATAGGCAACATAACAACACCATGCTTCAAGGCAAACAATCTAACTTGTGATATTTATATTTCTAGAATTAATTTTCTTTTCAAATCTTTCAGACTATGTGGACTTTGGGAGGATTGTTCTGGTTTAGGATTTTAATTTTTTTTTTTTGAGACAGAATATCAACATATCCAAGGCTTGCTTTGAACTACTACAGATTAGTTTGAACTTCTGATCCATCTGTCTTCCAGCTTCCAGTTCCTGGAATTACTGGCACGTACTACTTACAAAGTTGACTCTGGGAATCGAACCTGAACCCAAGACTTCATGTAATCACCCTACCATCTGAGCTACATGTCCAGCCTATTATTCAAGGATTTTGTGTTTGATCTTTTAAAAACTGCTGAGCTTTATAAATAAGTTTTCCTGTGTTGGCTTTGCAATAAGTTATTTGTCTAGTCTGCTGGCAGTTTAATGAGTTCAGTCTGTGCCTTCTTGAACAAAAAGGAACTTGGGATATTGGGTGCATGTTAATTAGCTCTCAGATCCAGTCTTTTTTCTTTCTTTCTTTCTTTTTGAGGTCCAGAGATTTAGGTTGTTAAAAAATCATAAGCACAATTACGTCATTTTGCACTTTCATAGAATGTATATCACAGCAGACTCGTAGTAGTCCCTACCCTAGAATGCTACTTTTCCTAAACAGAATGGCATTAACCATAACCATTAACCATCAAGTTCTGAGTATCCTTGTCTCAAAAAAAAAAATGGCTTTCTGCTTTATTTACAGTAGCCTCCTCTGGGAATCTTCCTCATCTTTATCCAAAGTTCCTAACTCAAACCAGATACACAGTGAGAAATGAGTTGCCTGTGAGAAAACCTTCTGGTGTGTGTGTGTGGGGGGGGTGGATTGGTGTTTTATAAGTACACTCACCCTGTACCAAATTATACTAAATCTTTTCTCTGAAAGATCAGATCTCTCATGCTAATGATCCTTCTCACTTTAGACCTCCTTTCTTCCACAAACCTTCCCAGGTACATCTGGATGCTGTTCCAAGGCCAGGCTCTGAAATCCCAGCTGTGGAACAGAAATATTTGTAATATAGCTCAGGGGAGCTCCCTGAGCAGACTCTCTGGGTTGAATGTTGCCGTAAATTTATATGGAATGTGAGACTGACTATGAAGTCATGGAGGCAAATATGGAGAGCCTTTGGACACAGTTCATCCCAGATGAACAGGACAGGGGTGACACTAGAGACAGATGACTATCTCTTGAGTTTGGGACACAGTGTAGCAGCTAACAGTATTTTCTGCTCAAGCATGAGGACCTGATCTTGAATGTTTGGCATCAGTAAAAAGCCAGATGTGGCTGCAAGAGTGCAGGCTTGGAACCTTAGTGCTGTGGGAGACAGAGATAAAAGGCTTGCTGAGGCTTGCTGGCCACCAGCCTAGCTTCAGGCTCCAGGAGAGTAAGAAACACATCATGATCCATCACGAGGCACAAGGACTCTGTTCTTTCCCAGCTGTCAATAACACTTATTAGTCTAAGTACTCTGTTTATCTTAGGGTAGAAAATTAGTTTACTACTGTGCTGGCTAATTTTATTTCAGCCTCACACAAGCTAGAGTCAGAGAGGAGGGAGCCTCAATTGAGAAAATGCCTCCATAAGATTAGGGTGTAGAAAAAAATTTAAAAAAAAGATTAGGGTGTAGGCAAGCTACTAAACAGTACCCCTCCATGGTCTGTGCAGCAGCTCCTGCCTCCAGGTTCCTGCCCTGTTTGAGTCCCTGTCCTGACTTCTTTCAGTGATGGACTATCGTGTGGAAGTGTAAGCTGAATAAACCCTTTTCTCCTCAACTTGGTTTTGCCCATGGTGTTTCATCACAGCAATAGTAACCCTAACCAGGACAGCTACTGACTGAGCTACATACCACCAAGGAAGCAGGACAGGGTCTCCAGCTCTAGGAGGGGTGGGTAATTTGCGTTAGGGCCTATGCTACATGAGTGGGAATGACAGAAACTCTCCAAAGTACCCAGCTCATGGGAAAGAGAGGACAAGAATACTCACAGAATATCCACGATCAGGACTTTAAGACCACAGCTTGACACCAAATCTGCAGGCCAGCCATTTTTACCTTTTGTCTACGGTAACACCCAGTTCTACAGGATGGTAAAATAAAAACTATCTTATCCTTCCCTAGTCTCTTGACTTTACCATCATATAGCAAGAGTCTTCTTTCTCACAGTGAGAAACATGAGAATAAAGTAAAGAGTGATAGACCAGGATAGCCTAGTCTTCTGGCCAGGTACTCAGCCCCACACACGTGAACACATGTGAATACACACCGGACAGATGACCATTTCTAGCCAGTGTGCCTGTCTGGCTGCTTCAATGCTTCTTGGCAAACTGTTCTGTGATCTGTTCCTCTACCTCTGTCTCCCCAAGTCCCATATTTAACTCTTCTGTGTGAGTCAGTTAATACTGTCTCTGAAACTATTCTTCTGACTACTGCTTTTATACAACAATGCGAACACTTTATTACAAGAGAAAAAAGGATGAAAGGCCAGCATGGCGGTGCCTGCCTATGATCCCAGCCCCTGGGAGACTGTGGCAGGAGAATGAATAATTCCAGGTGGGTCTGAGCTACGTGAAATAAGCACGAACAAGTGAAAGACGAACTGGTCCCAGAGTTGCCCAGAAGCTGAGAGGAGCCGGTATTATCCCTAGTGCCAGTTGTCACCTGCTTTTCTTCACTCTGATAACCAGCATTTTGGGATGAAGAGGAATATGGGTTGAGGACAGACCCTGGGAATTCTAAGTTTTACACGCTTTACACACACACACACACACACACACACACACACACACACACACACACACGTGCTTCTGTTTATGACAGCGCAGCGCCCCCAAAGAGCATATCAGAGGTCTCTGTTCACGACTGGGCAGGAACGAACCAAACCAGCGCCATGGAAACGAAGGACCAAAGAACTGCTCAAAGGCGACCCCAGTTCTACTAAGCCGGGAGTCGCGAGCTGAGGATCAGGGGCGTGTCTGTCACGTGGAAGTGTTGTGCTGTCGTAGGCGCTGAGCTGCGCAGGCGCTGGACGGTCTTGGTCCCACCAGCCCACAAAGCTGCGCTGCAGGGGAGGAGACGGGCACGAGGCACCTGCGTCCGCTGGCGCAGCTCAGCCAGGTCAGTGACGTCCACGGAGGCGGGGTCCTCAGAGTCGTAGGTGAGGATCTGGGCAGGCGTGGGGCGGCAGAGAATGGATGCGGGATGCAGAATGCGGCTCGATCCTCCGGGGGACCGCTCTCTGATGCGCCCTCTGCCCACACAAGCGATCTGAACAAAGCCCACACTTGGGGCCCAGACACCGCTTCCCAGAGTGGCGATGGTGACACCCAGCTGTGTGACTTGTTGGGACAGAGGACTGAAAAAACGCTTGTTCATCTCCCGGGGCCTGGGGTCAGCCCCACGTGGGATGGTGGCTGCCAGGGGTGGCAGTAGCCATCCTAACTATCTCTGCATGGGTGTCCTGTGAGGCCGTGTCAGAGGCACCTGTTTCCCTTCTCATCCAAAGGTTACAAACCTTTGACTTAGAAAGCTCAGTTGTAAATTTCCAAACACTGCTAAGGTATGTTAATGAGGAGATGAGCAGAGCACCAATACAGCCCATCCTCCAGCTTGCTGATCTGTTGAAGGAGTTGGTGAAAATGGTCTTAGAGAGAGAATGCAAAGAAAGCTAAGGTGTATGCTGGCAGAGTTTGTGTGGAGAGGGCACATAGCCAGAGTCAAGCTGACACCGTGACTCCTATCTGTTTTCACAGCCCTGTTACCTAGTTTTTTGGTTTTATTTTTATTTCAACAACCCCCCCCCCCCCCACCTTCGAGCTTGGTAGACAGTAAGAAACTCAGGCTTTATTTTGAAAAGCATTGTCATGGAGTCTGCTAATAGAGTCTTATATGCTTCTGCATTGGCCCAGGCCTGGAGACAGAACTGGGGTTCACAGGGCCCACTCTGACTCCTCAGAAGATATTCATCAGAAAATCCTATTTTGTATATATTTGTTAGTATTTTGGAACACAACCTGCTCCTGAGTTACCCAGCAACTTATGATGTCATCATGTGTCGCCAGCCAGGTGGCCACACCTGGAAGGCGTGGTTACCTTGCCCCTTAAAGGGCTAACCCCGCCACTTGGTCGCTCTCTTGCTCTCTCTCTCTCTCTCTCTCTCTTGCACTCTTACACACACACTCTCTCTCTCTCCCTCTCTCTCTTGGGGTGGCCCCCTTTCCATTTCCCTTTCTCTCCCCCCACCATGTCCTGCTACCCCCTTCCTCCATACCCACTTAATAAACCTCTTGCAGAGAACATCGGTTAACCAGCCTCATGCTTTTTAAAAACTAACATTTCAGGGGTGATTGCTTACTAATCCAGAAATGAGTAAGAATTAAACATCACTGCCAGTCTTTATAAAGAGCTTATAGCATCCTTGGTGCCTTTAATCCTGATTCATCCCTGTAGAATGAATCAGAGATTGTTCCCATTTTACTGATGTAAAGCATGGCTGGTCCATGTTCATACTACTTGTAGGTATTGGACCTATGTGACCACGCTTGGTCTGACTTTTCCTTTAGTCTCCTTCCTTATAAGGGATGCCATTGACTTGAGACCTTTTGTATTGTTCTTGAAGGGGTACAAAACATTCACAGCCCCTCCCTTTCCCTTTTCTTTCTTTTCTTCTTCTGGACAGGGTCTTAATATGTAGTTCAGGGTAGCTTTGGATTTTCCAGAAGCTGTCTTTTTATTTGCAGTCCTCCTCTCTCTGCCTCCTGAGTGCACTCTTCATTTCTAACAATCATCTGAGGTTTGCATGGCACCAGAAGGTTTGGTTAGGACTGGAATTCTAAGGTGCATGCGCAGACTTAGTATCTCAGATTAACAGCAACTTTGTTTTGTTTTGTTTTTGCTAGTTGGCTAGCTGCTCTGTGAAATGCTAAGTGTCTGTTTGGACAGGCTTATGTGGCAGACACCGTCCAGAGGTGCTGTGGAAGGAGCTAGCCTCACCTCTGAGCTCAGTGGCCTCTGCCAAGGGAGACTGCAACTGAGCAGTGCCCTTTGCCTTTGGCACTGCCACAAGCAATGTGGAGAGCCAAAGAGTTAGCTCAAAGTAATGCTGGAGAACTTGTTCCATGTTTGGTGTCTGTTTTGCTCTCCTAACACAGTGAGTGGATCTGATCTGAATCCTGCAAAATATAAAGACAATACTGTTCCTAGTATTGCCTAAAATCCCAGCACTCAGGAGGCTGAGGTCGGCAGGTGGCAAGTTCTAGGCCATCCTGGGCTACATATCAAGACTTTGTCTTTAAAAAAAACAAACAAACAAAAAAAAACCATTATGAAGCCTTTTCAATTTCCTAGAGTGCTGCTGTGTTTCATGTTGCTCCTCTTCAACATGTGCCCCTACTGAACTCAGCTTGCTTTTCTGAAGATCCTAAGGTGATGAGCGATAGAATGGCCTCTTGGGGCCACAACACAAGGAATTAGGATTTGATTGCCAGAACGCAGTGTCTTTTGGAGGTTTGTCCTCATCTTCCTGTCTACAGTCATATAACTTGTCCATATTCACCAACTGGTCTTCTAAGCCAAGGCAGGAGGCTGAAAAGTCAGCAGAATGGCCAGATCTTTGGAGGGAGTCACTTCTCAGAGGAGAGGACTTCCCAGTCAGCTATAGCCCTCGCTCTTAGTTGTGGCTCCATTTCCCGGATTGCTGACTGTGGTGTCTTATTCTCTTCTGTTCATGCTTCTGACTCTAGCGTTCCAGTGGAGGGTGGGATGGAGCCAGGCATTCACCCCAGAAAACAGCTGAAACTTGGAGATTGAGTGCAGCTGACTGCAGGTGGCCATTTCCACAGGTGGCAGGGAGTGTTCTCCTGTTGCTTGCTGTTTTCACACCACTAAGCTGGCATTTTCTATGGCATCCAAAATTAACAGGGCATTGTTAGGTTACTGTATATAGGAAAAATTGCAGACCAGCTTCTCTGCAGAGAATGGGCAGAGTGATCCTTAAGAAAACATTTGGCATTGGCTTGTAAGCTGCTTGCCAAGCATTGAGCCTGGGAGAGACTAGGGTTCTCTCCAGACACCAGGCCCCATTCAGGAGTAATCTTGCTCTCAGCTTGCTTAAGGCCAATGATCAGGTTTCAGTACCGGCTGCATTAGACTCCAATGTATGTGTGTGCTGTCTGCTTTATGTACATACATGGCTGGCTTTGTGGGACCTTGAGAGTCCGAAGCAAAGTAAAATGCCATGGATTGGGAGTTGGGAAACTCAGAGAGGCCCAGCATAGACATCGATGCCCTTCTTACCATATGACTTTGGGCTAGTCAGCTTCTCTGTGTCTTAAGTCTTTATTTACTCAAAAAAAAGGGATTACTGAAGTAGTGTTTTAATAGCAGAGGATGCTGGAGGAGAGATCAGGTAGGGAAACATCTTTCTAAGTCTTTTCACTGAAGGCCTGAGACAAGGAAATCAGGAGCCTCTTTCCTCCCTTTGTTTTCTCTCACCTTTCTTTCTTTAATCCCCTGGGTCTGCCTCAGGACAGCTTTTTCTGAAGTGGGAAGAGTCCCTGGGTGAGGCTGGGCAAGGCAGGTGTTCCCTTGATGCTTAGAATTTTTTGCTGTCCCTACATGTTTCAGACATGAGTTAACCCACCCAATGCTGATGCTTTTGTTTTGTTAAGACTTTATCAGTTCCTGCCTCGAGGCAGCTCTTTGAACAAGCTGGAGAAAGTAAGAATGTGCTCAGGCAGAATGAGCTCAGTGGTGCTGGGTGCCCTCAAGACTCTCCATGTAGATGTAGTCATTGGGCGTAGTGGACTCTGGGCGTGAGAGTGGGGACAGGGAATTTCTAGTTCCTTCTGTCTAGTTAGTGAGTACAGTCCACCTCAGCTGTGTTCCATCACCTGGCCAGTGAACAGCAGAGCTGGGACTCAGTACAAAGTCGAGTCCTAAGCCTGAGTGTTTTTTCTCTAAGGTCAGGCTAGCAGTGTACAGAATGAGCATCTGTCTACACGGAGGGAAAACTGAGCAGCAACAAGCTAGTTCCAACTTTGCTCCACTGTCAAATTTCAAGAGTAAAATTCAAATCCCTTTATTAGTGGTTCAATACATTACATGTACATTACTTTACATTACGTACATTTCATGTAGCAGATCCTTGGCAAGTGCCTGATAAAGGAGTGAATCCACCTTGCCCTCTGTGTACTGTGAAGTCAGACAGATAAGCAAAACACAACAGATGAGGCCCATTTTCCACAGTGTGTAAAGGTGTGTGTATGTTCGCACATGGATGGGCCCTGAAATCAGACGGAGCCTTCAGATAGCAATGCTTTCAAGCCACTTAAGGTTTGACCCTTCAGTGGATTCTCTGAAACTGTCCACCCTTCCTAGAAACCTCACCTTGGCAATGTCCTCTAAGTCCCCATTCTGGTTTCTGTCTCAAAGTTTCCAGGTAGGCAGTTATATATGGACCTGTTGCAGTAGATCCAAAACTGACCTCCATCTACTACTGATTTCTCTTCTAGAGTGAATGACACAAGTATCCAGTAAACTGCTCAAGCTTGGAACTTAGTGTCAATTTTCCTTTCCTTGGCCCTCACTCCCTACACTTTATCAGGCAAAATTCTGTCAGTCTCACATGTGTCTTCTTACCTCACTGCTATAGTCTAAGCCTAGATCCCCATGACTCTGAACTGCCCAGAACCAAATGAACTTGGCAAAGCTCTACTTTGCTTCTTTACTTCACTCTCCATGCTATTTATTATCTTATTTATGATATGGGTGTTTTGCCTGCAAGTATGCCTGTATACCATGTACATGCCTGCCTGGTGCTAGTGAGGCCAGAAGAGGGCTTCAGATCCCCTGGGCCTGGCATTTCAGATGGTTGTTAGCTACCATCTACTTGCTGGGCCTCAAACCCAGGCCCCCTGGAAGCCTAGCCAATGCTCTTAACTACCAATCCATCTATCTAGTACCTAGCTAATATGATCTTATCACTCTCTACCCTCCAGTTTAGCTTCTTTTACAATGAGCATCTCACCAGAGCTCACAGGGCCTTACTTCCGTCCACCTTTCTGGTCTCATCCCTAGCCACTACAGTACCCTCAGCAAAACACTGTACTTGCAAGACTGCACAATTTACTACTCATGTCATTCTTTTACCCAGAATTCCCTCACTGTGCATGCCAGCTAGATAAATACCTACCTGTTGGTAAGGCCCAACATGAGTAATACTTTCTGCTGAAACTCTTTCCTGAAATCATTGTCAGCTGAAGGCCCTATCTGATTCGAGGGCCCAAGTATGTGTGAACATATGTACACCTCTCACGTTGTGAGGGGGAAAAGAAAAGGAGGTGAAAAATAGATAAATAGCAGGTAAGGATCCTTCTTGCCCAGCCTGCTCTGTACCCATTTCTTACTCTGCACCCAGGAAGCCAACAGGACTACCAGTTGCCATGCAGGTGCTGGGACTCAAACCTAGGCCCTCAGGGTGTAGAGTAAGAAATAGGTACAGGGCAGGCTGGGCAAAAAGACATGGACAAAAGGACCTGTCCCTTTGGTGCTAGGAGTGTGACATGTGGGCTGTGTTAAGGGCCTGGCTTAGTATGCACCATAGCAGAAAGGGTCTGCTGGCACGCAGGAAATGTTAACAGTCTGCATGACTGCAAATGACTCAAATCTTTGCTCAGTTTTTTAAAGAACTAGGGGGCCTTGGCAGCTGGCCACTTTGATGTTTTCTGGAGATTAATCATTGGCAGCTGAAGGAGCCCCAGGGTATCTGTGTGGCCCAGTCCTGCCTATGGCATGGCTATGTTTAGGGGCCTAGGCGAGACTCCAGAGCTCCACCCCCAGCCCTCCCAATGCCAGCTCACCCTGCCTGCACACCCTGTGGGTCAGAATCTCTTGTCAGCAGAGGAGTGGACACCGCAGATGGTAAGCACAGTTCCCAGCCTGCTGAGGGCTGGATATAGGGGAGGGGGCATGAAGCTGGATAAGGCATGAATGGGCAGGTGGGCCATGTTGGAGCTCCAAATTGAGCTGTTTTTATTGATGTAAGAGGATGTCCTGGAGTCTAAGGCACCATGACATTCCTTCATTTTGGAGTTCAGAAGATGGGCATGGGGAAGATGGTAGTAGATTGGCTTGGAGAATCCAGCTGGGTTCCCTCTACCCACCCTCAGATCTCCCTAGACCAGAGCTGCCACTCTGAGCTCTTACAGCTGCTGTTCCCTTGCAGTCTTATCCAACATCACCTTCTGGGAGACAAGGGGGATCAGATAAGGCCAGGCATGGAGAGCTAACTAGTATAGCTGTCAGGTGGGGGTTGGCTCTTCTGTAAACAACCTTGCAGCTCTCTGTCAGAGAGACAGAGGGGGAGAAAAGAGAAGGGACAGCTGGTGTATGGTAAATTTCCTTCAAGCCAGACCTAGTGAGACTGTATTTGATGACTAAAAACAATAAGCCGCCTGTTTGAAATTCTCCTGACCTCCCTTGACCTCCACAGACCCACTTCTGGATGTGTGGTAAGGCTGGGTGTGACAGCAGAAAGACTGTAAGCTTTTGAGTGCTGTTCTTGTTTACTATAGATGGCAGTATTGCTGCCTGCTGATAGGGAAAATACTGAACGCAGAATCTTAGTGTTGCCTCTGCAAAGAGAATATCTTCTGCTTTACAAGACAATCAAGAGAATGAACGTAAGCCAAATATGTCAAGTGCCACTTAGAAAATTTGGGGTTTCTGGCCTCTTGGAGCACTCACTAACAGTCCTATCCAGTTATTAAAACCTCTCTCCCCACACTTCCTGTAGGAGTGAGAGTAAGTGACTCGGGTTCTGCTAAGTCTGGGCAGCAAGTTGTCGCTGTATCTGTTCCAACACTTGCCAGAAGAGGAGTTGCTTTGAGCTCTGGTAGCTGGATACTTCTAGCGATCATTTTCACTACTTATCTGCAGCAGAAAAGCCACCTGCTCCGGTGGGAGCAGCGTGAGCCTGTTCACGGAGAAGTCTGCCTCCCATGAGTACTGCTGAGAGAGCCTGGGCTGCAGAGCCTGGATGGGGTGCTCTCAGAGGAGTGTCCTGCTTTTGTTCTTTTGAATCACGATAGGGGTAGGGGATAAGGGTAAGGGTGGAAAACACTACGCCTGGAGTAGCTTTGAAGCTCACATCTTGAATCACAGTTCTTGAACTTGAGATAAGGAGACAGTAGCCTCTGGGAAGTATGAATTTGAGTTCTTAGTGTACCTTCAGCACCTAATCAAATCCTGCAGAGGGAAAATGAGTCTTATCAGGTGGTTCTACTCTAGACCTATCCCAGGTGATCTGAACATACAGAATGAGGTGGGGTCCTTGGGAGGCCTGAGATTAAATGTGATTCTAGGATAATATGACAGCCCTGAGAAAACACAGGTGCTGATTCAGGTGGCTGTCGGAAGGTGGGCTGGATTGCAGGAGTGGATCACTCTGGATTTCCTCTCCCAGAAACTCCCAGTCTGATCAGTCTGCTCATGCTAGGCTCAATAATTCCTGGTTTGGCCAAGCTTTCATGTTGTTAACTGTGTCCCACGCCAATTCCAAAGCCACTCCTTTTTTCCCCATGGCTGCCCAGACTGGCGCCTTGTGGCACCACAACCCAAGTGTTCTTACTCTGCAAGCTGCCTAACCTTCCTACTTTTTTGTTACTTTGGAAACTGAGCATGTGTCTTCTTAAGGATCGCAAGCCATACTACATTTCCAGAATCGTCATTCCATCAACAGGTCGATAACAAATACAGCATAAAAATAAATGTTCAGTCTAAATTGAGTTGAATTCCCTTGATGTGACCATGAGTAACCAAGCCAGATGCTTGTCATTGAGTGGTGGGGAAATGGAGCCCGGCGGAATCTAAGTGTTCAGTAGGGATGCATTGGTAGGGTGGGAGGTCCCTGGACACCCAAATGCACTGCTGGGTTCCAGGAGTCCATTTGTAGGTGAGATGTAAGCTGGCCTGTGCATCCTCTCACAGATATGCTTACACATCTGTGACCAGATGATGGCACTCGTGTGCTCCTGAATTGTGTACACCTGTCTGTACACAATCTAGAACTGTTGTAGACATAAAGCTCCCAGCATTCTTCCAGGCTGTTCTGTTTACAGCAGGTGTCCGGGAGCTGTGATTGCTCTCCTAATTGTTCTGTGAACTATAATCCAGTTATGCGTAACTCTGCCAAAGAAAAATTGGAAGCAGGCCTGTGAAACGTTCTTTCCTGCTGAGCCCAATACCTTGGTTGTGTAAGTCATGTTCATCACTCAACTGTATTGAATTCATTTCAGCACTTGATTGTGGTGAGCCATTGACCATAGAACCACTTTCTGTGCTTCTCAGGCAGGTTCCCTCCCAGCTGAAAGCCCTTATATCAGGAGCACAGGAGCACAGGAGCATGCAGCCATCACTCCTTCAAACACCCATACTGGCCTCCTCTTCCTTTTCCCATGTGTATAATTCATTCCTCGTTTTTTAAAAATGTCATATTTTTGGTCATCCCTTGCCTGGGGTTCCCTTTTAATTAATTTATTGATTAATTTAATTATAATGTACTGAGGATTAAACCTTGTGTGTGCTAGGCAAGTACTCTATCACCAACTAGGTCTCCAAATTGTTTTTGCTTTCAGACAGTGACTCAATAAATTGCCCAGAATGACCTTGAACTTGATAGGATCCTCCTGTTTCATCCTGCCGAGTAGCTGAGATACAGGCCTATGCCACTAGACATAGTTCAAATTTGAACTTCCTAAGCTGGCTTTAGTGCTGGTCTGGTCTACTCTTTCCTTCCCAAAGTTGCCCCCAAGGGTCACTTCCTCCCTGCTTAAAACCTCCTGTCTCTGCAGTGATGTGGATTTCCCAGCTTCCACTCAGTCTTTGGAGAAATTTATAGATTACAGGGTGAAATTAAGACTCTTAGGTGGCTTACTCCTGCCCCTGTCCTGTCCCCAGTGATTCAAGCATTAGGCTGGGTCCAGAGGAAGTACCAGGATGGATGAGATCTTAGGGTAGAATGAAAGCCAACAGAAGCACTGATGTTGCATGTAGTTGTCGGGAGGAGGTGAGCTGGATGGAGTATGGACTGCTGTTCTGGGGTGGGATGCTTCTGGATTTACCACCCAGTGACACAGGTAGACCCAGCTGCAGGGAGCCTTACTAGTGAGGTGACCAGGCCCTAGCTGGGAACAATGTTAGTAGTTGTGTTCCTGGGTGTGTGGAGGGAGGAGGTTGTCCTCTTAGATACTGGTGTTTAACAGTATCTGTTAAACTGTTAACTGTCTGTTAAACTGGCTGTCTCTAGGTGGTAGGCTTCGGGTAGTATCTGCTTTCTTGTCAGCTGTAGTTTTATGCACTGGCGCTGTTGAAACTGGGTTGTTTTGTTTTGTTTTTTTAATGGAAGCCTATTTTCTATAATGGGTGAGAAAGCTATTCTCAGCTGGGAGAAATTGACTAAGATTATCTATCTACCCTGAAAGAGGACCTGCTGGGCAGTGGCTGGGGCTTGAATGAATAGAATGCAGGCTTTGTTTCTGGGAGATTCTTAAACTCAAGATAGGGTAACAAAATAAGTATCCTCTGATCACAGATGAGAAAGCTGTCCCTACCCAGGAAGTGATAGCTGAGCCACTTGCCACTCTCACTGTGAAAGCAAATGAGAGGATTGCCAAGTAGGCTGAGCAGCAGGTGCCAGTGAGGCAGAGATGCAAGAAAAGCCCCTAGAAGGCTGTCATTTCTCTCCTTATTCCTCCCACCCTGGTGAGCTCCTTGGGACACGAATCTGCATGTGTCTGTGCTTCTCCCAACCTCTCAAACAGGACTCAGACAAGCAGCTGAGCAGCTCTGACCAGTCCCAACTCCCAACTCTCCATGCTTCAGGCCCTTCTTCCCTGGCCCCCTGGCCAGTTGCCTACTGGAGTCTTGGACAGGAAGTCAGATTCCAGCTGTCCTGTGGGAACAGTAACATCTTCCTTCTTCTCAATCTCCAGACATGTCTTTCCTCCAGGACCCAAGTTTCTTTGCCATGGGTATGTGGTCCATCGGTGCAGGAGCCCTGGGAGCTGCGGCTCTGGCACTGCTCCTGGCCAACACAGACATGTTTCTGTCCAAGCCCCGGCAAGCGGCACTGGAATATTTGGAAGACATAGACCTGAAAACACTGGAGAAAGGTAAGGAGTGACTGCCAGCATCAGTACTTTTCCAGGGTGCTAACATGCATGCTTAACTCCTTTAGTAATTGTTCCATTTTCTTGAAGCAATATTAGGAGGAAATCCAATAACAATTTTTAAGTTACAAATAGTTACATCGCCTAAACACAATCATTTTTATTTTGCTGTATTCCTGTCTATACTTGCAAGTAGTCACATAGATGTGATCTTGGTATTAGTGGCTAATTTATCAATTTCTTTTTTTAATTCATTTTTATTTCATGTGCATTGGTGTTTTGCCAGTATGTATTTCTTTATGAGAGTATCAGAGTCCCTGGAACTAGAGTTACAGACAATCATGAGCTACCATGTGGGTGCTGGGCATTGAACCCAGGTCCTCTAGAACAGCAGTCAATGCTCTTAACCACTGAGCCATCTCTTCAGCCCCTAATTTATCTTTTTCTTATCAAAGTCATTTTTACTCTCTACTACTGTTGCCTTAACTGCAATGATAAATTGCTCCATAATATTCAGTAATATTTTACCATCACTTTACCATCATCAGCTATTCCAGAGAGTATTCTGAGGAATTCCAGGGCTTTTCAAATTGTCACAAAGAATAAAATAAATAGAATTGTCTGAGTGAAGTAAGCTCAAGAAATACAGCTTACTCCATACTGCCTTCCTGATGCATGGTGCAGGGCCCAGTCCACAGTAAGCCTTTGCATATTGTAAAGGGAGATCTGAGGAGCTGATGCTACTTTGTGGTGAACTTGGCAGTGATGAAGAGGCAGCAAGGGGGCGGAACTTTAGGACCCAGGAGCCTATGTACCTGTCACCTGGAGTCCATGGCAGGAGCTGTGAGCTCCACTCAATCATGCCATCTCTACTCCTGCCAGGTGCATTTCACATCAGAGCCCAGGCTCAGTAGGGTTCAGTCATGCCCAGGTGGGGCAGAAATGTCTTGGTAAACATTAAGGCTCATGGGTTGGGTGGTCCTCTGGCTAGTACTCTCAGAGAGAAGACATCCTCATATGCTCAGTAGGTGAGGGAGCTGGCTGAGGAAGGCTGGAGTGTGGTGGGTCATAGCAGGTCATCTTGGAAGAGCATAGAGAGAAAACTGCCAAGCTTTGTTCAGCCCAGGTCTTAAAGATCTCCCCTCTGTTTTTGTTTACACTGCATCCCACAAGTATGTGGATAACTTTGGGGAATACGGAAATAATTAATGTTAATCTATAATGAGTCTGCACTAACTCTCCCAAGCAAGTACTTGTTGGGTATCTTCCACCTTATTCTGTTTATAACTATTGCAAGATTCCAGTTAACATGTTTAGGTTTTTTTTTTTTCATTTGAATATTCTTTTAAGAGTATTTTGGGGCTGGGTGCAGTGGTGTGTGCCTGTGATTCTAGTATTTAGGGAGGCAGAGGCAGGCAGATCTCTGAGTTTGAAGCCAGCTTGGTCTACAAAGTGAGTTCAGGACAGCCAAGGCTATACACAGCAATCCTGGCTTGAGAAAACAAAACAAAACAAAAACCAAAAACCAAAACCCAGTATTTTGGTGAGGGGTGTCAAAATCTAAAACTCAGTTTAGGCTCTGCAGAATTATGACCATGTCCAATGCTCCCAGCCATAAGTGGAATTGCCATTGTGCTAGAAATTATTGCAATTTGGATGTTTGCATTGAAAGTTGATGCTTGTGGCGAGGGACCATGGAAGTGTGCAGCAGGATCCTCAGTCCTTATTTGTGTTCTTTGGAAGATGAGTCTGCACTGTCTGTGCTTGCCTTCTCCCAGGTGTGGAGTGCTCATCCTGGTCCCCTCCTGGGCTGGGTCCTGAACTGAGCTTGGCTCAGTGTAGTTTAGGAACATTGCAACAGTTGGGGAAGGACTGGACAGGTCCTACTAGATGGAGATAGTAACTATTTCTTCTCTCTCAGAACCAAGGACATTTAAAGCAAAGGAGCTATGGGAAAAGAACGGGGCTGTGATTATGGCTGTGCGAAGGCCAGGCTGCTTCCTCTGCCGAGCGGTAAGTTCCTGTGAGGATCTGTTAGAAGGAATGCATTCTGACAGTGGGGTCTGGAGTATTTCTAGCCAGGACAAAGAGCTTATGTGTACTCTTGAGCCTTCTGTCATTTCTGGATGCTTCTGTTATTTACTTTATACAGTTTTGACATAGTCTCTGATCCTGTTTTTAACAATTCCATGTATCCTGGTGGGGTTAGCAACACATTTGACTTTCTCTGTCTTTCAAGCCTTTTGCCCAGTATGGTAGTAGCCATGTCCTCCACTGACTTTTCATTTAATCCACAGTAGCAGCAAGAGAAAATTCTGAGTTCCTATCGGTCAGCATAGTTGCACATTTGTTGAGATAAGGGTCTAGAATGCTAAGGAAAGCTCACTGTCAGCTGCCAGCTGCTATCGGATGAAGCTGTAGCATTCCTTTCTGTGTGCCCTTCCTTGGGACCCACTGGAGTCTATTTCCACTATAGATCGTGGTCTGCTCTTTCTCCATTTTTGCTCTCACAGAGTGAGTAACTGAACAGAGCTTCAGTTATACCATTAGTGTGCATGCATTTGGCCTGTAAGCTTCAGTGAAGCTAAGGTTCTCTTACAGTGTGGTTCCAGGTTAGCAACACAAATGGAAGCCATTCCAGTTATGGGGAACACATACCAGAGCCAGAGCTATGATTATTGAAATGCAAGACGCTAGTACAACAAGGAATTTTGGAGTGGCCTCAGCTTGGCTTTGTCACTGTATAAATGAATAAAAAGAGGGCCAGTGTAGTTTGGTGGCCTTCCCAGGTGGTACTACAAGCCCCAAGTTCTGAGGTAACTTCTTTGACTAGGAGAAAAATGTAGTGAGGTTCTCTTGCCCTTGAAACCACTTGGCTCCTCAAGTAACACCCAGTAACACCCTTGGCTCTGTTAAGGATTATCACTCTCATTTCTCTGAAAGTCTGGAAAAACCTTAAGATAGTTCTGCTTGTGTATGTGATAAAAAATCTGTCGATATTTCTGAGTGCATACACATTACCGCACCTTTCCAATAAGGCACCTTTTTTTTTTTTTCAATTTTTTAAGATAGTATCTCATGTAGCCCAAGGTGAGCTCTCACTTGAAATTTAACCATTGAATTTCTGATCTTCCCATCTTCACCTCCTGAGTGCTGGGATTATAGACATGTACCACTGTATCCAGATTTCTGTGATGTTGAGGATTGATCCTGGGGCTTTGTGCATACTAGATGAATATCCCCAACCTGTGCAAGGTTTCTCAGGGTTCTGTTAGAAATACAAAATATTGTCATCATTCTCATCTTACAGAGGAGGAGGCTGTGGAGCACAGGTTGCCACAAAGCCAGACTGCATGCTTAGTGTGTGTTCACTTCCTGCTGCTTTAGCAAAATGACAAATGTTTGGTGACTTTACCATCAGTTACCTTACAGGACTGGAGGTTAGAGTTACCAAATGGAGTCCGGTTGTGTTCCGCTGGAAGCTGGAGTGAAAGTCCATTTGTTTGCCATTTACACCCTCCCAGAGCCCACTAGTATTCTTTGCTTATGAGTTCTCCCTCTGTTTCTCAAGTCAGCAATAGCTGCTCAGGTCATTATAACATCCATATAACACTTTCTTCCTCTCTCTTTTACATTTAAGATCCCAATAATGGCATTCGTCCTGTCCAACTAACACAGGACTTTTTCACTTTAAGATCAGGTGATTGTCCAGCTAAGTTTCCTCTCAGTGTCTGTTCCGTCTGGTTATGTGACAGATCACAGTCATTCATACTTGGTCATCTTTAGGGGTTCGTTATTTTCTGTTACTCTGAAGATGGAGTGTAAACCACGGGCTTTTAATTCCAAATCTACTGTGCCTCCAACCACAAGCACGGAAGCTGTTCTGACAGGATCTGCTGAAACCCATACAGAAAGAAGGTCCCAGGAGCAACTTGCTAATTGCAGCCCGTTCTCCTGTGTTCTGCTCTGTGCCCTGACATAGCATTTTGTGGAAATTTACAGTGTCCAGAAGGTGGGTGGATAGAAGTGCAAGTGACTCAACAGATGTGTGGGCAGGAGTTGTATGACTCTGTTTCTCTCAGTGGCTTTATATAGCGACATCCTCTAGAGGAAAGAGCCCAGGAAAGCAGTGAACCGCATCTCCCACAGGTGGTCTCCAGCCACATGAGACACTGTAGCCCCTCCCCTCTGCTCCAGTCAAAGTTTGCTACTCATACTTGATAAATGTTATAGTTGATTCTGTCTTGTCTAACTATGCTTTAATTTCTTTCTTTTTTTTTTCCTTGTTATAGAAAATATGTCTCACTGTATTTGTATCAGAGGTGGGCAGGCTACATTTAAAAGAACTTCCTGATGATTCTTTAATTAGAAGCTCTAATGTGAAAAAGAAAGGGTCCTTAAGGTTGAAACTTTTTCATGATTTATGAAGTATTTTGCGTTTTTTCCAGCACATGGATTATGAGGGTCAAGGGAGTCTGTACCACTCACACCTTCCCATTGTCCGTCTTCAGCTCTTTCTACCAAGTATTCAGTGTCTTCTGCATATCCAACCATGTTCTAGACACTGAGGTATCTATGAAGCAAAAGACGGAATATCTAACAGTGAAACATATTTGGGAACCTAAATGACAGCGCTTGATAATGGTGTGAAGGCTTAGCACAAAAAAAAAAAAAAAAAAATCCACAGCAGAAAAAAAGAGAACATGCTTGAGGTCCAGGGATCTTTCTAGCAAGGATGGGGCAGCGGTGGGGTGGCTTGCACAGAAGCCTGGAGGCCACAGTCATGTAGCCTACATGCGCGTGTCTGATGGACCCTTGGGCTAGTTTGGTCTAGGGCAGGAATGAACTGGAAAAATGATGTAGGAAAATCATGTCCTGGCTGAGACTGGAGGGCATGTTTGGGAGCAACCACTGTTATAGAGGTCCCCTGGGCATACTTCTCTTACCCACTGTGAGAAGATTACAAAGAAAAAAGAAAAGTATCCTTTGGGGAATCTGCTTGAAGGCCATCCTGTGGCCGAGTATCTACCTTGAACACAGGCAGACTGGGCTCCACAGGCCTGGCTTGTTTTTGGTATTTTGTCACCTTTGTTCCTCTGCTCAGTGTTAGCCATGCCTTGGGTCATGGTTTGTGTTTTGACTACAGTGCCCATGTCCCTGAACCTTCTTGTCTTCCACAGGAGGCAGCAGACCTGTCCTCCCTGAAGCCCAAGCTGGATGAACTGGGTGTCCCTCTCTATGCTGTGGTAAAGGAGCAGATTGGGGGAGAAGTGAAGGACTTCCAGCCTTACTTCAAAGGGGAAATCTTCCTGGATGAAAAAGTGAGTGTGTTGTGGCCAGAGATATGCCTTAGCACTTAAGAGTCCTTCCTTAAGAGTTCTTCCCACATTCAGTTTCCAACATCCATGTTGAATGGCTGATCGGCTAACCTGCTCTCCTCTGTCCACTGAGCACCTCACTCGCATGTACAAACTCACACAGAGATGCACGTTCACACATAATTAGAAATAAAATACAGAAAGAAAGTGTGTCATGGGCTCTTGGGCCTTTGGCTGTTGGGAACAGTATTTAGCTGCGAGAGGTCCCTGACCTAGGGTGAGTCCATCTTGGAGCTGGAGAAGGGCCTCCCCTTCAGATTCCTTAATTTGCACAGTTCCAAAGCTCTCTGAGCATAGCACAGGCAGATTCTGGTTTACTACTAAAGCCTTTCTTGTCCATTGACCCAGGAAGGTGGGGAAGAACAGAATAAACTCTTGTCCCTTAATTTATGCAGCTCTCTCTCTCTCTCTTCTTCTCTCCCCCTGAAGAATGTTGTAGGAACAGTAAGAAAGCAAGGGGGTGGGGGAATCCGGGCTGCTTCCTTAGATTGGGACTACCTGGAGGCCAGAAATTGAACCCCGTGGTAGAGTGCTTGCCTAACATGTTTAAGGTCCTAGGTTTAATCCCTGCATCACAAAGATAACAGAACATAAAATAAAACACAGAATTTTTTTCTTCTGGTTTTTGTTTTGTTTGTTTGTTTTTTGTAAAGAATCCAGAGCTGGCAGATTTCTATTTCCCTAGGCAGTTGAGTATGATTCTGGGAGGAATGACATGCATTAGGCTGCAGAAATAGACATAAAATAGCAGGCTCTGGGGCTTTTGGAATCCTTCTTGGGGATGTGAGACACACAAACTACTCACATAGGATCTTTCTTGCTCCATAGAAAAAATTCTATGGTCCAGAGAGGCGGAAGATGATGTTCATGGGCCTCATCCGTTTGGGTGTCTGGTATAACTCATTCCGGGCCTGGAATGGAGGCTTCTCTGGAAACCTGGAAGGTGAAGGCTTCATCCTTGGAGGAGTTTTTGTGATAGGATCTGGAAAACAGGTACAATCTCAGTGTTTACTACCAACCTATGGGTATCTAGAATTGAGGCCCCAGATGGGCTTATGTGAGTGGCATGAATCGTCATGTTTAGAGTCTTCCCTCCTTCCTCCCAGTGGTTGTTGATCACACATCTCAAGCACACACTTTACAGTCAGGGCATGAGACAGTGACACTCAGACTAAAGTTGGTGAACCTGAGACTGAGAGCAGGGGAGCAGCTATACCAGTGGGCTTGGTCAGGTGTGCCACTGTGGAGACCTGGGCCTGACTTCTTATTTCAAGTTGCATTTCTGTACTTAACCGGGTATCTTATTCTATTTGTGGATATACTCAATCTCTATGTTCCCAAGTCATCAAGGATGGTTATAGAGAAAAATAATGAGGAGAAGGATGAGGGAGGGTGGCAAGTACATATGAGAGACCATGCTTTTCCTGTGGAGATCTTGCTGTCAGGGCTGTGCCTGGAGAGAACCCATTCTTCTGTGAACAGAGTCTTAGGAATCCTCGAAATGAGGGCCAGAATCAATGTGCAGACTCCCGAGGAAGGGTTTGGGAAAGAGAGATGAGGTCCCTGTGGGCCTGGGAGGCAGGTGTACATTCTACATTGGGTCGTGGTGCTTCTAGAGGACACACAGCAGGCATGGGTCAAAGAAGGAAGAACTGGAGGCAAGCCTGCCCAGAAACCATAGATAGGATATGCACATGTGCAGGGAGTTCTTGGATTTGTGTTGTTTTGTTTTGTTTCTGTAGGAAAACAGCCTTAGTCTGCATTGTTGGCTCTCACAACATAAGAGAAATAAGAATAAAAATAGAGATAAGTTGTGGCAGCGGAGGGGCGCACCTTTAGGTAGGTAGGTAGATAGATGATAGATAGATAGATAGATAGATAGATAGATAGATAGATAGATAGATAGATAGATGGATAGATAGATAAATCCAGAGGCTGGAGAGATGGCTCAGCAGTTAAGAAGCACTCACTGTGCTCTTCCAGAGGTCTTGAGTTCAATTACCTGCAACCATATGATGGTTTTACAAAAATCTATACTGGGATCTGATGCCCTCTTCTGGCATGCAGGTATATGTGTAGATAGAGTACTCGTATACATTAAATAATCAATTTGTAAAAAAAAAAAAAAAAAAAAATCCATTGGTAATTGTTCTTACTTATTTGTATTAGAATTTAACATTGAATGGTGTCCAATTTCACATAATTCTGTTTATTGATTCTAGTAAGTATGTCAAAATGTCTTAATGGTAATGGTTGCCAAGCACCTGCCTTATTGTTACAGCTGCCATATGTATGGTTTCATGCCTTCCTCATGACTGACCAGTCTGGGATGCTAACTGTCTCACTCCCATCTAAATGTAAGGAAATGTGCTTAGAGATAGGAACCAAGTCAGCCAGAGACACAGCTAGTAAGCACCGAGGAGAACCCAGGAACCCAGAAGGACAGTACCCCTCTTACAGCACAGCACTTACAGATTATCCTCAGAAGTGGTTCTCAGTTACCTGGTCCACATGACCCTGGAAGGTGGCCTCTCCCCTTCCTGTTCTGGCCCTGTGGGATTTCATTGTCTTACCTCTGCCTCCTGTCGTGGCCTCTAAGGCAGGGTTTGGTACACCTACACCTGGCAGCCTTTTCTTGCCTGGTGATGACTCACTTGGTACTCATGGCCACGCTAGCACATTCCTGGTGTTGTTAGGTGTGGTGTTTGTTGGTTCTTTTCAGAGCTTCTGGCAAGGTGGAGGGTGAATTGGGTTGGTTGGGCATCAGGACTCACCAGAGTTCTTCCTGAAAGTACTTTCTGCAGTCCTGTTATGTCAAGTGCCTCTAGGTATAAATTAAAAAAAAAAAAAAAAAGATGATCTGTGAAACCTGGTTGTTTTAAAGAAATGCATATGCATTTCTTTAAATGAATGTAAAATCTAAATTTTAGAATCTAAAAACAGCAAAATAGTGAAAGGTGGGTGGAGCCTTCTGTCAGGTACTGAAGGCAACCCACCAGAACAGAGCTGGGTGGCAGCTGGCTTGGTTTCTCACACAGTAGTGATCACAACTGTCTCCCATGCCATTATACATTCTTCCCCAAATTTTCACTGCTGCATTTGGCTTGTTGGGCAGGTAATTGCCATTTCCTCATTCACAATATCAGCACAGTGTGGTAGACTTTTAATTATTATTTGTGTGTGTGTGTGTGTGTGTGTGTGTGCAGGCATGTGCATATCACAATGTGTGTATGGAGATTAAAGGACAGCTCTCAGTAGTTGGTTCTCTCTTGCCTCTTTGTGGATTGAACTCAGGTTATTAGGCCTGTATACTGCAATACTGTAAGTACCTCTGCTGGGCAAGCCACCTTGCTGGCCTTGTTTCTTCTCCTTCTACTTCTTCTTCTCCTCCTCCTCCTTCTTTTCCTCCTCTTCTTCCTTTCTTCATACCTTTTTTTCTTTATTTTTATTGTCTTTATAATGACAAAGCATAGTACAGATTATTTTCAATTTAAGGCAAGTGTCCAGATACAGTGAGTTAAAGAACTTTAAGGATTCCCAATGATCTCAAACTCATTATTTTATTATTTTACTACTTAGTGGTAACTTTGGTATGTCCTGTGTCTTAATGCATTTTCCTCATAATATTAGAAGTGTGACCCCGGTTTGTTAAGAGATTTAAAGGAAGGTGAGGGTCTACCTTCTCAGATGGCCATTCATCACCCATCGAGGTGGCCACTGAGCTCTACTTCATAGGGTTTTTCTGTGTTTTCATTCTCTTCTCTCCAGATGGAATGTACTTTTATCTGCCTCTCATCCAGGAAGCCTCCTACATATCCTTGTTGTAATTAACCATGCCTAGCTTCATATATCCCAAGTATTGGGACATGGCTTCCTCAATCCCCTTCTTCAGAAGATTGGACTCCTCTAGGGTAGGTGCTGGGTTTGGTACAGATCTGGGCTCTCAGCTGCCCAACCCAAGGCTTGATGGACAGCTGGCATTCAGAGTCTGCTTCATGAGTGAACACTCTGAGTGAAGACTGATATCTCTTCTTGTTTCTGCTTTAGGGCATTCTTCTTGAGCACCGAGAAAAAGAATTTGGAGACAGAGTGAACCCACTCTCTGTTCTGGAAGCTGTAAAGAAGATCAAGCCACAGATTCCAGCCTCAGGAAAAAGCTGATCTTGTATACCTGAGGGAAAAACGGGGCCTACACATGTGTTCACCGGAAGAGCTGTGCTTCTGTTGTGGCCCCAAGAGCTAGGAAGCCATTGCACCATATTCACTAGGAACTGGTGATACATTTTAACCTTGTTTTCTGTTTAGGCCCAGTAGGGCAAATAGGTCCCAGACAAAACTGATTAAAAATCTAGCAAAGCAGTGAGAGTTAGTTGAGGAACGAGCTAGAAAAATCCAAGGCTTAAAGTTTACTGCTACACTTCCTTTCAAATAAAAATGCCCTCAGTACTGGTTTTTGAAGTAAAATTTATTTTCATGTTTAATAAAATCTAAATTCTGAGAAAAGTGGGGCTAAGAAACAGCTCAGTGATAAAGCATTCACCTAATATGTACAAGGCCCTAGATTGGTACACACACACACACACACACACACACCTAAGAAAAGTCGATGATTGACTTGATAATTAGAGGCTTCTGATTGATGTGTTGTTGTTGGTTTTTTTTTTTTTTTTGGTTTTTTTTTGTTTTTTTTTTTTTTAACAACTTCATATATAATCTCAGACTACCACATAAAGCAATTACTGTGTTCTGGTAGAGTTTGGTAAAGGCAAACTACAAAGTGAAGTTTTTTGTGGTCTTCCATTATAAATACTTGCTTCACTGGAAAAAGCTGTCACCTAATAAAAATATATGGCTCTAATAAAAATATGCATCAGAAATTACCTCTGTATGCAAGTTTTTCTTGCCTTTGTTCCTCTTGCTTCAGCCTCCTAAGTTCAGTTTTATAGACATGAGCTACCACACCAAGCAAGACACAGAGTTTTCTGGAGATGAGTAAAAGAGTGCCCATACTATTGGCTAAAAGTGAACAATGTATATTCTCCTGGGGGTAAGGAGGGACAGCTCAAGTGACTGATCTAAGGTGGTTGCGCATAATCAGAAAAATAAAGTCCATCATTCTTGTTAGTATTTTTGCTGTCTTCTCTGAAGGAGTGATCTTGGCATTTAAATATGGTAACTGCTTCCATGTTGGCTTATGACCTAATCTGGTAAGCCAGGAAAAGGAGGACACAGCAATGATGAAATATAACTCCATCCATTTGCTATGTTTCAATTTTGTCTTATAAGTACAAGGCAAACAGAGCCCTAAGGAGAGCCTTCCTTCGAGGAGTCTTCGTTAAAACATCAAGTGGTCCAGTGGTAGAGGGGTAGTTGTGGGAATCAAAAGAGGACCAGGCTAGAATCTTCCCTCTAGGAAATTAGGAGAGCAGATAAGGATGTCAATCAAGCCAAGAAAGGAGGCAACATGGGGGCTGAGTATGCAGAGTAAACAGAGGAGGGTGGCTGAGGACCAAGATCAAACACTGACTTTGGTCTGACTTTGGTGGGGATGGCTAGGTGAACTATGCACAGTCCTTGTTGCTGTTTCGAAGGCAACACTTGTATGGAATTGATATGACTTCTTTCCCAGAAGCCATACTCCGTTGGCCTCTAGTTATTGATAAGATAAGATAATGGAAGCCCCAAAGACGAGTAGTGCTCTAAAACAGTTCTTTCTTGCACTAAAAAGGAAAAGTTGGGCTAGGAAGATGGCTGATGGGAAAAATGCTTGCTATGCATGCAGAAGGATCTAGCTTCACAGCAGGCATGTAAATAGCTGGCTGTGGCAGCGAGTGCCTGTGAACCAGTGAAAGGTGGAAACAGGAAGAACCTTGGGGAACCGGGGTGGGGTACAGGTGGGGAAGATGATGTTGGCCAGGCAGTCTAGCCAGTAGATGAGCTCTAAGTTAAGTAAGTAACATCTGTGTAAAAAGTAAGGCGAGTGGTAGAAGAAGACATCCAGCTTCAACATTTAGCCTACATATGTGTGTGTGAACGTGTGTGCGTGTATACACACACACACAGTCATTTCCTACACACACACTAATACAGATTTTAGAAAAGCACCCTTCGCAGATGAGTGCACACATCTTACTGTGACCACATTCACTAGCTGCTGCTCTTGGAGCCCTCAGATTTCACAGCGCCCTCTCCCTAGTATGGCACTACAGTGAGCCGTGAAGCCAGCACCAAGTCTTCTTTGTGACTTTAAGCAAAGCTCCAGTCTTCGACACTGGTAAAGTGGGCATGAAAATCGCATGTGCTAATCAGAAGTATTTATGAAGAATCCCTGAGGAATTGGCAAGCTGGGTGCCAGCACTTTCCTGGAGAAATAAAAACTTAACAAAAACTGGTTAAATGTGTCTGGTGACAGGCAAGGGTTTGAAGTTAGACTTCTAGCCTCTCGTGGGTCTAGGAATTAGCAAACCTTATTTGACAACTACATTTTGATGGTATGGCTCTCAGTTTCTTGCAGACACTCTGTCTTGTAAGAAATATATATATATATATCAAAAGGATAGCAAAAGTATTGACAACTACAAATTTTAGGTGATTCTTCGGGGCGGGGGGCAGGGTCTCATGTATCCAAGGCTAACCTCAAACTCACTATTGAATGAAAAATGAGGACATAACTGCTCCTGGGTATGGTGGTAGAGAAGGTGTAGATATTAGAATGAGCACAGCCAGAGGCATCTGGAAGGGTCCAGACTGAACATGACCAGTGGAGTAAACCAGGCCATGAGAGAAGAGTGGTTGGGGAAAGCATGAGAGGAAGAGAGGAAGAGAGGGCAAAAGAGAAGCCAAGAGTGAGCCAGGTGACCAAGACACTGCATGACCAAAATGGTTGAGTTAAATAGGGATCCAAAGCTGGGGGGAAGAAAAATGAAGTTTAGCCCCTGAAAGGGAGAGATTTAGGGTAGGGGGGGATGAGAAAGTGGGAGGAGCCATAGGTACCTGGTGAGACTTGTGCCAGGTTACTCTGAGACCTAAAAACTACTACAAAGCTGCCTGCCCACTGGTGCAGGCCTGTAATCCCAGTACTTGGGGAGACAGAGGCAGGCGGATCTCTGTGAGTATGAGGCCAGTCTATCTATAAAGTGAGTCCAGGACAGCCAAGGCTATGCAGAGAAACCTTGTCTCAAAACCAATAACAAACAAACAAAACAAAACAAAAACCCAAATCCTACGCAACTGAAGATGGGCTTAAACCCCTCTCATTCTTGTGCCTCCATCTCTCAAGTGATGAGAGCCCTGTTGCTGGGCATAGGGCCCAATGTCGCATGTGTGCTAAGCAAGCACCTGATCAACTAAACCCTGGCTTGTAAATCTTACAAGGTAAATGTTCTTGCTGGAGAGATACCTCAGTAGTAGAGTTCTTGTCTAAAATGAATGTCCTTAAAAAAAACAGGAGGTTAGCTGGGCATAGTCAGCATGTTGGCTGGAAGAAATGCTAAATTCCCTTGGTAGCCTTGATCTATCCAAGGCTGAGGGGAGATCCAGCCTTGAGCTGCCGGGGATAGTACAGTATTTGTTTAATTCTCTTGTTGGGCAGAAGGCGACAGAACCATTTGAGCTGTTAAGGTTTGGCACTGTCAAGATTTCTGTATAGCAGTTTTGAATGTTTAACCAGATCAGGGTGAGCTTGATACTAAGATACTCCACAGGCCACACTTGGAGCAGCAAGGCTTTAATTAGGACCATGGAAATGTATTTGTCTCTGTGGGTTCTGGGCTTAAAGCTTCAGCAGGTCCACCCACACGCATCAGCAGGCTCCCCATTAATTTCCCTGGTAAGACACGGGATAACCCACAGTGGAAATGGGGAGAGAATGCAACACTAACTTCTTGCTGTCAAACCAACAGAGACATTCATTCCCTTCCTTTTTCACTTTTTAAAACAACTTCTGATGCTGAGGCTGCTGGTTGCTCCAGAATCTCTGGGGTGGCACCCAGGTAACTACATTTTTTTTAAATGACACAAAATCTTGTTTTATAGCCATAAGTAACCTGGTAGCAGAATTTAAGTTTTTGGCTGATTCCAATATACAGCAAGGTTGAGGAGGATGTGTCTAAAAACATGGTGTTGAATGAGAAGAGCAACAGTCATATTTTAAAGACCTTTCCAGAGTAGGCGTCCCCTAATCCTGTATGGTGACTGTGGTCTAGGTGTCAGGTATGAAGTGATCATGTGTGTATGTGAGAGTGGTGTCATGTGTAAGTACAGGCATAAGCATGCCATGGTATGCAGGTGGAAGATATGGCTATGAGAAGCCAAGTTTAGGAGTGGGTTTTCTCCTTCTACCATGAGCTCTGGGGATCAGATCAAACTTAGGTCACCAGCATTTGAATGACAAATGCTTTTTGCCCACTGAACCATCTTGCCAGTTCCCAACTTCTGAGTTTTTGTGAGTAAGATGGGAGTCCATAGAAGGATTTTTAGAAGAGGAGAAACAGGATCCAATGTCCAGTATCCTGGCTGCTTGGAGAGAACAGGCCATAGAAGATCAAAGCTGGCAAGCAGGGAGATCTCTGGGGAATGGGGGTTGGGATCTAGGAGACAGATAATGGTGGAAGGAACAGCATATAGACAAGGCTGGCACTGAGAACTGTCAGAAGCTGAGTGGACAGAAAGCACAGCCAAGAGAATCCTAGATGTGGGGTGTGGGGACAAGAAATCAAGAATGACTGCACAGTTTTTCCTCAACAGCTAATTGCTCATGAGATGTGCAATAAGGAGGAACGGAAGGTATAGGGCAGTGGAAATTTCTGATGTACTGCCATAGTGACAAGAAATGAGGTAGAGGAGTATCAGCTTATTCACATTGTAACAATACTGGTGATGCTAGAAAAATGACAGCCAATAGAATTCCACTCACATGCATGGGTAAGTCATGCCAACAGCATGGTTCAGAGCTCCATGCAAACATGGTAAAGTGCCAAGACAAGCCTAAAATGACAATCACTTAGTCAAGGGTAAGTCCCATCCAGGGGTTTGGCACTTTAAAATCCCATTTCTGAGGGCTGGAGGGATGGATCATGGGTCAGGGTGTTTGCTGTGCAAGCATGGGGACCTGAGTTCAGATCTCTAGTCCAACATAAAAGCCAGACATGGCTGTGTACACTCACAAACTTAGTACTAGAGAGTGAGGATGAGGGAGTCAGGGAACCCCTGGGGCTTGCTCAACATCCAGCCAAGAAATGGCAAATGCCAAGTTCACTGACAGATCATTGCAAGCAAAGAGCAGTAGAGCAGTAAACCCCAATGTCCTGTTTTGGCTTCTGCGTATGCATACAACACACACACACACACACACACACACACACACACACACACACACACA
>NW_026596430.1:5439484-5442387 GCF_907164565.1 Psammomys obesus | reverse complement strand
CACACACACACACACACACACACACACACACACACACACACACACACTGGTGCTCAGACATGACCCCAGTCCAGGTCAATAAAGAACATCGAATAGATCTTGGCGTTTGTATTTATAGAACCTCCTTAGGGGATTCTAGTATGGAGGCAAGGTGGAAAACCACTGCTCTAAATTGAGAAAAATTGTGAAATCTCTGGCAAACAAAGGAATTTTCCCCTTTCTGTCGAAACCTTTGTCAGTGTCTGTTTTGGATTTATGCAATAGATGCCCATGCCTTAAATTCCATGATGTTCATCCAGGAAACCTGGGGAAACTTTGCTGGAGGCAGCTGTGGCTTTGCAGTATCAGTCTTCATAAAAAAAGGAACTGCTTAGGGAGGTGGCCAAACACCAAAGAAGTTTGTCTTATCAGATGTCAAACAGGCTTTCAAAAACCCTGGGGGCTGAAGGAACGGTCTCCAGAGGCTCTCACATGACAAAGACTGCCCTTAACTAGTCAATCGTGTTAATAAATGTCATCTATATGGCACACATCACCCCCCCTCAATGTTCAGGAACCATAATGGAAGAGCCACAGGTTGGGGAGGACCAATGTAAAATTGGCGCTTGACATGATAGAACTGCTGCACTCATGAACTCACAGCAGGCTTGCTTACCTACACAAGAACATTCTAGCATGGCTGCTCTAGAGAGGGATTCAAGAGCTGCCATCCAAACTGCTCTGAACAGTTGATGGCTGCTGGTGGCCATCAGTTTTATCTAAGTGCATGTCTCCTGATAGACCAACCATGGTTCAGTAGGTTTCCCACACCCAAGAGTATATGAACAGCACAAATGGAACTGAGTGTGGACTAATGGGCCACAAGTCCAACACATCTGCTAGATTTTCTCTTAGAGCAGGTGGGAGGAATGTGTGGTGTTGCTAACCTCTCCTACAGCACCTGCATAAACCCTGTGGGTACCACAGAGGTAGAAATAGAAGAAAGACAGAGGCTGATCTATTACAGGAGAAAGCCCAGGAGTCTTTCCTTCCTTTGGCAATGACTTTTCTGAGTTACTGAATCTGGGGCAAGGGAAGTGAGCCGTGTAAACAGGGCACTTTGTGGTTGTGCTCTTCCTGTGCTTGGAGAGATGGATTCTGGCGATGCCTTCATGTCTTTTATTGTGATTATATCAGGATGTGACAAATCAAGTGGCACAAATTTCTTTCTTCACGTCCTGAGAAGTTGGTGTGCATATAAACAAGACTAGTAGGCTAACAGAGATGGCTCAGGAGGTAAACAACTTGGGCCACAAGTGTGAGGACCTGAGTTTGAATTCCTAGAACCCATTAAGGCTGAGTGTGGTAGCTTACCTCTGTAGCTCCAGTTCTTCCACAGCAAGGTAAGAGGCAGAAATAGAATTCCTGGATGCACACAAGCCCACTGGCCCGGCTTACATGCAGCAGCCAACATGAGAAACACTGTCTCAAACAACAGGGAAGGCAAGGACTGATGGTAGAGGTGATCCTCTGACCTCCACACACAGTGCTCGTACTTACAGACATGCATGTGTGTATGCACACAGCATGCTTTCAAAAGATCTTGAAAGGGCTAGGTTTTCTAAGGGGGCTCTTCTGGCCAAGGAAAGAGGCCGCAGGACAATTTTCCATGTGCCTTTGGGCACTCAGCTTTCTACTCTTTGTTTCTTGGGCCTGTTGAATATGCTGGGAGTCTAACATGTTGAGATCCTGAAGTAAGGATGTGTTGTAGGATTCAAATATCCTGCAACAAGGAGGAACTGGGGAGAACAGACAGGGTTCTTTTCCTATTACACATACAAAAAGGATATTAATGATTTAGTGCAATTAGTCAGCCCTTTTGCTTTAACACATAATACCCAAGGTTGACTAATTTCTGGGGTCTGTTGGTTGCCATGCAGGTGGGGCACAAAGAGACAAAACACTACTCACCCTTAGCCTTGGCCAAGCCTGTAGGACCTGCTCATAATGAATCTTAGGCTTCCATTGTTTCTTGAGACTAATCTGTAAATAATAAACCTGATTATGTACTTTGTTTTGTTCATTTTGTGTCAGGCAAGTTGGTGAGCAGGTCACAACGAACCTGCTTCCCACAAAAGTAATAAACCATTTAAACCTGCAGGAATTTTATCAAAGACTAACTGACCAGGTAGGGAATGAAATGTCCAAATCCAGCCCATTTTAAAAATCTTGTTTCACTACAGGAGGGAAAAGGAAACAGAAAAATCCTCCTGAAGGTCACATTCCAGAATTACAAGCTTCTTGAAATACTGAAGATTAATCATAGGACTGAAAATGCCTTATCTTCCTATTACTAAATTTTATCACAATATCACAAAAGAACAATTTGTAGGAGTCCTTTTTTATCTGGTACATTATGTTCTAGTATCAAGAAAAAACACACGGCATACTAATGGTCCAAAAATCAGAGTAAGAGCACACGGAGCAAACATTAGCATGAGACCCAGGCATGAGGATGCTGACATGATCGTCCTGAGAAATGGAAACACCTCTGGGGCTGGGATGTGGTTCAGTTGGTAGAGCACTTGCTTAGCATATATGAAGCCCTGGGTTTGATTCTTTCAGCACAGCATTAGCCAGATGTGCCTGAAATTCCAGCACTCACAGAGGCAGGAGGATCAGACATTCAAAGTCATTCTCGAATAGTCAAAACTTACAAGGTCAGGTGAGTGACCCTGGTAGATGACAGACCCATGTAGACATGCACATAGGTAGATAAATGGTAGGTATGTAGATAGATAGATAGATAGATAGATAGATAGATAGATAGATAGATGGATGGATGGATGGATGGATGGATGGATGGATGGATGGATGGATAGATAGATAGATAGATAGATAGATAGATAGATAGATAGATAGAT
>NW_026596430.1:5284376-5439474 GCF_907164565.1 Psammomys obesus | reverse complement strand
GATAGATAGATAGATAGATAGATAGATAGATAGATAGATAGATAGATAGATAGGTAGATATTTAGACAGATCAGCAAATAAAAAGAAAATTGTTGCTACGCTGAAGTTCAGTGACTAAAGTAGACAGCATATGAGGATGTGAGGAATGTAAACATAGATGGGAATTCTAAGAGAGTGAAACGCTAGTGATAGAAAACTTTAGAAGAGCAATGAAACTGCTGAAACCTGAAGGAAGGCTAAAAAGCAAGACTACAGAAAACTGTGGAATGTCTACAACAGATAACAAACGCTGAATGAAAAGTATACTCAAGTAACAAGAATGAGAATAACAATGAACAGAAATACTTGAAGCAACAAAGAGTGAGAACTGAGTCTAATTAGCAAGAACAATAAACTGTACATGTGCATGCATGCAGCCACACACATCGTCATAGTTACCTTTTTGTTTGTGTAACTGGGACCAAGATACCTGGCAGAAATGACTAACAAAGGAAAGATTAATTGGGCTCTGATTTCAGAGAAGTTTGGGCTTCCATCATGGGAAAGATGTGATGGAGACATTCCTAGCCAAGGTGGTGGGAGCGAGTGGCAGGGATTCCTCAAATGTTGGTAGACCAGGAAGCAGAGAATGGCTACAACAGGGTAATACTCTTCAAAGGCTTCGGCTACTCCGCCAGCCAGGCCCCACTTCTAAGCCCCCACCCCCAATCTGAGGAATACATTTCAAATTTATATGTTAACAGTATATCATTCAAACTGAAAAAATCTTGGAAGAGCAACAGAGTGGGGGAAAACACTTATAAAGGAGTAAAGATGGAGCTGGAGTGATGACTCAGAGGTTAAGAGCACTGACTCCTCTGTTAGAGGTCCTGTAGTTCAATTCCCAGCAACCACATGGTGGCTCACAACCATCTAGAATGAGATCTGGTGACATCTTCTGGCATGCAAGTGCACATGCAGGGAGAACATTGTATACATAATAAATAAATCTTTAAAACAGAAAGAGTAAAGAAATACATCCGGTTTTCCCCCAAAATAAACACGAAAAGAAAAAGAAAAAAAAAAGGAAGAGGAAGAGATAAAAGCAGTGCCTAGTTGTCACAAGCTTGTCATCCCAGAGGTATGGAGTCTGAGGCAGAATGGTTTTGAGTCCAAACTGACTACCCAGTGAGACACATGGTCTCAGCAACATAAAACATACAACAGTGACATGGCTCAGAGGGTAGAAACACTTGGTGCACAAGCATGATGCTCTGATCTCAATTCCTAGAATCCATATGAATGTGGAAGGAAAAACCAGCTCCACATAGTTGTCCCCTGACCTATACGTGTGCACTGCATACACACACAACAACAACAATAAATAACTTCAAAACTACGGTTTCTCAGAAGCTAAGGAAAGTCTAGTAGATGCTCTATAAGTAGGCCATTTTATTGAACTGTTGGTATTAATCTTTTCATTATTGTTAGTAACTAGTTACACAAAATCTATACTTTTTTAGCATGTTGGAGGCAGAGTAAATACATCATTTAGCTTGTTTTTCTCATGAAAAGCTCTATCTTTTCAGATAGGATAATATTTGAAATTTCAGAAGCCCTCTCTGAAAGGAACTCTTTGTAGCATCACTTTTTATAATGTGCTCATGGATACAAACTGTAGCATTTGTGGCTTCCTAATATTCCATTCTTGGTTTTTAACTTCCAAGTTGAGGTTATAAAAAAAAACCTAATGATTTGTGTAATTTAATGTCTGCAAAGTCATGTCTAACATTGATGGAAATAACATGTCAGGTATGTATTTATATGAATATTGACATGTGGCTGTGTAGTTTCAAAATGTGTCCATGTGTCTTTTCTGGGTACACTAGTTCCTACCAGTAAGTGAATGTTTATTGCAATTTACTTTTATAGTATGTTAAAATGCAGCTAATTTGGTAATAGTTGATGTATGAAATAATGGTCTAGGCTGCCTTGTCCTTCACTTCTTTAGTAAAAGTGCTAATTTTTAAAGGTCAAGACAGTAGAAGTTGTTTTTACAGTTGATTTTTATAAAATAAAACTGCACTTTAAAAGCCATGGCTTCTGCTGGATATGGTTCACACTTATAATCTCCATAATTAGGCAGCAAAGGCAGGAGGATGGCCAAAACGCAGAGACAAAGCTGATGTCTACAGGGAGTTCCGGGCCAGCAAGGGCTTCATAGATCTGTTTCAAAATAGCAACAACATGGCAAAGCAAAATGCTGGCTTTCTATAATGTGGTAGATATGTCATTTAGGTTGATTATTGCTGGAAGAGGGAAATAGTTCAAACATTACATACATCCTGTTAATATACATGGTTATCGATTTAAAATGTTTTAAAAAGAATTTCAGTCTGAAATATGCAAATACTTATTTTCTCCATTAATTAATTTATTTATTCACCTTATATCCTGATCACATCCCCCCTTACTCTCCTCCTAGTCCCCCTGCCCTGCAACACAAATCCCTTGCACCCGTTCTCCCCTCTCCTTCCAAGAGAAGACGGAGATCCCCTGCAGGAACCAATCTATGCTGGCACATTAATTCGCTGCAGGGCTAGGCGCATCCTTTTCCACCGAGGCCAGACAGAGAAGTCCAGTTGGGAGAACGGGATCCTAAGGCAGACAGCAGAGTCAGAGAGGGCCCTCGCTCCAATTGCTGGGGGGCTCTCATGGAGACCAAGCTACGCATCTGCTACATATGTGCAGGTGGCCTAGAGCCAGTCCATGTATGCTCCTTGGTTGGTGGTTCAGACTCTGTGGGCCCCCATGAGTCCAGGTTAATTGACACCGTAGGAGTTCTCAACATGTCTGGCTCCCTTAATCATTCCCCCTATTTTTCCATAGGACTCCCCGAGCTCTGTCTACTGTTTGGCTGTGGGTCTCTGCATCTGTTTCCATCAGCTGCAGGATGAAGCCTCTAAGAGGAGTTATGGCAGGCTCCTATTTACAAGCATAACAGAATAACATTAATAGTGTCAGGGATTGGTTCTCTCCATGGGATGGGTCTCAAGTAGGGCCAGATTTTGGTTGGCCATTCCTTCAACCTTTGCTCATCTTTGTACCTTCACATCTTGTTGGCAGAACAAATTTTGGGTCGAAGGTTTTGTAGGTGGGTTGTTCTTTACAAATAATTCTTAAAACTCAACAGTTGTGAAATGAGTACATGTACTTATATATGCATGTATTTTAAAATATGTTGTGTATGTATGTGCATGCAGGGGTAAATGTATGTTGTGGCTGCCAGTGGACAACTGAGGGGTCATCCTTAGGAACACTATCTACCTCTTGTGAGACAAGGTCTCATTGGCTTGGTGCTCACTACATTGGTGATTTTTATCTGCGAATAGAGGGTCATCAACTGTAGCAAACTTAGACACAGGAAGCTTTATTGTGAACCTAAAACTGCTTTAATAAAATAAAAGTTTGGGTTTTTGTTGTTGTTTTGTTTTGCTTTTGGTAACAGCTCAATTAACTGGGCAGAGATATGAGCAGAATTTAAGAAAACGGGAAGTAAAATTGACTCTTAAGTATATAAAACTACTCAGATTTATTTGTAATTATTATGTGTTAATAATATAAAATAAACTAGTCATTATATGTGTATGTATGTGTATTAGCACAAATTTCCACTGATGCCAAATAACATACTGTTACACAATCATTAAAAGTAAAGTTTTTGTTTGTTTTTCAAACAGAATCTCTTCATGTGATCCTAGATATCTTGTAAACTAGGCTAGCCTCAAGCTAATGGAGATCTGCTACCTCTGCCTCCCTAGTGCTGGATTAAAAGTATGCAGCAGCATCCCTGGTAAAAGCCAAGAAAGAATGTTTAGTGTGCTTGGTAAGTATGTCATAGTTCATAAATCAGCTCAGTTTCCTAAATAGCTGGAACTATAGACATATACTATCACACTTGACCTATAATGTATTTGTAATACAAACAATGCTGACAAGTCAAATTGGTATATTAAAAACTTAAACATACAAAATTCTATGTAATTTGTCTAGATCTACCTATAAATTGTTAGCTGGGGTTAAACAAAATTAGTATTTATTTTTCTTATGTGTAATAATCTGTCCATAAGCAATCCAGGCTAAGAAGATCAGGGAGTAGTTTTTTTTTTTTTCTTTTTTTCTGTACTGTTACTACACCATCTGAGGTTTATGTCTTCTGTTTCCAAACAGATCTTTCAAGATCCCCATAGTTCACCAGAACAGGTGGAAAGCTGATACCTTTTCCCTGTAAGGCCCAATTTGAAAATTGCACACCTAACTTTTGATCACAGCCTACAGGCCAAGACTTAGGGATGTGGTTAACTACAAGAATTCTTCCTCTCTCCCTTCCTCCCTCCTTTTCTCTTTCCTTCCTTTGCCCTATCTCTGTGAGTCTCTCTCTGGTACTAGCATCTCTAAGCTTCACCCCCAACCCCAGAAATGTAGTCTTTCTCATAAATGACCTTGGTCTTGCATACTTCAGTGGCTATATCTTATTGCTTCTCTCCCCTCCTTCCTCCTGAAAGAATGAAACCAAGTTTCAAGCAAAACTAACTTGTGTATGCCATAACATATGTGCAAAAAAAAAAAAAAATGCATGAAACCTGATAATAGCATTTGTCTCTAGGACAAGGTGCTAGTATTTGGGGACATAGTGGGAGGAGAATGTCTTTTGTACATTTATAACTTTTTCCATATGGCTGTATTAACTAGCCACACGTTTTTTGAACAAAGCAAATACTAGCAAATTATGTGCTCAGTAAACCTTCTGCCTGGTTCACCGACAAGGAGTTTGCTTGTTTTCCTTCAGCCCCCTCAGAGAGGGTTATAGATAGATATGGTGTGAAACACAGGCCACATGAACTGCAAAAAACCATATGGTTTGAAGAGCCTGAAAAACCCTGTGGGCAACATGAGCAAGGGGCTGGAAAAGAACACAAATCCAGATAAGGGTCTGGTAGAGCCAAGCTTTCTGAGCCAGCAGACCCATTTATTCAGACCATGCTTAACTTTAGCTTGTTAGAAGTACAGGAGGCTGTTCTGTTGCTCAGGCAGCTGCCCCCCCGCCCAACGCAATCCAAACAGAACAGAGGTGGGGGACACTGGAGTTCTTCAGGCAGGGTTGGCACACACTGAGAGAGGGGCCTGGAAATTGAGGCACAGCCAGCTCCTAAGGCAGAGGGTGCCACCTGCCCTTTGAGCTGGGAGCTTTTTAAGTCTCTGCCAGGCAGAGGCCAGATTCCCCTTATCTGACTCATCTCTTTTCCAGTTTTTGAGGCTCAATGGAACCTTGAGGCAAATTGCTAGGGTGCCAGAACCTAGGAAGCCCTAGTGCAGGAGGACATCCCTTACTGTGCCCCACTGGGCTGTGGAGGGATCATAGAACGGACGCCCTTCTCTCCAGGCAGAATGCTCAGGCCTGCTTGCTGGCCTGGTTCCTAGTACCCTCTGAGGGTGTCTATGGGGTTCTGTGCACCCCGAGTCACATTGCTACTGCCACATTTTGCCTAACCTCCAAAGAAAGAAAACAGAAATAGTTTGCAGCCCTCTGGATAGTCACATACTACTTCTACAATTAACAAATCGGGATTTTATAATTTCAACCCAATAGATTTCTCCAAACACTTAAACATTAATTGTAATTGTCTTCCCGAACAACTTAGAGTCTCACAAATGTTTCAAGCATCTTTAAATGTCTAAAATAACATAATCACTGCAAGACTGCATCAGTGCACACCCTAAATCTGCTTACAGTGCTAATATGCATGTGTAAACTGGCTTTGTTAAATCTTGTCTTTAGCAGTCTTGGAAGCAGGAGGAACAGGCATGCTGCCCATCACTGCCCTCTACTGGGAAAACAGTTATGCCACACCCACTTAGACTCTCCATGTTCTTCTCTGTCAGGACTTCTATACACTTGCAGCCCCTTTTACCTGGAGCTCTTTCACAAGACTCCAGGTAAATTGGGTAAATTGCTATATAAAAAGTGAATCGGGAGCTGACTAGATGAGTTAGCAGATAAAAGTGTTTTCCATACAAGCCTGATGACTTGAGTTTGATCCTGGGAACCCACATAAAAAGCTGAATAAAATAATGCACATCTAGCACTTCTCTAGCAAGATGCGAGTTGGAGTCAGGAGCACCCCCCTTCCCCAGAGCGCAGAGGTCAGCTAGCCTGGAGTGTGCAACATGGCAGACATAGAAAAGACCCTGCCCCAACAAAGAAGAAGTTAAAAATTGGCTCCTGAACTTTTCTTTAACCACCACACACATACCCAAGTGTGCACGAACATGCTAATACTATAGCTAAAAAAGCAACTTGGATACTGATGGGAAGGTGTGCTTGTTTGTTTTTATGTAAAGAACAAAATCTTGGTTGCATCATGTAGAGTACTTATGCTTTTCAACACTGATCCACATTGTGGTTTTTATAGTCATCAATGCTGAGGACAATTCAGCACATTTAGGGTCATTTTAGAAATTGCTGGAAATTCTTTCCTAGTCACAAGCCAAAACTCATCTAATGGTTTCTTTTATGAAATTCAAGGCACTAAACTCAAACAACAGTTCTTAAAGTCAAACACTGAATATCCCCCAGTCACAATAAAGGTAACTTTATTTAAACCTTTTCTTTATGTATATGTTCGTATTTTGGATGCTTCTACAGTAGTGGGTTTTCATATTGAAATGTATTTTGTGTTAATTATCCTTCTCTAGCCTGCCCTTCCACCCTGACTCCATTTTACCCTACCTATTCATTATTCATGTTTTCCCTACTATATCACTGCATACTGTCTCATGAGCCCTGAAACACACCCCATGGCCTCTTCCTAGTTTTCTGATCTCTTCCACTTATGATGAATATAAACACATGATCTTTGTCTTTCTGGGTCTGGATTACCTCACCCAGGATGATTCTTCCCACATCCATCCATTTAGCTGTGAACTTCATAGTTTCTTTTCTTTTCTCTTTTATAACTTTTTAATTCTTTGAGAATGTCATACAATATATTTTGATAGTATTCATCTCCAACTCCCCCCCCCTTAGTTCCTCACTTAATTCCCCTAGTTTTTTGCCCTCTCTCACTTTATAAAACTAATAACCCAGTCCCTTGCTATTTACTACAGGCCAGAAAATGAAATGCCCAGTGCCGGAAGTGGGGCATGATTTTGGAGTTTTTGGCTAATGGGGTGCTGAAGACCCCGCAGGCATTATAGGCTATTGCCATTGCTCTTGATTACCCACCAGAACTTGACATTAAAACCCTGTTGCTGAAGAAACCATACTTCTGAGTCATGGAATACAGAGAAATCAAGCTGGTACTGACTGGAAGCTTCATTCCCACTGCTTAGCTTTCATAGTTCATAGTTCGAAGAGCACTACCAGAGGAGAAAAGTCATCATCAGTCTTACCCAGCTGTGGACCCTGTGAGACTCAGTGATGACTGACCTGGCAGGATAATGCCCACCTGTGCAATTGTAGCCCAGGTGTTATGAGAGTAATCAAACTTTCTGATTGGCTTTCAGGCCTAATCTATAATGTGGAACCCCATACCTGACACTGGTATTAGGGCCAAGAGCCTGTGGTTAGATAGGTTATGGCCCCTAAGGGGAGGACCTTCTATGATGTACTTCCTGCAGCAAGACAACACCTCTTACACCTACCCAAACAGCACAACCAGCTGGGGAACATGGGCTCAAAAGCTGGAGGCTATGCAGTGCATTTCATTCAAACCACCAATGACTTGTATTAAAAAAGGACAAAAATTGACAGCAATCGAGGAAGCCTCAGAACGTTGAGCTCTGGCCCCACCTCCAGACATTCTGTTATAGATTCTCCACCCAGGCTACAGCACCTGGCACTGTGGTGGTGGAAGTAGTGGCTCCTACCTAAAATTCTAGCACTTGGGTTGCTGAGGCAATAGATTTCGACAAGTGTAAGGATAGCCTGGGTCACAAATTGATCCCTGGCCCTCACCCCCAACAAAGAACAGTTTGTCCAAGAATGAACACAAATGCTTCTGGCTGGCCAGAGAACAGCGCTTATTTTAAGATGCACGAGAGCAAGGAGCAGAGACCAAAGACTCCCCACCCCCTACCTGAGGAAGTGACGGGCATAATCTGGCATGATCTTGAGTGACAGAGCATCCAGAAACTGCTGGAGCAGTAAAAACAGAGACCAGCGATGTCAGAGCAGCAATGGGGAGCGGGTGACCTGGGACAGCACTAGACCCAAACCCTCCAAGCTTGCTCATCAAGAGCCTTGCTGTGGGGCTGTTCCAGAGTCTTCCTCCCTCCATGAGACCCAGGCAGAGGGAAGGGGGAAAGGTGACAGCATGTGCAGAGGCCAAGCATACAGGAAACAGACTGCTCCAGAGGTGTGTGTGTGTGCAGGAAGGAGAGGAGGTGGGACTGGGTGGAAAAAGAAATGGAACTATGAGGCCTCACTGACCCCATAAATGTGCCAATGAGGTAACCAGTGAGTGGGTGTGAATAGGTGGCAGTGGTGGTGACTGAAGCAAGATCTTGGGTGGACTGCTTTCTTCTTCCTCCATAATTCCAAGTGAGTTACCAACTTCAAACTCTAGGTCTTTTCTATGCAGGCACTACCTGGGAAGTGTTGGCCCTGGTTGTTACTGAGTGTGAAGGAGACCAGCTGTCAGAATGTGGTTGCTGCAGCCCATTCTGAGGCCGGGCCTGGTCTTTGCAGAACATAGGTGTTGGTGTTCAGGAAAAGAGAGAGCAACTGGTGATAAGGTTTTTGTTCTCAAGATGGAGGAGGGAAATAGTAGGGGAAAGAGAGATCAAGTCTGTCAATAAAAGACACAGCATGGCCAGGTTTATAGAAGTTATATAAAGATATATGAACCTGAGAGCACAGACAGTTTGTGGAGATGGGGTATAGAGCTCTTACCTGCTACTGCAAAGGCGGAGAGAAGTTTGGGCCTGGGTGTGTAAGCAGAATGAAAAGCCAGGGAATGGGTGCTCCTGGGAGGCAGAATATCAACTGTGCCATAAAAACACACCGTGAAGACCTTTCTTTCTCCCCTTTGCAAGTACACACACACACACACACACACACACACACACACACACACACACACCTCTGATAAATTCATATGTTTAGAGAATGGCCCTTAGGTGGCAGTGTGCACATGAGACATCTACTACAATCCGTAGGGATTGTCCCAAAAGGCTAGCTGTGCCTTTTGGGTCTCTGCGAGGATAGAGGGCACCTATGATAGCTCTATCATCATCTGTGCTCTTTTCCACCCCTGGAGTGAGAGCAGGGGGTGCTTCCTGAGCCTTTTCTTCTGGTAGGGTCTAAACATGGAGATCTACAAATCCCTGAGTATGAGACTGAGGGACTCTATTCCAGACATTCCTAGTCCTATCACTTGTGGGTTGAGTAACTTCTCAGAGCCTCCTTTACACATTTAGCTTACTAATGTAGAGCTTTGGAAAGTCATGGCTCGCAAGACTATGCTAAGTGTTCAAGGCTTTCAGTATATCCCATAGCTCCATGAATAGACACACACACCTTATCCCTGAGTGAGCACAGCCTTTTAGGATCATAGCTGGGACTTAGCCAAGAAGCCTGGGCTCTTGCTCTTAACCTTATGATCTATCTCCCTATAATGTTTTATATGATCTCCTTTGTGGTTTATTTCTTTGGATAAACCATATTCTTTTATTCAGAATAAGCTATGGTTGAATCCAAGACAGGGCTGAAAGGATACTGAGCCCACCTAATATCTGCCCTGCCCGTAGTTTGTGGATGGGATGACAGGCTCGAGAGACAGTGGGATTGCTTGTCCCCACCATCCACTAGATCTCTTCCAGCCTCTACCATTGCAGCACGTTTCTCTGCATCCTGTGCTCACAAATACAATTTCTGCATCGGATGGAGCACCGCTAGAGGGCAGAGCTCCCTTGGCTAAGGCTGCAGTTGTCAGAGTGAGAGGCACTTGATGTTTCTATTTTTTTTTTTTTTTAAGATCATTTTAAGCGAGGTGGTAGTGCTTCACACCTTTAATCCCAACACTCGGGAGGCAGAGGCAGGTGGACCTCTGTGAGTTTGAGGCCAGCCTGGTCCACACAGTGAGCTACAGGACAGCCAGGGCTACAGAGAGAAACCCTGTCTCAATAAAGAACTATTAGGGAGGCATTGTATGACAGGTCAAGAAATACATTTCTCTTTTGTTCTAGTTTTTTTTTTTTTTTCAGGCACCTTTTGCTTATTTTAAGAAGGGCAACAGCAATTCAAAACTGATCTTGGAGTGAAAAGACTATCAAAATCCTTGACCCTTGGCAACTGTGTGTACCCTGCTTCCTTCCACACACCGGTAACTTGCTGGCCTCTTGGTCTTCACCTCCTCATCCTAAGGCCACTGACCCCTTCTTTCCTCTCTTCTTGGCTATCCACTCCCATGGATACAAGCCTCTGCCTGACCATGGCCTCATGTCACCATTCCTAAGCATCCTCCAGCTCCTCCCCACTTCTTTTCTCCCACTCTACCAGGCCCTGCTGCTGATCTTTTTTCCCACTAGTCAATACTCATTATGTGGGCTGGGTAGTCTGGGGACAGCCACGTGGTAAAGTGCTTGCCATGTAAGCATGATGACCTGAGTTTAATCCCAAGAACCACACTGGGAATGTTTCCAGCCCTGTACTTTTGTTTTTCTGTCATGCCCTTTTTGGCAAACCCCAGACTTTGGTTAGTCTCTATGGTCTCTTGCTCTCTGCAGTTGTGCTGACCCCAGTTGCTGAGAACTAGTGGAGTAGGCTACATGGTCTGGGATGGATGCCAGTCTGGCTCCAAGTATCCATTTCAGTCAGGCTCACAACGCTTCCCCTAAACGCTTGTCTGCCTGCTCTTCCTCCTCTCAGTTTCTCTGATATGCTTGGATTGTGTCAGCTACCTTCAGGGGATGACTATTCCTCCTCTGCCTTGCAGGAGCTGAACAATGACATCTGCATCCTCAGTCTTTTCTCTTCCTCCAGGCTCCACAGAGGTGCAGCTGCCCTCTAGTCTACCGCTGCCTTCTTACTCAGAAGCCCACCTCTTCCCACCTTTCCCAGCAAGCATCTTCCAGGTCTTTCCCCACACTCTGTACTCTCAGTCTTCTTTTCACAACACATTTTTTTCATCATATTCTAGCTAATATCTCTGGTAGTGCCCATGATAGCGTCTCCAGCAACATAATAAATCAAATCGAGTCAAATTTATAGTACAAAGGACACATCCTCTGATCTCACAGGAGGACTTCAATGTAGTTGCAAGGCTGGGCAGAGGTAGGAGCTTCTTAAAGGGGAGGGGGAGGTTATCTGAGACATGATGGTGAGACAATGGTGAGCCTTATTTGGTGAGTTTAGGAGCCTGTAGGTGGGTCTTAGGTCCAGTGATCACTTTGGAATCCGGAACTAGGAGCTGGGCTTTGTCCTGGTTAAAAGAGAAGAATGGGGACCTCTTGATCCAAGCCATCTTACCTTTGAGCCAAAACTTCTGACCTAACAACCCACTGTTAACTGGCTTTGCCATTGAATCAGCTCCCTGACCTACCCCAGAAGCCATGCAGTCTTTAGCCTATCTCCCTGGCCTCTCTAGAGTCATTCTCACCTTTCTAAAACTGTCATTTCCTCTTACCTTTCATACAGATTACCCTCTTGGCTCCCTTCCTACCTCAGTAGCCACTCTTCCTTTTTCTTTGGGCCTATTGTATTTCTCTATGTCTCTAAGTTTTGTCCTTGATCCTTTTCCCCTTTCTTGGCCATCTGCTATGTTTTGAGACAGGGTCTTGCCCCATAATAAGTTTTAGTCAATGACACAGGAACTGTGGGGCTTTCTATGGGAAGTACTGCTTTCCTGAGATAGGAAAATTCCTTCTTCTTTCTTGCTTTCTCCTTTTATTTGAGAAGATGGAACTGGAGTAACCAGAATACGGCCAAAAGCTGACTCCGAGGAGGATGAAGTCCGCCTAATGTGCAGGGCCAGCTCAGCTCAGCCCAGTGGATCTGTAACTAGAGTGACATTGCAGAGATGTCAAGCAGCTTTGTTCTATTTACCTTTGGATGTCTTACTGTGTCATGGCAGAGTTGTTTTTAACAACTGCAGTGACCACCCGCAACAAAAATGATTTAGTTACTTACTGAGTCATTGCTATAAGAAGAAAGCACAATTCTGGGGCTGGGCAGAAGGCTCACTTTGCAAAGTATTTAGCCATGCAAGCAAACAGGAAACTGAGTTTTATTCCCAGAATCCATGATTGAAGAAAAAAAAAAAAAGCTAGACATGGTGGTATGGGTTTATAATCCTAGTGCTCAGGAGACAGAGACAAGTTCGTGTGTAGGTCTTGCCTAATCAGAGAGGCTCAAGACAGTGAAAGGCCCTGTATCAAAAATAAGGTAAGCGGAACCTGAATAAAAATGATACACAGGATTGTCCTCTGGAATCAACATAGCACATGTACACACATGTAATTGCACATATGCAAACTTACACATAAGACTACACAAGAAGTGAGCATAATTCTCCAACCGATAGAAAACTCCCAGATGTATAGCTTCTGCTATAAATCTCTTTAGTATCTCTTCTAAACTTTATAGAACAATGGACCACTCCCATCTGTTCAGGGGCACTTCAAATGAAAGATTTCTTTTTTTTTTTAATTCAGATTTATTTTATTTTATTTAAATTTTTTTATTTATTACAATTTATTCACTTTGTTTTCCAGCTGTAGCCCCCTCCCCCATCCCCTCCCAATCCTGCCCTCTCTCCTTTTTCTTCTCCCATGCCCCTTCCCCAGTCCACTGATAGGGGAGGTCCTCCTCCCCTTCCATCTGACCCTTGCCTATCAGGTCTCATCAGGACTGGCTACATTGTCTTCCTCTGTGGCCTGGTAAGGCTGCTTCCATCCTCCTCCCCCTCAGGGAAGGTGATCAAAGAGCCAGCCACTGAGCTTATGTCAGAGAGAGTCCCTGTTCTCCTTACTAGGGAGACCATTTGGAGACTGAGCTGCCATGGGCTACATCTGTGCAGAGGTTCTAGGTTATGTCCTTTCATGGTCCTTGGTCAGAGTATTAGTCTCAAAAAAGATCAGATTTTTTTGGTTCTGTTGCTCTCCTTGTGGAGCTCCTGCCCCTTCCAGGTCTTTCTATCTCCCCCTTCTTTCATAAGATTCCCTGCACTCTGTCCAAAGTTTGGCTATGAGTCTCAGCATGTGCTTCAATACCCTGCAGGGTAGAGTCTTTCAGAGGCCCTCTTTGGCAGGCTTTTGTCTTGATCTTTGTTTTCTCCCTCTTCCAATGCCCATCCTGTTTGCCTTTCTGAATGAGGATTGATCATCTTACCCAGGGTCCTCCTTCTTGCTTAGCTTCTTTAGGTGTACAGATTTTAGTATGTTTATCCTATATTATATGTCTAATATCCACTTATAAGTGAGTATATACCAGGTGTATCTTTCTGCTTCTGGTATACCTCACTCAGGCCGATCTAGTTCCCACCATTTGGCTGCAAATTTCATGATTTCCTTGTTTGTAATTGCTGAGTAGTATTCCATTGTATAAATGTACCACAATTTCTGTATCCATTCCTCAGTTGAGGGACATCTGGGTTGTTTCCAGATTCTGGCTATTATGAATAAAGCTGCTACGAACATGGTTGAGCAAATGTCCTTGTTGTATAGTTGAGCATATTTTGAATATGTGCCTAGGAGTGGTATAGGATCTTGAAGCAGCACTGTCCCTAATTGTCTAAGAAAGTGCCAGATTGATTTCCAGAGTGGTTGTACAAGTTTACATTCCCACCAGCAATGGAGGAGGGTTCCCCTTTCTCTACAACCTCTCCAGCATGTATTGTCACTTGAGTTTTTTCTATCCATTTTGATGGGTATAAGGTGAAATCTCAGGGTAGTTTTGATCTGTATTTCCCTGATGGCTAAGGATGTTGAGCAATTCTTTAAGTGCACTTCTCAACATACACACACATACACACACACACACACACAGTCACAGTCACCCAGTAAGTAGTGTGACTGTTGATGCAGCAGAATGTGGCATTTCCTTATTCTTACTTTTCTATCCAATTAGTACTTATCAGTTCTGTCTCCTCAGTGCACTGTGAAGTTGCCTACTTTGTTCCACTTCCTCTTCATCTTAATCCACTACAGTAGTTTCCTTCATAACTCTGTCTTTGTATTTAGTTTGGTTTCCTTAGAGCCACTTTTCCTACTCCATCCAGCCTTAGAGAGCACAAATGTGACAGTGTCACTGTTTTGTAGAAAACTTTTCAGGCAATGCCAAGAACCTCTGGGCGACCAGACTGCCAGGAATTATGATGTGATTTCTGTACATACCACTCCTTTTCATGGCACAGCCTCTATGCCAGGTACCATTGGCTTGAGCACAAGACAAGGTCTTGTTCAAATATGGTATCCCATCTCCTTCACAGAGGTTAGTTCATGTGAGAGTGGGTATGTGACCAGAGCTAGACCAATTATAATACTCTCTTACACTTGTTCATATTAGCACCAAGATCAACTGCCTTGAATTTCCAAAATTATTCTGGTTTCAAGCTCTTTCAATGCTGTTAGTGATCTGAATGTACCATCATCTTCCATCTGTATTTGTCTAGAACTGTATTTGTCTAGAACAGTTTAAGTAAAGTCCTCTTATTTGCTATCAAGGTGGTGGTATATACCTTTAATCCCAGCCCTCTGGAGGCAGAAGGAGGTAGATCTCTGAGTTCATGGCTAGCCTGGCCTACAGAGTGAGTTCCATGACAGCCAGGGAAACACAGAGAAACCTGAAACCCTGTTTCCAAAAACCAAAAACTGAAACCAAAAAAAAAAAAAAAGAAAGAAAGAAAGAAAGAAAAGAAAAAAAAGAAAACAAAAGACAGTCCTCAGTAATATGAAGAGAGTTGTTTAGTCCTAACAAGACATTATTTATAGGTAAAGGAATTCTTTACAGCTTTCCTAATAATTTTTGAAGCTTTATAAACTTTTGTTTGTGTTATTTCTGGGGATTGAATCAGGGTTTCATGCATGGTAGGAAAGTACTTTACCATTGAACTGTATCTTCAGCCCTGGTGGCTTCATATTATGAGATTATAAACTAGATATTTCTGTGGTCTTGACCTTATAGGGAAGAACTGTAGGGCTCAGAGATGTGACAGGATTTGCTTATGGTTAAAAAATAATGAATTAGGGGAGCTTGTCACCAAATTCTTCTTCAGCCCAGGGTACCAGTAGCCCACCCTTGCTCGTACAAACACAAGTTCTGTTAGGTAAGCTGGAGATGGCCACAGTAGCCTGAGGACAGGGCACTGCAGAATACAGAGGAAGTCAAAGGTTGAGTTCTTCTACCCAAGGTTTTATTTATACCAAGGACAAGAGGAAAATGCTTAGCTTCTTGGTTTTCTTCTTTCCAATTCTATTTCTTGCTCATCTGCTGGTCAGAATCATCACTCCTTCCTCCCCCACATCATTCTTATCACTATACAAGCCTCTTGTAATTTTTCTCCATAATCTAAATCCTTCACCCAACAGGTTAATACAAATTAAAGTTAGAAACAGCAGGCTGCATGTGTCTTTAATTCTAGCCCTAGAAGGGCAGAGATAGGTAGATTTCTGTTGAGTTTGAGGCCACCCTGATCTACAAGTTCCAGGACAGCCAGGGCAACAGAGAGACCTTTTCTCAAAATAGATAAATAAGTAAAATTTTAAAATGGAAAGTAAATAAATGTGAACAAGATAATCGTCTTCTTTTCACCTCAATAGTAAATAGTTCAGAATAGGTGACACCCTAGACCCTGGGAACCCACTTATTCTAATTTGGTTTGTCAATACCCCCAGCACATGACTTACCCTACAGACACACATGGCTACTGGAGCCATGCATTTCATCTGCACATTTCTGGAAAGGACGCTGGCCAAGGAAAACACACTGCTTCCTTTCCTTTAAAGCCAGGTTAGAATTTGCACATAAATTTTCCACTTTCTATCAGCTGGAACTGAGTCACACGGCTATATGTAGCAGAAACATTTGCCTTTATTCAGAGAAGCATGTATGTGGCCAGATAGAATTGGAAATTATGGTATGAAAGGCAAAGAGATAGACAGCTATTGGGCCTGTCTAGCTACTCCACCAAGGCCTCCAGTGTGCTGCATCCTTAATTAGATCACTCGTGGTTCTCTGTTTCCTATTGGGTCATTTATGTGCAATGGCTACTGCCATCTGGCTTCCAGCCCACTATACCAGGAACACTACCCTTAGCATGTCTAACAATGGCTTTATGCTGCTAAAAGAAATGGACACTTCTCCGACCTGAAACCCAAGCAACATCTAACACAGCTAATTCCTTTCTGGAAACAGCTTTCTCAGCCTTGGGCATAGGCATATGGCATTCTTTGCTCTCCCTTGGCCTCTCAGCCTGTCTTCCAGTGTTCTTTTCTTGCCTTCCATTCCCTCTCACTCTCTGGGACCCCCTGAACCTTCTCTTCTGCATCTATCTTTCTTCCCTTTAGGTGCCCTTCTCAGCTCCTATGGTCTTTATTACCTGATGATCTCCCAAGATACACCTTCTTCTGTGCTCTTGGTGACAACTCCGAGTGTATAACAGGCATTTTCAAGTCAGCATGGCTAAAGTGAGATTGTTGATGGTCATCCTGAAGGCAGTCATTTTTCTTCAGGCCACACCACAGAATAAATGAGGCAGTGTTTGCCCACTCTGAAAGAAATTTGAAAACTATCCCTTTTATTTCTACATTTCCTCCTCCTACATCCATCTTTTTGGTCTTAAATTCAAAACACTATCTCTGAACTATTCATCTTAACATACCCACCATTTTTTCTATTTATTTATTTATTTATTTATTTATTTATTTATTTATTTATTTATTCCTTTTTCAAGATAAGTTTCTCTGTGTAGCCTTGGCTGTCCTGGACTTGCTTACTAGACCAGGCTGGCCACAAACTCACAGAGATCCACCTGCCTCTGCCTCCCTGAGAGCTGGGATTACAGGTGTGCGCTACCACACCAGTCTTCAGCCACCACTTTAGTTTGAACTTTCTTCATATTTGGCTGGGATTAAGGCAAAAGTTTAAGACAAAGGTTTAAAATTAAAGTTAATTTTAATTTGATTAAATTTAATTAAAATTAAAGCTTTTAATTTTTGTATGACAACTACTACATTTTCTTATCTTACAGCAGAAAATTAGAATGTTACTTTTTTCCATAAGCCCTTCAGTGGCTTAACAAAAATGTTCCATCATTTGACACAGTCCATAGGCCCTTTGTGTGCTGCTCTTCCCTTCATCCCCAGTCTTTGCCCAATGATAGCCATGCAGTTTTCTTTCAGCTCCTTGACACGTCCAGAGTGTGCCCTTTTCAAGGCCTTGGCACCTACTACTCTCAACTTGTACTTCTAGATTAGATTACCTGCCACTTTTTCCCAAGGCTAACTCTTCATTCTTTTGCTTTCAATTTCAACATCATCTTCTCACCTTTCCCTGACCCCTCCCTTATTCTAGCCCAGGCCTTTGTCTTTGTCTCAGCATTGATTTCAACCTCAAAAGATTTGTCTTTTCTACTAAAAAGTAACTGTGTGGAGGGAGAGGTTTCAGCTGCTGTGGCCCCAGGATAAACACAAGACCTGGTGCTCACACACCAGACACCCAGTCATGCATTTTTGTTAGCTAGAGGTGACAATATGGACAAGTTTCCTTGCCAGGGAGGTCTTTTAGCTATCTGGGGTGTTCTAGAGACAGGCTGAGTCCCCCTTGCTAAACAAGCACAACAAGCAGTGGAAAGGAACATTCTATTTCTGGATTTTTCTCTTTACAATGAACTTAAACCGGTTGGCTGTGTGTATGAAAACACAGCCTGGGTCTTAGGCCACCTTTGTGTTGCCCAGGAGGTGCAGATCTGGCGGTCAGCTCCCTCAAATTTACACGAGTTTACCAAGCAGGAGCAAGGCTGTGCTTTGCTCTACAGGCAAGCAGGCCTCGGCTTGCCTGTAGAGGGATGAGGTCGGCCTTTTCATCACAGCGGTGTGGATACCTCTGTACATCTATCTGCCTGTCCTTATGGCCTTTCACTTCCAAGAATCGGCCCAGCCATCTCCTCAGCATAAAGGTGATGAACAAATCTCAGCAGGCCCTCTAAAGGAAGCTTGGTATTTTTAGCACCAAGACTGGAAGGAGCGAGTCTTTACGGCTTGGCTGTAAAGAAATCTCTACCACCCGTTTTTAGAAGACTACCCCCACCTCTGGCTTCCAAAGCTGGGCAGCAACGCCTTCCATCTTAAAACCAGCCATTTTCTCAATCTTCTTCCACCTCCCAACCATCCCGAGCATCCCTTTAGACAAGGCATCTTGCAACTTGGATTTCTCCCTGGCTCAGCTTTCGCCGGGTAAAGGTCTAAGGCCGAAGGTGAGACAGCAAAGCGTAACTCGGTCAAGCGCTCAACCAGCGGCCACAAGTGACCGGCTTCGCCAGCGTCGCGGAGCCACAGAAAGGGCCGACCCGGCTAAATCCCGCTTGGGGCACCGCCCAGAGCCGGACAAAGGGGCGGGCCAGCGATTCTCCTCTCTACCCAAGGCAGCGAGCTTGCAGGTCCCGGTGAGAGGTGGGGGCGGAGCGTGGCGACCCGGCGGGGGCGGAGCATAGGCGGGGCGTAAGGAGGGTGGGGCGCTCATTGTGGGAGGGGCAGTCGCTGCGGGAGGACTCGCAGACGGGAGGGGGGGCCCCCGGTGAGACCCCGGTCTGGTGAGAGGAGGAGCGAAATATGGGGCGGTGCCTGCGTGGGGGAGGAGCAGGAGGCGGGGGCGGGGCCTGGGTAGGCCAGAGGCGCGGGGCGGCGGAGCGGCGCAGGGAAGCGGCGCCTCTTTCTCGGCCGCGGCCCCGCCCCTCCGAGCCCCGCCCCCGCCGCTCGGACGGCCGGAGTCGCGCCCTCCCGCTCTGCGCTGTCGAACTTGCTCTAACTTCCTCGGCCGATCAGGCCGTGCCGCCTCCGCCGCTGCCGCGCCCGGGTAAGTGGAACACGCGGCCCCGCTGCAGCGTCGGGCCTGTTCTCATTGTCTCGGGCTGGCCCTCGTGAGCGTCCTCGCGGGACGGTGGCTTCTCCCCGCTTTTCCGCTCGGCCCCGGGACTCCCTTGCCTAGCGGGTGCGGCCCCGCAGGCGGCGCGGGCTTTGTCTGCTGAGACCGCCCGCGAGCTCTGGAGGCCGCGGCCGGGACCCCGCTGAGCCGAACTAGGGCTCTGTGTGGAGAGAGAGGCGCGGCTCTCCCCCGGAAGGTGCGTCTGCACCCGCCGCCTGGGCTCTGCCCGTCCTCACCTGAGCCCAGCGGAGGGCGCCTTCTTCAGCTCAGGTCCCGGGTGAGGGGACGGTCACCCAGCCCCCACTCACCCTGGGTGTGCTCGTTGCCTCGCGGTCCCACCCTGTCCGGCTGGAGTTTGAGGAGGTGGCGACCCTGGTGTCTCGTGTCGGTCTCTAAAGGCTGTGCTTGGAAGTAGAGCTCGACTCCTGACCTACCCCGAGCTTTGGCCAAGTTGTGGTTCTGTGCCTTGGCTTGGTCCAGGTTGCAGCCCTCATTCTCTTCCCTGCTGGGCATGCAGTGCAGAGGGTGGGGAGGATGCGCGTGTGGGGACTTCGGCCCCTGAACCACAGAAACTCTTGTCTCTGGTGAGACTGTCTTAAGCCAGTGCTTTCCTGGAGCTGGGTTACATGGCTGTATCAGGACGCATCGAGATGTGTTGGGCAGCGTGTGTTGGAGCTAGTAGCAGGTGTGGTCCCAGTTCTCCAGGAGGACTGGTGGCTGTAGGTCAGTTGCCTAGACAGTTTCCACACAAGCCTCTTGACTTCAGAGAAGAAGTTGGTGCCTGCCGAGTGCTTCCTTATTTGTGAAAGGAAATCTGCCCCCACCCCCACCCCCCACGTTCTAACAGCTCAGAGGTTGCTGGGATACACCCTTTCAAAACTCCTCCTGGGCCCTTAGAGTGAAGCCCAGACATCTGGTCTCTGGCCCATTCCACAGCTGTCCCCAAGCCTCAGTCTTTTGAGTACTGGGGTTATACTCAAGTTCAGTTCACACCCTGCTCCATTCTAATATTTTCTTATTTGATTGTTTTTGTTATTTAAGTCAGGGTTTCTCTGTGCAGGCCTGGCTGCTCTGGAACTGGCTCTAGAGACCAGGCTGGCCTCGAACTCGCAGAGATCTACCTGCCTCAGTCTCCCGAGTGCTGGGATTAAAGGCATGTGGCACCGCCTCCTAGCTCCATTCTGGCTATTTCTAATGTCAGGGACAAGACTTGGAAACCTATGTCACTAGATGTATTTTACCCTTCTTATTGTGTGTCTGCTGTACTCCACTTTCAGTTGGAGATAGGCTTGATACATCCCTTTCTATATTTCTGGACCCTCCTTTTGGACCAGCTAAATATGTTTCAGAGAGTGGGGTGCTCTGTGCAGGTACTCTCTGGGCTCACATCTGTAAGCCTTGCGTAGTGGGCCTGCAGTAGGGGTGCTCAGTGGTATTTACTGATAGGCATGTGGTCTAGGCTTAGTTGCTTCATTTAGTCAGAGGCTGAGCCACTGATCCTCCAGAGATTTGTGGTTGTCCCCACGAAGAAAAGGCATAGAGGGGGAAGGGTGGGCTACCATGGGAAGATTCTTCTCCAGCGCCTTTCTTTTCAGGCAGCTGTGCTAGCTCATCTCTGAGGACAGGTGAGGGCTTCTCCCTTGCCTTGTTTGTAATGGAGTATGAAACTTCTGCCTTGTGTGGGCGGGGAGAAGCCTGCCCTGTAGGTTATAGAAATGAGGCAAAGTTACAAAGAGGCCAGGGTGCAGTGGTTCTCAGACCACTTCTGGCAGCCTTACCCTGTGCCACCATGTGCCCAGTTAACCTTGTTTTAACTTTAGCTGAGAAGTTAAACAGGAGTCATTTTTACAATGCCTAAAAATGCTAGTATGTCAGTCCTGAGAGCCTTTTGCTGGTTCGAAACCCAGTGAACTTGTGAACAAGCATACAGGTATTACATAGCATAATGGTGCATTTGTTAAGGCATAGTATTTTTGGAGACATATTAAGCTACTATCCCAGCCTTACTTTAATTGCTTAAAACTTGAGAAACAACTGAGTGTGGTAGATATTAACTACATGATCTTACAAATGAGAAAACTATGGCCAAGAAAGGTCAGAGTGATTTCCTTGAGGTCTCTGCTTGAGAGTTGGATCCTCTCATTTAGAGGATGCGTTCCTCCTGGAGGTGTTTAAGCATAGTGGACAAGCCTTAGCCAAGGCAGAACTACTGAGTCCTTCAGTACAGGTTCCCTTAAGGCCCAGTTTCCAGAGTAGCTCCTCCATCTAACGTGACCTGAGTACTAACTGCCCCTGAATCCCTGCTAGTTTGACTGACGCTGTAGTCTCAACCCCACAAGGCCAGATGATTGCATGTGAAGCTGGAGAGCCTTCTGTAGAGATCAGGGTTTGATGTGGTTAATACCAAGGCTTAAAGCAACAAAGCCTTTTGTTTGTTTGTTTTTACTAACTCCACATATACGTCACATATCTGCTTTATGTTGCCTTTACTGTAGGACAAATCCATATCCCTAGCTACATAGACAAAGCCTTTACAGGTAAAGTTTTTACCTGTAAGTGGCATTTCATTGGCTGTGCCAAGTCACATGGCAGTTGTCCCCCTCAAGGTGGAGGTAGGGTAGGAATACAAAACATTTGATGAGCCAGGCGTGGTGGTGCATGCCTTTAGTCCCAGCACTCAGGGAGATAGAGGCAGGCATATCACTGAGATCGCCAGCTTGGTCTACAAAGTGAGTCTAGGACAGCCAAGACTATACAGAGAAACCCTGTCTCGAAAAACCAATACATCGAAAACCAAACCAACCAACCAACCAACCAAAGAAACAAAACCATTTGATGAGTAGCATGAATGCCCGCCAATTGTCTGTCACTTGCTTCTTCTCAAGCTCTGGTCCTGTGCCACCAAGAACACTTATGAAGTAGTCAGAGAAACACTGCACTGTTTAAAGATGGAGTTGCCATATTTGAAAGGTAGAAGTTTGATAAACAAGAAAGAACCTTATGGAGAAGTGGTCTTTAAAGGCAGAGCACTCCTCTTTCCTCTGACCCAGGCAAGTTACTTGAGTTCCTCCTGTGTCCTTTAGCTCATTGGCTAATTCATTCGTTTATTCAAAATCAGGAAGTCCCAGCCCAGAGGCTGTGAACGGAGGTGACAATCCCAGTTTCCTGCTGCTTCGCATTAGTGCCTTTAAAGAGAAATGATTCCACCTGTGAGGAGGAAAGCAGGCATGGCCATTGTTCTCTTGTGGCCACTGGACTTTTGGGCATGTTGTATTTCCCTGTCTTGCCTGGATTTTTCCTAGAAGCAGAGCAGGTAGAGTTTTCCCTAGTTGCCATGCTCTAATAATTCCCCTTGTGACTGAGGGCAAGCTTGCAGGACAGGGAGTGTGGAACAAAGTGTTGGTTTGGTAGGGTGACTTAGAGGGCAACTTCCACAGAAGAGCAGGGTAGAAACAGGTAAGATGCATTTTTCTAGCCACTCTGATTTCTGCTTTTGTGTTCTGTCACCTGTCCAGTTAGTACACGAGTAGAGGTAAGGAGGCCTTAGGTTATTCTTTTTGAAGGTTAGTTCACTGGTCTTAGGCATGGTTACTGCTTTTTCGGGGCTTCTATTTTCCTACCTGTGGAATGATAGGAGGCATAAAGGCCTCTAGCAGCTCCTACTCTTGGATGGTCACCAGTGCCCAGTATAGGCTATGCTTGGTTGTTTGCAGCATCTTTTGTGAATAAGTAGCACTTTGGTTTGCCTTCTGCAGTGTGGCAGTGGTGTCTCTGACTATGGGGCACTGTGGGATCTTATGGTCTTCTGGCTGCTTTCTTCCGTTCCTGTGTGTTTTTAGTTCAGACAGAGCAAGTAGTTGAAATGGTTCAGTACAGGATCTGGCCTGTGGGTAGCAGCTGGTGTGTCTCTGCCCACTCAGCATGAAGATGCCTAGCACAGTCCAGCATGCAATGGGTAGTAAAGGAGTCCAGCTTTTGATTGATGTCTAATTGCTACCTCTGTAACCTAGACTGGAGTTGTGTATTTTCTCATCCATGAAGAAAGCCCTGTCTGTTGGTTGCTGAGAAGCCAGTGTGTACTTCAGGTTTGAGAAACAGGGTCTCAAGGTCCTTGGTTGGGCCTGACACTGTTTTGGGACAGCCTCTATCTCTCTGGCAGTTTCTGGCAGTGCTTACCAACAGCTGATTCTGGGAACCTGCTTCCTCCACCCTTGGGGGTTGGGAGGGGTTGGGTGGGGCTGTGCAGGGCTGTGGTTTTCTCTTTGGAGGTAGTAAGTAAGTCTGGTAATCAGAGTGTAAGCGGGCCTGGACAGGCTGTAGTTGCATCTTCATCACTTATAATCTGTTCTGCTTCTTTTTTTAAGCAACCAGAGCCCACATTTATCAGCTAGATAGCTACCTCTTCTTGGCCTCTCTTGGTCTGTACACTATGTGGCTAAGGTAGTTGCTGGCATCCTGGTAGGAGATAAGCACATGGTGTCCTCAAGAATCTTGAGCCCTCAGATCTTGCAGGGCTGAAGTGGTTGGTAGTATCTGGGAAAGGGTAGGGTCAGAGGCTGGTGAACCTTCTCTTTGTGTTTTCTCTTGCTCTGTGTAGCAGCTACTGGGTGGGTGCTACAGAGCCTAACAAACATTCAGAAACAGAGGTTTTGAGGATTTGATAGCTTTGACATCCAAGAGACAGTGCTTTCAGCAGCTAGAAGGGAATGAATAACTCCTGAAATAAATCTCTTGTCTATATCTGAGGTTGGTGTGGTAGGGGAAGAAGGGGCTTAACATAATCAAGGGGTCCCCATGAAGGTCTCTTTTAAATTACCAGAGGAGAGGGAAAATAGCTAACTCAGCTTTCGGCCCCCAAGCCTGCTGCAGCATTCAGGCTGTGGTGGGACTCTCAGCATCAGACCTGTACAGTACTAATGATGTCTAGCTGTACTCCAGGTTGCTTCTTTGCTTCCCAGACTGTGAATTCCCTCCTTCCTGCCTTTTCTGACTAGCCTGTACTGGGCCACATGGACCTAGTCTTCTAAGGCTTGTAGGAGGGGCCAACTCCAGACCAAGTGTTGGTGACACTCTGGGTGAGGGTAAGATGTGAATCCTGGAAGATTGAGGAACTCTGTGCAGAAGAAAATTATTCTGGCACATGTTGAAATGTTAAGTTGTACTATTCAAGACTTTTGTAGCAGGATTTTTAAGTAGAGAAGAGAGACTGGGTTCAACTCCAGAAACCAAGGAAAGTGGGAACTCACAGCCAGAGAACCCTATGCCAGGATCTTTGAGAATTTCTGAAGGTAGGGGCATTTTCAGGTTAATGGCTTGAAAGAATTCTCAGTGAAGGCAAAACAAGAGGCCAGGTATTATGTGGGAGATAAAGGGTAAGGAATTTGATAATATGTTGGGGATAAATTGATTTAGCAGGATTCATGCTAGAATTGGCCTCCATACATTCAAGGTTCAGAGAGCTTAGAGGACTTGGCTGAAGTTTGGTGAAGGACCTTTTAAGTAGCCTGGGTTTAGTCTTGTGAGGTTTTACACTGATCTAGGCTCATGACCCCTCACATTTGTTTCTCAGGAGTGGCATTTTCTCCTGTGGGTGTTTCTGATCGTCAGTATCATTCCTTTTGACATTGTTAGTAACTAAAGGTAGTCACCATTTCAAGAAACTTTGGTCCTATTTTCCCAGAATGTACTGGTCCTTGTGTCTTAATCTCCTGTCCCTGAAACTCCCATCTCCAAACATTGCACTTTTGGTTTATTGGATGGATGTCAGACCACAGCTATTCTCTTTTCTGAAGTCCTCTGCAACTACTGCTGAAGTCCTGTCTCATGCTCTCTCAGTCCAAAGCAAACCAGTGTGACAACTCAGCAGCCTTCTCCTACAAGTCTAAGACTTTCTTTTGTCTGCTCTGGGTCTATGGAAGGGGTCATAGGCCGTCTCTGTAATAATATATTTTTAAAAATGCCGCATACAACAGATCTGGTATGAAGAGACTTATTGTACAGAGGTGGAGAGAGAGACAGAGAGATAGAGAGAGAGGGAGGAGAGAGAAAGAGGGATGTGTGTAGGCACCCGGGGAAACAGAGAGGAGTGAGAAGCTGGTGCAGAGAGGAGTGGGTTAGTGTATCAACCTGTTATCTAACAGTTCCTTTCATTCCCTGGGCCTGCACAATTGTTTTTCCTGTTCTGCACTTTCCTTCTTCAAGAGGGAGGCGCCTCTGGTTTTCTGACTGCCTCCTCTTCTTTCATTGGTTATTCCTGGTACAGACGACCTATTGGTCTCTCTCCACCCAGAAGCTGTTCTTGTTTCAGCCAGCTTTACAGGAGTAAGATTCTAAGGAAACCTGTTAGCTGCATGTAGGGCCTTAACTCACTTCGCCAAAGCCAGTATCTCTCCTTGCAGTGGAAGAATAGAGATCATGTCCTTTCTTCACAGTCATCCTGCCTCCCATAGTCATTGTCTCTTGCTGTCTTAGTTGTTTCCTGTGAAATACAAGCAGTGGTGTAAACAGGATAAGTTGAAGGGGGGTTGCCAAGAAAAGAGTCTGTGGTGTTCATGCCTCTGGGCTCTGGATAGGCACAAGCATAGGAAAGGGAGTGGGGAGGTACCGTGGTGATGTCAGCTTGTGCAGAGACCCCTCTGGGTTCAGGCAGTCTTGAAGTTTTCCCTGTGAACACCAGTATGGTGAAACAGGATATGCTCTGGAGGCTCACAGATTCCCTGGAGAGGGGGACCTTGGTCTAATGAAAGGTTTTGGGTTTCTGGTAGGACCTGCCTTGACCTTGCACTGGGCCCTATCAAGAGATCAGGAACTGTTCATTTTATTTTATCTTACTTTCTTATTTATTTATTTATTTATTTATTTATTTATTTATTTATTTATTTATTTATTTATTCATTCATTCATTTATTTTATTTTATTTATTTTTTCCCAGCTCTTAGCTTTGCAAGCTCCAAGTGCTAGTGTGGCCCTAATAATTTTGAGATCCCATTTGTGCTGCTTCTTTTGCGAGTCATTTGTTGAACTTTACAGTCAGGAGCATCTTTGAGAAAGGGGAACCAAACACTCTATTGGTCCCTCCCTGGCCTCCATTCCCTGAACCCTGGGCAGTTGTGAGCTTGAGACCATTATGAAACCGCCAGCTTTGTTGTCCCTGGGGATGAATTTATTCTGCAGGAAGGGTTGTACTCATGGACCACTCCCTGCTATTGAGGTCTCTCTCCCAATACCTTGGCCCCCACTGGCTCTAATGGTGATTGTGTTAGCCCCTCAGCAGCAAGAAAGACTGTGATGGTTTTTGTATTATTCCTTGGGGGAAAAAAATCACATGAAGGAAATACATCAGTGCTTTTGAGTGCAGAGTATTTATTGACACACCCATTAAAGGGGGGCTTTTAAACAATAAATGTAACCCTTTAGCAAGAATAGGCACAGGAACGCAATCTCTCAACCCTATGTTGCAGCTTCCATTTCTTGAAAGGTACATACAGCTTAGTGGCTTAGTAGCTAAGGGGTTGGGTTTTTAAGCTGAGATTTTGGAGAAACTGTTTTTAGCTTGTCCTTGGAGTGGGGCCAGGCCTAGAAATCTGTTGAAATATCTTTCTTTAGCTGCTAAAATGGGGATGGGCTCATAACGCTAAGACTTGGAGCCTTACTGGCGGCTGAGGAGGCCCCAGAAGTGTCTGTTGGATGCCTGAGTTTCAGCCTCCCTTAGACAGTCTCTGTGTCTCTGTCTCTTTGTGTCTGTCTGTCTGTCTGTCTCTTTCCCCCTCTCTCTCTACCCACCCCCTACCTTGGAGTTCTACACGTGGCCTTTGGTGTGGAATAGCATTGTTTTCTTTCTGTCACTATCAAAATCTGTTCTTGCTTTTCTGTCATAGTAAAACTTTATATTTGGGGTAGGGTGAAGTTGTAAGCAGGGAGCTGAGTGGGCTCCCTTCCCCAGGGCTTTTTCCTTCCCCAACAAGATTTAGTCCTAGGGAGATGCCAGATGCTGCCTAGAGAGTGCTATTCATGAAGTATTTTCCCTCCCCCTTCCTCTTTCCCTTTTCCCTCCGTTTTCTTCTTTTCTTTTCTTTCTGACAAGGTCTTTCTGTTAGTATTTAGATAAAAATGCGATGCACACAACCAGTCTTTTTTGTTTTTGTTTTTATTTTATTTTATTTTTTTTTTTACTTTTACTATTAGTTACATTTTATTAACTCTGTATCCCAGCTGTATCCTGCTCACTCATTCCCTCGGAATCCCACCCTCCCTCCCTCATCTCCTCCCTGCCCCTATCCAAGTCCACTGAGAGGGGAGGACCTCCTCTCCTACAACCAGTCTTAAATCCAGTGAATTTTATTGGATGGAGATGGAGAGAGAGAGACATAGGGGAGAAGGGGGCGCACTGACAGAGAGAAAGGAAGATAAGGGAAGAGCAAAAGAGCAAGAGAGTAAGAGAGCAAGGGAGCAAGGGGAGGGGGGAGTGGCCAACAAGTCACTATGTACCTGGCCCAGATGATGTCATAGAACATAGGTACTGACAGGATGTTGTCAGGACCCTGAAGGTCCCTAAGGGAATGCTAGTTGAAGTGCTTGCACAACATAACACTTTCTATATAGCTTAGGTTGACTCAATTCATCTTCTGCTTCAGTCTCATGAGTATTGGGATTATAGTTATATGTAACTGCACCTGGCTGTGGTAACTTTTATTATTACTTTTTTTCTTTTTTGGTACCTCTGGCCACAAACTTTAGACATTTTAAATATATTGAATTAAGTTTAATCTTTTATCATTTGAAAAGTAGATAGAAACCACAGAAGAAATAATAAAAATCCATACTTCTGGCCTCTTCCACCACACTTCTCCCAAGCCCAAGGCCTCCACCATCAGGTGTTCACAGGATAGTGAAGTGTGGCAGGATGCCTGTGCACACACCTCTTTATCCCTTTTGTTTATTTCCACAGTGGCATGGAATTGACATTGCTCTGTACTTACCTGAGGTTCGCTCTGAGATTTATCTGAGGATTGCTCCATTTTTTTCACACATCCTTTGGTCCATTCCTTTTAACAACAGCAAGTTGTTTTGCTGCAGAGTGAACCTTGACTTACTCTTCTGCCCCTTCTTGATGGACACTGAAGTTGCCTGAGTGTGAAGTACTTGGTGTGGAGTTGAAGCCTTGAGGAGCTCATCAGGAAAAACATGGCTGGTTTAATTCCAAGAGGAAGAGGAGTTTCTGAGGCCTGATGCTGGGTCAGTCTTCTATTTTTGCAGTGAGAGTTGGCAGGGGCCCTGTGAGCTGCTTTCTGTCCTCTGCTGTGCATGGCTCAGCTCAGACCATGCTTTTCCAATGAACGTGTTTGGAGGTTGTGGCTGTGCTGTGACCATGAGGCCTGTGCACCCAGACTTGAGCTGAGGAGTCTGAAGAGACAGGGTGAGGTGAGAAGCAGAGAGATCACTTCTCACAATGTGAGACACTTAGGTTTGAACTGCATAGGCTCTGGGTAGTGTGAAAAACAAGCCCTAACTGGTTTGTACTCACCTGAGGTTAGACAAGGGCCAGGGGCTGATCCAAGAGCTGCTGCTGTCCTGGGAGCCCTCCTAGCCTGCCTGTTCTGCTCCTGGGTCTGACTGGCAAGTTGGGATTGTTGTAAACACCCAGCTAAATAGTAGATGGCTTTTCTGTTTGAGTAGGTTCTTCTTGAGTAGAAGGTGGGTTTGGGAAAGGAGAGAGGATTGTGGGAGAGGGCATAGGCTACTTAGTCTTAAAGTTTTCTGATAGTTTCCTTGTCACTGTACCCACTGTGTCCCCTGAAATAGCTAGCCATAGCCATCCTGTGTGGAAGACTCCTCTCTATGCCCCTGGCTGGTGATTTTTTGGCCTGTGCCCCAGCCCTGCCCTTATCAACCTCCCACGCAGAGGCCTCCTCACCACTACAGTCACATGCACTCCCTATGAGAAGTCCAGAGCTACCAATCCTGGAAGCTCTGTTGTTTGGAGCCTTGGCCCTCTGTAGCACAGAGGTTTCTATTGTAGCCTGGTGGCTGCTAGGCCTGACCTGTGAGGCTGAGGAGGCGGGGCTTTGGGATTGACAGTGGAGCTATTCATGGGCTCTGCCCTGGTTTCCTGCTGCCTCTCTTCATGGGTTTGTGGGGGGGGGGGAGGTGGAGGGAGGAGGAAGAGAGAGAGGGGCCAGAGCTGCTATTGTTAAGGGCTGCTGGAACCCATTGTGCTCCGTGGAGGTCTTTTGCTGGCACCCCTGAGTCACTGCGCCCTATGGCTTTCAGATTCCAGCCCTGCCCTCTTTCTTCTGTGCTTTTTGTGGGCACCTGTTTTAAGATATCTTTCTGCTTTTATGTCATGTGTTCTGCCTGGAGCTCCTTGGGTAACCCTCAGAACAGCTGGGAAAGAGCAAGATGCCCAGTCTGGCTTGTCAGCCGCCTGCCCACCGCCTGTGGACATGGAAAACATGTCCATAGAGCTCTCACTGCCCAGCTGCATCCTTGGGTGGGGGCCAGGCACGTGCCTCAGCGACTGTCAGTCTTGTAGGCGCCCCGATCTTCCTTTGTGCTCACTCTGTATCTTGTCCATGTCCCTTGTCCCTCCTTGAGCTCTCAGCTGCAGAAAAGCCTGCTTTCCAGCAGCCCAGCCAGCAACCACCCCCTGCTGCTGAGCCACAGCTCTTTCTTCTCCTTTGTTCAGCCACCTCTGAGCTCTTAAAAGCTGGCAGCTGGCAGCATGTGCATGATACCCGTGGAAGCCTTCACAGTGCAAGTCTACCTACTGGGCCAAAGCTTGGCAGCTCCCTACCTGTACTTCTATATCCCAGCGAAGACAAACATTCCTTTTTTTTTTTTTTTTTTTGTCACCTCTTCTTAGCAGATCACATAGTGACTCTCAGAATGAAGACAAGGAGAGCACACTAAGTTTGGGCCATTGCTTGGTGTGTGTGTGTGTGTGGTAGGTTGGGAACTGGTCACTTGGTCCTAAGAAAAAGCACCTTCTGACAATATAGTAAGATTAACATTAAAGTCCTGTCAGAAGAGCTCTTCAGAGCCATCAGTGGCAGGGTGCTAGCTAGAGAAATGTAGGAATAGTTTATTTTGGTCTGTATGGTTAAAGACCATTTTTTACCTGAAGGGAAGCAGTCCCTGCCCCTTCACCTTCTTCTGTGTGTCTCCGACCTCCCCCGCTCCAGTTTTTGGTGGTCAAAAGGAACACTCTCTTTGGAGGCCCACTCTCCCTGCGGGGTCAGGCATTTCTCCCCGGGGACACATCTGCCATTTCTGTCTCCTGTCTAAACCACACCAGGATCTGTCAGAGTGACTACCCTTTGAAATGTTGGGTTGCTTTTTGTCCAGAACATTTCCTTTCACCCCTTTAGAACTTACCATCTTCATGGTAAGTTGGCTGTCTGACTCGACTATTGTCAGCTGTCTTTCAAACCAGAGTTTCACTCTCAGGCCCAGAAGCCTGCAGGTTAGACTGTCTTCATGTCAGCAGACATAGCATCCATGAGACTTAAATCAGAAAGGGCTGGAGTTTTTATTGTGGCTCCCATTTTTGGGGTAGATGCATCTAAATGAGCTCTGGAAAAAATATCAGTCCAGGCTGCTTGGTTGTATTGGTGAGTTGTTTTGTCATCTTAACACAAGTCAGGGTCATCTGGGAAGAAAGAACCTCAGTTGATATATAAAAAAAAAAAAAAGAACCTCAGTTGAGAAAAATGCCTCCATTAAATTGGTCTGCAGGCAAGTCTGTGGGGCAGTTTTTTGATTAGTTTTTGACATGGAAGGGCCCAGCCCCATATGGGTGGTGCTATCCCTGGGCTGGTGGTCCTACGTTGTACAAGAAAGCAACTTGAGAAAACCATGAAGAACAAGCTCCTTCTTCAGTTCCTGCCTTGAGTTCCTGTCCTGACTTCCCTCTATGGTGCACAATGATGTGGAAGTATAAGTTGAAACAAACTTTTTCTCCCTGTCTTACTTAGGGTTTCATTGCTGTGAAGAGACAACCACGGTAACTCTTATAAAGGTAAACATTTAATTGGGGCTGGCTTACAGTTTCAGAGGTTTAGTCCATTATCATCATGGCAGGAAGCCTGTCACTCTTGCAGGAAGACATGGTGCTAGAGGAGCCCAGAGTTCTACATCTTGATCTAAAGGCAGCCAAGAAGGAGGCTGTCATTCCACACTGAGCAGAGCATGAGCATAGGCTTCAAAGCCCACCCCTACAGTGACACACTTCCTCCAATAAGGTCATACCTCCTAATAGTGCCACTCCCAGTGGGCCAAACATTCAAATACATGAGTCTGTGGGGGACTATACCTAGTCAAACCACCACACTCCCCAGGTTGCTTTTGTCATGGTGTGTTATCACAGTAGTAAAAACCAAACTATGATGCAGGTGCTCAGGACAAAAGCACAGGCATTAGAGGCTGGGCTTGAATCCTGGAGGTGCAGGAGCTGGCCACTTCACTTCCTTGGATGTAGGCCTTTGACTGGATAATGGAGGGAAGGGCTGCTCAGACAAACCTGGGCAAGGTTCTAGCTGTGACCCTTTTTAGCTTTGTGAGTCTAAATTCCATAAGGTTTGGATCATTGTCTTGAAAGTCCTTGTTCAATTGGGATCTTGTAAAAGAAAATATCTTCAGATAGATAAACTGAACAAAGTTTTCCCTTCTCCCAGGCAGTTTTTCCCTGCTCATCCAGGCAGGGGGCCCTAATGAATATCTGTGGTTCTCTTTTGGAGCTTCACTCCTCTGAGCCCCAGTGCATATTTCTACCCTGCCTTGTGTTAGTGGTTTTCAGAGGGGCCCAGTGGCTCTTTGGTGAGATCTTGGGTGGATATTGACTTGATTGTTCTTGGTCATACCACATTACTCCTGTTTACTCATGTAATCTCTGTCTTTTGTGAAGCTGGATCTGGGGAGAAGAAAATAAAGTGTTTTGTTACACCAAGCTTTTTGATATAACCAAAATGAGGTTGTATCAGTAAAGTAAAATTTGGAAATGTAGAGATATACCTATCCTGTCCCCACTTCTTAGCTTTGTGAGTGTGTGGTGTTTAAATGTTCTGTCTGTTCTATTTGCAAGAGGCAAAAGTGTATTTTCCTTGGCATCTTCTGGGTGGGATTCTAGCCTTTTATCTGCTTTTGCTCACTCAGTGTCACCCTTGGTCCTCATGCCTAGTCAGCCCTGCTTGCTCCCTATCCCATCTGCAGTCCTGCTGTTTCCTTTCCTTGAGAGCAGGGCAGGTACAGCCTCTGTCACTGCCTCTTGTGAGTCTGTCCCAAATAACTGCTCCCTCACTCTGGAAGAGGTCTAAGGGCCTCAGAGGAGGCAGGTTTCACTCATCTGCCAAGAGCAGCTTTTACAGCTGTGAAATGGGAAGAAAAATAACTGGAGAGGGCTGGGGGTGTGGCTCAGTGAAATAAGGCTTATGCCTTATGCAGGAGTCCCTCTAGCTTCCTTCTCTAGCGCCACAAAAACAACTAAAATACCAATTACTTCCACGATGGAAATGTTTCTCCTGGAAAACATATCGGATCCCTGCCAGTCCATACACAGTGAGGACATGTGTCCCTTGGCAATTTACCCTCCAAGTACCCGTGTTTGGATTGCCAACTCAGGCTGCTCTACCACTTTTCATTAGCATCAGTATCACCTGAGCCATTCAAATGCAGAACCTTGTGGGAGAGGGAAGGTTAACCTTGGTTCAGCTAATCAGTCTGTCTTCACAGAGATTCCCAGGCACTTATGTGCACTCTCAAGTATGAGAGGCATTGACCCTGATGCCTGCCCTGTTATTTTCACACCTTGCCGGCCTTCTGTAAAGTCATGTACTTTTAAGAAGCCTGAAACTCCAGCTTTGTGTCCCGTTTCCTCAGTTGTGCAATATATCACAAGTGTCCTGGGTGCTGGTTGTCTGAAGTGGAGCTGAGATCCAGTGAGCCCCCTTAAGTCTTTTGGTAAGGTCATTTTGGGGGCAGGGAGCTGAGAGGGTAATTGGAGTCTCCCTGGACCATCTGGTACTGCTTACTCCACCCCATCTGTCTTCCTCAGCTCACACCAGCTGGAGGATAGAGTCACAATCAGCTTGTAGGTGTGTTTGAATTTTAGGGACACTCAAAGCATTCTATTCAAAGATGGTTTGGTATATATTGGTGTTCAAATAAATAGCTCAGGAGACTACAAATTGACATAGATAGTAGCAATTAGATAGTAGTGAAACAAAACAATAAAATAAAACAAAAAGTAACATATTGGAATTGGACAAAACAGGCAGGAAAAGAGCCCATGAGAAGGTGCAAGAAACATTTGCACACTAAGGAATCCCATAAAAACACTAAACTAAAGACCATAAAATATATGCAAAGGACCTGTAGGGAAAAAAAGGAAAAACATTATTATTATTATTATTATTATTATTATTATTATTATTATTATTATTATTATTAAAAATAAAAGCCCTTATATACATTGTAAGATGAGGAACCTCCAAAGATGCTGTTGAATTTGTTACTGTGGGCCATCTGCAGGGCATGCAGCCAACACTTAAGAGTACTTTATTTCTCCAGTGAGACTCCCTTGATAGAAATAAATTTTCATTTGGAAGTCACCAACAATTGGAGATTACTTCTGGGTCCAGGACAGGGGCTTGTGTTCACTTCTCCTTTCAGCTTTAGGAGGAGGCTTCTTGGATGATGGCTGAGCAAGGCACTGATCCGCTTCCCTGGCTGGAGTCTGTTTCTCAAGAAAATGTTTGAGGTGTCTCTCCTCCACTTGCCAGCCTCTGGATTCTAGTCATGGGCGGTGGGAAAGAATTCATACCTGCCCAACTGCTCTGCTGCCTCTCACCCTGTTTCTTCTGTGGTTTAGGAGCAGATCTGTTAACCCTAAGGAGTTTCCTATCATTGATTCCCAGTTTTTTAAGGAGCCCCTCCTTGTTCCATTTCTCATTTGGTAGTCTTGAGTATGCAGCTTTATTTGGTTTTCCCCAGTAGGCTTCAGTTTTCATAGCTTCTTCTGGAAGGCTTTTGTTTGCTTGTTTTGTCTTTGTTTTGTTACTCATATCCCAAAGGCTCTTTACTTTGCTGGGGAGGTCCTCTCTGGCCTGGAAAGCGACTCACTCAAAAGGCATGGGGAGGTTGGAGAAGTTTTCCAGAGTATCATCCTGGGGAGGGGTTAGAGATGTCTCCATGTCTCAAAACATAGTATATTGTAGCATACTATGCAAATGTGGGTGCGCAAAGTTTTAATCATCTTAGAACCATAATCATTATGCCTTTTAGATATGAAGAAAATGGAGGCAAGGAGTAAATATGTACTATTCAAAATTCTCTCATTCTGCTGGGTGGGAGCAGCCCACAGAAAAGAGAACATTTCATATCCCCATTAGGCATGCAGGTCGAGTTCTTGTAACTCCACGGAGCTCGGTTTCTGGCCAGCAGAGACCTCGTTATTGAAGCAAAGTTTTGTTTTCGAGAGCTGGTTCATTCTTCATGGGGAGTAACTGCAGAGTTCATAGAGTTCTCATCCGAATGTTGGTCTTGCAAAGGTGACCATGTGGTTTGCCTTGTCTGTCCACAGGACCCAGCCTAGAGCTGGAGTACACAGAGAGCTCTGGAGATCAAATTCATTGGAGGTGAGTCTGGCTCGATAAGATAGTTGGTTACTGCATGTCCCCATGTACGCATGAGGCAGTACTGTTGCTCTCGCACCTGTGTACCCCCACCTGCCTCACACCAGATGCTCGGCGGAGCACTTTCTGATCTGCTTTCTGCCTTCCAGTGCCTACTTGCTGTATTTAGGAGCTAGAATCCTTTTGCATTGGTGGTATATGCACTGCGCTCTGATGAGACTCAAGTCATGAAGTGTCCTCTCCCAACAACAACGGTGCTGGCTGAGCTCGACTGTGTAGTGAGGGGATGCCAAGCAGGCTGTCTTTAGCCTTGCTGGCCTGGGAACCCACCGGAGAATTTCTGAATTGGCACAGGACCTGGTCTGTGTGTTCTGAGTTCTGGGGGTACAACACACCAGCCCTCTGAATTCTTATCTCCACCTGGAGTGCTGTGGCTCAGATTCTCCACATTGTGTGAAACTGGCTGAGGTCTTCCAGTGTTCTTGTCATGTGATCTTGTAGATGTTTTGCCATTTTCAAAAGATTATTAGGTATAGAACACTATGACAGTGTCAGTCCTGTGTCCTGTGGGTGGGTAGCTTTACCTTTGATGGCAGAGGGAAAGTAGTGTGGGAAATGAACTTGTAACCCACTGAGGTGCAAGGGGGCAGTTTGGGTGCCTGGGCCCTGCCTCACCTGGGTTTGCAAATGCTGCACTGAAACTGTGGTGCAGTTGTACAAGCTGTGAGGTGACTCATTCCAAAAACCTTTGCTTAGCCTGCTATCTTGTTGCCTTAATGATCTGTCTGCTGCTGCTGCTGCTCTTCCCCTCCTCCCCCTCTCACCACCTCCCTGTTTTTTAAGAGAAAAAGTCTGCAGACTATGTTTTGACTTGAGGCCCTTTATTTTATGCAACCACTTATGATTTGTGTTTGGTTGATGTTTCTGCATGATTAGAGTCAGGTCATGCACTTTCCTCAGGAATGCTTCCTACAGATGCAGTGTGGCCCAGGTGCAGCCTGGTTTGACTCAGTTTGACTCATTGTTGGTGAAGTGAGCAGTAGTGTGCTGTCAGCTGGTTTCTTCAGAGCTAAGTTACTAGGCCACCCTATGCAATTAGTAAGTGCCTGGTGGGGAGGAGCTTGGAGACCTACATTAGAAAACATAGGAATCTTGATAGATTGGGTTATTCCTGTCATGGTTACTGAATGGTGATAACCTATTTCATAATTCCCCCTTCAGTTTTTCTTTGGCATTTTTCTTTAAGGAGATCTTTTTCTCTTTGGTTTTTCCTCCTTCCTTCCTTCCTTCCTTCCTTCCTTCCTTCCTTCCTTCCTTCCTTCCTTCCTTTCTTCTTCTCTTTTGTTCTTCTCTTCCTTTCTCTTTCTTTCTCTCTCTTCCTTCCTCCCTCCCTTCCTTTCTTTTCTTTCATTTCTTTCTTTCTTTCTTTCTTTCTTTCTTTCTTTCTTTCTTTCTTTCTTTCTTTCTTTCTTTCTCTCTCTCTCTCTCTTTCTTTTTTTTCTTCCTTTAAGTGCTTTTCCAGATCTATTCTACCCTTTATTGAAGGAACCTTCTGGAAACATCTCCTGGACTCATCAGCATGTTCTGTTTGGGTTCAGCTGGACCAAGGGTATCATTTTCCAGTGGGCACCCCATGGAGCCAGCTAACTGCAGAGAAAAGTGGCCCACTCTTCTTGCCACCATGCTGGGTTTCTGGGTCAGAGCTTTTTTGAACAAAGGGCCTGTAGCTTTACAAAAAAAGATCATAAAAGGAGTAAGTCTGAAAATCACTGAAGTGGGCGACCTCCATTCAAGGCCTAGTGGTGCCCCTCTCCTGACCTATATCCACCCTCCTTTAGCACCTTTCCCTGTGCAGTAGCAGCCAGTGCCAACCAGACAAAAGCTGACTCTAAATTAGCCATTAGTCCCGTGGTTGTTCCTGACAGTGGGTTTGGAGCTGTGGGTTGTTGTAGGTAGAAACTTGATGTTTAATTTAGTATGTTCAGTGTTTTAACAGGAAGCCAGGCATGGAACATTAGGCCTCTTGGAAAGCCAGGTGGGGTTCAGAGCTAGCTGGCTAGATTCTTTTGATGCTGTGGTGGGTGGTTAAGGGCCTGGCAGATGTTGGATCCTCATCTCCTCCTGCTGTGCAATACATTAGGCTAATACTTTTAATAAGGGAAGATGCCACCTCTGAAACCTTATATTTTCTTCCCAGGGCAGAGCCCCACTTTTTGATCCTGTGAGTGGCTGGTAGGCCTTGGGTGTAGGGTATTGGGGTGTGGGTCAGCAGAGGACATAGATACCTCTGACTCTTCAGTGAGTCAGAGCCAAGCCCCGCCTTCTGCCTAGAGGGTAGCAGTGCCTTGGGCTGAGGCATAAAATGGTTGCTTTGTGAGATTCTTGTGGGTAGTGAGGCAGCTATTTTGGCATGTCATTACATGCTTCTCTTCTACTAGAGCCCTTGCCCCTTTTGTACCCATTTGTATTTATGTTTCCCAAGTCTGCTCTCCTGTTCCTGCTCAACCTGTTCCTCAGCTTGTAAATGAATATTCCTACTATCTTGTACACTCTAAAACCTTCTCACTTGAAATATCCAGGGTCCAAGAGTGCTAATTGGAGGCTCAGAAAGTCCTAGCACTGCAAAATAGGGCTACCCTTCTTTGGGAAGGGTCTGGTTCAGCTTGACGGTGGGTGCTAGGAGTCTTGGAGGCCTTGTGAAAGGGTAGAATCTTGGTTAATGGCCTGCTCTGCCGAATGAGAGGGAGAGGAAATCACAAGGATCATTAACTGTGTGTGAAGGGGGGTGGGCAGTTATAGCTTGGGAGTGGGGGTGAGGTCTCTGAGGTCAGCTGTGTGTTCAGAAAAAAACGGGAGAGGGAAGTAGATGGAGATATCTGTAAGAGACCTTCAGGACTTACGTGTGAGAGGAGAACAGCTCATGTACAGATGTGTGGTTAGTCAGGTTCTGCAAGGTAGGTCTAGAACACTGGTAGCCATGCCTTCCCAGCTCTGGTTCCCCATTGTTCACTGTCCTCTGGCTTCCTTTCCTCTCTTGGCCACAGTCTTCCTGACAGTCTGCCTCTCTTGTTTCTTCCTGTGATGTACAGTCTGTATCAGAAAGGAGCTGTTGCTATCAGAGCCTCTCAACATTAATCTTATTATAATACTAATTGAGACTGAGACCTTCACTTCTGGCAAGCTTGTGTTCCTGGTGATGTTATCTGATCCAAGGTGGCAGTGCTTGGTTTTAAACATTGTCCAAAGAGGGCAAGTAAGAATGAGGAGATATCTGACAGCCTCCGGAAATGGAGGCCCTAGGAATGCATGAAGGAGGATGGCTTCCTGTTTGGGTGAGCTATGATTTGACTCCTTTGGGTGTGGCATAGCCAAATACCAAACCACAGGCTCCAGAAGCTAGCTCTGAGTCCCAGGGGCGGAAGGCAGATCTGAAAATGAGTGGAGGACACAGTGAACATCTCTTTACCCAAGAGTTTGTTTGTTTGTCATTTTTCATTCATAATATTACATCCCTACTGCACTTTCCTTTTCCTCCTCTCCTCTCAGTTCCCACTTCTCTTCCCAACTCCTCTCTCCCCAAGATCCACTCTTCCTCCATTTTTCTTCTGCAACCATCAGGCCTTCTAGGGATATCAACCAAACATGGCATAGCAAGTTACAATAAGATTAGATACTTCATATCCCCTGATATCAAGGCTGGATTAAGCAACCCAATAAGAGGAAAAGGGTTGCAAAAGCAGGCAGCAGAATCAGAGACAGCCCCCGTTCCCACAAGGAGTCCCACGAGGAAACCAGTCTACACAACCATATATAGCATATGTGCAGAGGAGTTAGATAAGACCTATATAGCCTCCCTAATCATCAGTTCAGTCTCTGTGAGCCCCTGTGAGCCCAGGTTGGTTGATTCTGTGGATTTTCTTGTGGTGTCTTTGATTTCTCTGTCTCTTACAATTCTTCCTACTCTTCTTCTGAAGCATTCCCTCTGCTCAGCCTAGTGTTTGGCTCTGGGTCTCTACATCTGCTCCTATCCAGTTACTGGATAAATCCTCTCTGATGACAGTTATTGTAGGCTCTGGTCTACGTATAGAAGAATATCATTAGGAATCATTTCATTAACTTTTTTTTCAGTCATGTTCAGTTCTATCCTAGGTCTCTGGGGCTCTTCAGCTGCTGGTTTCTGGCCCTCCAGGTAGGGTCAGGTGTGGGCTTCCTCTCATGGCATAGCCCTAGATTGGACAGTCCTACAAGTTCTCACCTTTACCATAACACATCTTGCAGGCAGAACATATTGAAGGTTTTTGGGGCTGGGTTGATGTTCTAGTCCCTGCACCTGAAGGTTGGTTGGTTACAGAAAATGGCCAGTTCAGGCTCTGTTTCCCCCAGTACTAGAAGTCTTCACTAGTATCACCCTCATAGATTACTGGTTTCTACTTAACCCCCCAAAGGCCCCCAGTTTCAGTCATCTCTCTCAGTACTCCACCACGACCTGATCCCTCCTATTCCTGTCCCTTCTGCCCCGACTCCACCCATGAAATCTATTCAGTTTCCCCTTCCTAGGGAGATACATGCATTCCCCACTTTGAGCCCTTTTTGTTATTTCTCAGGGTCTGTGGATTGTAGCATGATTATCCGTTACAGCTAATATCTACTTATAAATGAGTACATTTGCGTCTTTTTGGATCTGGGATATCTTACTCAGAATGTTATTTTTGTTTGTTTTTGTTTCTGGTTATTTATTTTTGTTCGTCTATTTGCCTGCAAATTTCATGTCAGGTTTGTTTGTTTGTTTGTATTGTTTTATTGTTTGCTTTCAGGTGACTAGTACTCCATTGTGTAAATGTACCACATTTTCTTTATCCATTCTTTGGTTGAGAGACATCTAGGTTGTTTCCAGTTTCTGGCTATTATGAGTAAAGCTTCTATGAACGTAGTTGAGCAAGTGTCCTTGTGGTAGGATGAAGTGTCCTTTAGATATGTGCCCAGGAGTGGTGTAGCTGAATCTTGTGGTACATTGATTCCTAATTTTCTGAGAAATCACCACAAAGATTTCCAAAGTGGCTGTAAAGATTTATACTCCCACCAGCAATGAGGAGTGTTCACCTTACTCCACATCCTCTCCAGCATGAACTGTCACTTGTGTTTTTGATCTTAGCTATTCTGATAGATGTAAGGAATCTCAACATTGTTTTGGTTTGCATTTCCCTCATGGCTAAGGATGTTGATCATTTCTGTAGATGTTTCTTGGTCATTTGAGATTCATCTGTTGCGAATTCTCCGGTTATTTGCTTGCCTAATGTCTAGTTTCTTGAGTTCTTTATATAGTTTGGATATTAGCCTTCTAACTGATATGGAGTTGGTGAAGCTCTTTTCCCATTTTGTAGGCTGCCATTTTGTCTTATTGATCTTACAGAAGCTTTTCAGTTTCATGAGGTCCAATTTATTAATTGTTGATCTTAGTGCCTGTGCTATTGGTGTTCTATTCATGAAGTTATCTCCTGTGCCAATGCATTCAAGGCTTTTCTCCACTTTCTCTTCTCTCAGGTGTTGTATGTCTGGTTTTATGTTGAGGTCTTTGATATGTTTAGACTTGAGTTTTGTGCAGGGTGATAAATATGGATCTATTATCATTCTTCTACATGACAACATTCAGTTAGACCAGCACCATTTGTTGAAGATGTTTTCTCTTTTTTATTGTATAATATTGGCTTCCTTTGTCAGAAATCAGGAGTCCATAGGTATGGCTTTACCCCTGGGTTTTCAATTTGATTCCATTGATCATGTTGTCTTTTTATGCCAATACCATGTGGATTTTCTTATTGTAGCTCTGTTGTACAGCTTGAAATAAAAGATGGTGATATTTTCAGAAGGTCTATTATTGTAAGGATTGTTTCAGCTACCCTGGCTTTTTTGTTTTTTGATTTTTTTCCTATATGAAGTTGAGGTCTGTAAAGAATTGTGAATTTTTGTTTGCTTGTTTGAGATAGTTTTTCTTTTCTTTTTCTTTTTTTCTTTTTTTTTTTTTTTTTTGAGACAGCCCTGGCTGACCTGGAACTCTTTATATAGAACAGGCTGATATTGTAGATATAAACATGTTTTTGTTTTGGTCCCAGGTGTGATATATGGGACTGATTCAGATGGTCCATATCAACAGACTATTTGCCTCATGCTGGCTCTGAGAGGAGCTCTTTGCCAGCTGCAGATAGTTTGAATCTGAGGACTCTGGAGAGAGAATAAATGCCAGAGCCCAGAGTGGAGGCAGAAAGACCAAGGCTGTTTCTGCTTCTCCCTTGCTGTTCTTAGTTGCTATTGTGAAACAAGAAGTTGGAGATCTACTGAACTGAGGATTGAACTGGCTCCAAGAAACCCAACGACCCTGAGCAGCAAGAACCAGCTAAGAAAGAACTGTGCCCCCTAACTGTGCTCCCACTAACCCTTTCTTTCTCCTACCTGGAGTTGGGGTAATGGAACGGGTTGGAGTAGAGTAGGGAGAAAAAAGATATAAGAAACAGAAATAAAAGAGTGTTTAAAAAAATATGTCTTCAGGCTGTCCTCTAACTCAGAGATCCACCTGCCTCCCTCTGACTTTGTATTAGAAATTTTGATGGGGACTGCATTGTATCTCTAGATTGCTTTTGGTAAAATTGCCGTTTTTACTATGTTAATCCTACTGATGCATGAGCATGCATTTACATCTTTTGATATCTTCAGTTTCTTTCTCCGGAGATTTGAAGTTCTTGTCATACAGGTCTTTCACTTGCTTGGTTAGAATTGCACCAATAATATTTAATAGTATTTGTGGCTATTGTGAAGGTTGTTTCCCAGATTTTTTTCTCAGCCCTTGTCATTTGGATATAAGAGGGATGATGATTCTTTTTAGTTAATCTTGTATCCAGCCATTTTGTCAAAGGTGTTTATCAGCTTCTACCCCAAGTTTTGATTTAAAGATCTAATCTTTATGCAGGGTGTGGTTCCTATCTTTAATCCCACCACAGGGGAGGCAGAGGAGGGTGGATCTCTGTGAGTTGGAGGCCAGCCAGGATAACATAGTGAGATCCTGTCAATAATAAGGATGATAATAAATAATCATCCAGTCTTTATTCTGAACTTACAGCTTTTTGTCTCTAGCATTTCACTGTTCTCATCAGTGCTTTAAACCAACATTTGATTGTCCTACAGTGTCTGCAGAAGGCCAGTTTAGCAGAGCTCAATTGGTTTTCCATATAGGTTCTCCCAAGGCAGTTACAGTGTTGGCAGGGCTGTGTTCCTTTTCTGAGGTTTTGGTAGGGAATGCTCATTCAGGCTGTAGCAGAATCTTCTCTTTGCTGCTTTGGGAGCTAGCTCCATGTTTCACTGTTGACTGTCAGCTAGGGTTGTGCACATGAGTGCCTCCTACAATCTCTGGTGTCTCCTGTCTCAGACCTACAACAGTGCAACACAGCTGGTTATTCTTGGAGCCTCTGAATTCTGTTTTTGCCCTCAATTGGAAAAGAGCTTTGTTTTTAAGGGCTTATGCAATTACAGTCAGTCCTGCATACCCACAGGTTCTGAATCTGTGGATTCAACCAACCATATTGGAATTACTCAGGAAACAAGTTGTGTCTGTCTGCGTACATGTTTTTTTTTTCCTTGACATCATTTCTTAAGCAATACAGTAAACAATAATTTACAGAGTATTTATAGTACATAAAGGATTGTAAGTGGTCTAGAGATGATTTAAATTTCAAGAAGACATACATAAGCTGCATGGTAAAGAATACCTTTCTAAAACCACATTTTACTTGTACCCTTTTCTGCATGTATTTGAATATATATCTATTTATAGCTGTCTGTCTTGTGGGTGCTTGTCAAAGGACAATTTGCATGAGTCAGTTCTCTCCCACTATGGGGATTCCAGATCTAGAACTCTGTCATTAGGCTTGGTGGCATGGGCCTTTACCTGCTGAAGCTATCTGGCTAGCTCTACACTTTTTTGAAAGGACCTGACTAGGCTTTGGCTTCCTTGCCATCCCTTCACAGAAACAACTGTTTATTGTACCGTTTGAACACTAGTTGATTAGTATCCTTAATTACAAAGTTTCTTCTGTTCTTCATGTGGTAATAGATTATGATTCCTGATGTTTTTATCTAACTAAATAAAAAACTACTAAAACTACTTCCTAGGAGTTTAATGGGTGAACATTCATATTGATCAGGCACACCCAATTTTACTTTTTTTTTTTTTTTAAGTGCCATATTAAAGGGAATTTTAAAAAGAAATCTGGTTATCAGTGTTGGGGGGTAAGGGAGTAATAGGGAAAAAGTGTAAACTACCACTAAGTGGGTGAGTGATCCAGCTTAAAGTGTAAGAATTGATGTTGCCGATAAGAATTGATTTTGGACAGGAAGAAGAGAAGGGATTTGTCTGAAATCTTCAGACAAAATAAGAGAGAGGATTGTGGGACGAGGTCAGTGAACGTAAGTACAGTTGAAAGCAGGTGATGTGGTTTTATGTTAGACTCCTTCCCCCCCTCTATGATACTGGTCATCTCCCTTTCCCATGGCATTCTATGGTAGGAAGACTGGAGTCTAGGAGACTCAGGTATCTTGTAAGTTAATGTTGAGACCACACTGTGCATTTTTCCAGTTTTTGTTTTTTTTTTTTTTTTTTTTTTTTCTGATGGCTTGGTTGGGGGAAAGTAACTAAATAGATACAAACAAAATACCAGACAGTTAGAAACCCAGTAATGCTGGCAACATGGATTTAGCAAATGGCTCAGTCAGATCATCCTGGACAGAACTCTATCTGCTCAAGGACACAGTTTCCAAACATTTAAATTGTTCTTAATTAGGATTACCAGGGACATGGAAAATACCTACTATGAATGACAGCAAAAGTAAAAAAAAAAAACAAAAATCTATATATATCTTGAAGGAATCAGCCTATTTACATAAGAGTATTTTGAGAAAAAACAGACATTTTGATTAGATTAAGAGACTTGCAGTATTGTGAAATAGGAACAAGCTAGCATTTTTAAAAGGCACATTTAGAATGCAAAAAGTTATATAAAAGAAACAAAAGCTGAGCAAAATTATTATAGAACTATTAAGAATCAGTAGGAGGTAAAGTTAAAGTGGTTTTCCAGAAGATAGAGCTTAGGATGTGGACAATAGAGCAGGAAAGGTAGGGTGATTAAAAGATTAGCGCAGGTTCTCACATCCCTTAAAAAGCGTTGCGCAGGGTGGTGGCAGCATGGAGGGAAACACTTCTTAGAAAAAGAAAGTACTTGTCTTCAGGTTGGAAGTCCCTCTGCCAAATGGAACCACCTGGATGAAGGTAGACCATTACCAAAGTCTTGTGGTATGTTTGTAGATGACCCCAAAGAAACAGTCACAGTACAAAGATCAGGGACAAAGAAAGATTTCATCTTTCTCCTAGCCTAGACTTCTATTCACAGGTAGCTCTGTACCCTATCTAAAAACCTCATAATTTCTCACAACACTAAGCAGAGGCACGCTTTCCTGTGGGCGTTTCCCAAAGAGAACTGTGTACCTCTCTGTCTAGTATCATGGAAAATGCTGCTCTGAGGATAGGAACAGAACATCTGGTGCATAAGAACTTACTGAGGGCAGATTTTGACAGCCGAAGAAAAGCAATCTCAGTTGGTGTGGCTCATTCTGCTGGCTTATGTGGTCATCATAATACCAACTCTGAAAATGACCACATCCAGCTCTACAACTTCACTGTAATTAGAATGGAGAGATGGAATAGGACAAGCTTGAGAGTGTGGTTTAGGAAAAATGGGGCTGGTAAGGAATAGAGTTAAATTGCCATCTTCCTAAGTAGGGGCTGAACAGGTAGTACCGAAAAGTGAAAACTAGGGAATAGTAATGTAAGCAATAGATGTAGAGTCATTCCAAGAGAGGCACGGATGTAAACTGTAAGAGTCAGTGTCTTAGTTAGGGCTTCTATTGCTGAACCAAACACCTTGACCACAAAGCAAGTTGGGAAAGGGAGCGTTTATTTGGCTTAACACTTACCCAGCCCTGTTCATTATTTGGAATTCAGGACAGGAACTTAAGCAGGGCAGGAACCTGGAGGCAGGAGCTGATGTAGAGGCCATGGTGGGGACAGGGTTGCTGTTTATTGGCTTGCTTCCCATGGCTTCCTCAGTCTGCTTTCATATAGAACCCATGGTTACCAACCCACTCTGGCACATCAAATCATAGCAGGACTAAGCACATCCTTTCCCACTGAGGCCAGACAAGGCAGCCCAGCTGGGGGAAAGGGAAACAATCAGACAGCCCCTGCTCCAATTGGTAAGGAACATGCTGCACATCTGCTCCGTATGTGTAGGGAGCCTAGGTCCAGCCCATGCATGCCCTTTGATTAGTGGTTCAGTCTCTGTGAGCCCTCATGGACCCAGGTTAGTTTACTCTGTAGGTCTTCTTGTGATGTCCTTGACCCTCTGGCTCCCTCAATCCTTCCCCCCACCAAGACTCACCAAGCTCCACCTGTTGTTTGGCTGTGGATCTCTGCATCATTTCCATCAGCTGATGGATAAAGCCTCTCAGAAGATGGTTATGCTAGGCTCCCATCTGCAAGCATAGCAGAGTATCATTAATAGTGTCAGCAGTTGGCTCTATCTTGTGGTGGGTCTCAAGTTGGGCCAGTCATTGTTTGGCCATTTCCTCAATTTCTGATCCACAATGGGCTGGGCCCTCCCCCATCAATAACTAATTAAGAAAATGTCATACATCTGGGCCTTATGGTGACATTTCTCAATTAAGGTTCCATCCTTTCAGATAACTCTAGTTTGTGTGTCAACTTGATATAAGACTAGCCAGCACAGTCAGCTAGAAGGTAATGCCCCCTAACATGGAAAAGGCTTGTCATTTTTTTCTCAGCATGATGGTAGATTCTTGTGTTTTGTGATAGTTGTTTCTTATATTGTATTGCAGGTAAAGTTAAACATTCAAAATAACAGGGAATAAGGAATGCATAGCATGTGGTAAGGAGCAGGAGTTCAATAAATTGTATATGTAAGTGTGCACACTACATTCATTTATTTATTAATCCCTTCATTCATTCATCAGAGCAGTTCTGGGGATTGAGGCCAGGGCTTTATGTATGATAGGCAAGTACTGCCCTATTCGTCTAGTCCATGAAACATAGTCTTCACAATGGGTCATAGTCAAAGAGTTGCTAAGTTTGTTTTCTTGTCTGTGACCAAAATACCTGAGAAAAGCAATGTAATTAACTTTGTCGGTTAATTTTGACCTACAGTTCAGAGAGGCCCAGTTAACAGCAAGGAAGCGTGGTGATTTTGGCAGTAGGAACGTGTGCAAACAAGGAAGTGAATGGGTTTATAACCCTAATCCCTAATGACCTCTTACCAGCTAGGCCCACCTCCTAAAAGGACCCAGAGCCTTTCAAATGATGCCATTCTCTGGGAAATAGGTATTTAAAACATAAGCTTGCAGGAGACATTCCAGGTTCAAATCATACCAGATGAAAAGCCGTGGTCTACTGGTCTCCCACTGTCAGTTCACTTTCATTTCTTTGAATTGGAAATTTTCTGTAGTTGAATAGGTGCTAATTTATTGAAGAAAACTCTCAAGGCGCAGTTTTTGAGAATGATACTCCAACTAAGGTACATTCATGGATATAACCTGGAACCCCTGCACAGATGTAGCCAATGCAGCTCAGTATCCAAGTGGGTTCCCTAGTAAGGGGAAGAGAGACTGTCTCTGACATGAACTCAATGGCTGGCTCTTTGACCCCCCCCCCCCCCCCCGAGGGAGGAGCAGCCTTGCCAGGCCACAAAGGAGAATATTGCAACTAGTCCTGATGAGACCTGATAGGCTAGGGTCATATGGAAGGGGAGGAGGACCTTTCCTATCAGTGGACTTGGAGAGGGGCAGGGAGGAGATGAGGGAGGGAGGGTGGGATTGGGAGGGAATGAGGAAGGGGGCTACAGCTGGGATACAAAGCAAATAAAATGTAATTAATGTAAAAACATAAAAATTTAATAAAAAAAAAAAAAGAAAACTCAGTGGGGTTACAGCTTTAATGAGATAGATTAGGAAGCCCTGGTAAATGTGGGCTCAATACTCCATTCCCCTACAGTGGCCTTTATCAGTGTCTGTAATGCCAAGATGGTAAAGGCAAGTGTGGTGGAAACCTTTTTGGAAAATCACTCCAGACCCACACTATGCAGCTCCCTTTGATGCCTGCAAATTGTTCTGTAATCACAAACCATGATATTCACGTTTCATATTTAATGTGTATTCATTTTCTTCTGCTGGCTTATTTTCTTGAGGCAAATTCTGAGTCATGAGTTAAAGGCTATGACCAGATTTAATGTCTGTAACTGTTGGCTTTCCAAACGGTAATGACATAGTCACCTCCTGCCTGCAAGGTATGGATATGCTTACCACAGTAGTGGTGGAATTCTCTTAAATTTGAAAGCATGAATTAGTACCCAGGGATAACGTGTGGATTTTTTTAGTGATGACTGTTTTTACATTTGTGAATTCTGCTGCCCTTCCATTTCTGGATACTATGTATGGCCATTGTTTCTTCTAAGCCTGAGCCTTTTGTTTTATTGGTTATGAGTCACTGTTACATTTATGTTCCATCAGGACTACACCTTCAGAAAGATTTCATAATTCATGTTTCTTTTATTATTTTAACCTTAACTTGTAATCATGTGGGAATTTGGTGGTGAGTTTATACTTACTTTCTTTTTTTCCTGTTGCCTTGAAAGGGAAGATGATTAAGAAGGAGATGGGCCTGAACACCTGTTCTCTAGAGTGTTTTTACACTTGCATGTGTGGTGTGTCCCTTAAATGTTTAGATTGATGTTTACCTATTTAATTCTCAGATTACCAATCAGCTTTCTCAACAATATAAAATAGGTTTTAGGTTCTTTTCTGCTAGGTCTGTTGGTGTTTTGGAAGTTTATTGAGTTTTAGGAAGCCAGATTGGTGTCTGTCCGTCCCTCTGTCCCTCTGTCCCTGTCTCTGTCTCCCACTGTGTGTGTGTTTAGGTAAAGAGTACTGGTATCAGCATTTGGTACTTGGCTAAGTTGCCTTCACCAATGTGTCTAAGTTTTGCCAGTGAGGTGAGATCCCAGGGACCCTGGATACTCTGGAATCATTTGGGATCAGGTCTAGTTTCTGGTGTCATCATGGTTATGAATGTGGGAAGAGCCCGGGGAAGTGGCTCATGAGTGCTCAGTCCTTTTTCTGCCCCTGAGGTTCTAAGGCCCTTGGTTTTCTTCTCCACTGATGGAAGACCATTGTGCCCTGTTTCAGAGGACAATTTTAGGCTGACCTGCAAAATTGGTGTTCCTGTTGTTCTACACTAAAAGCTTCAGGCTAGCAAGAGAGAAAAGTAGGCCCTTAAAGGGCCCAAGGCCACTATCATTTCCATTCCTAAGACTTATGGCAGAGGGCTGGGGAGTAGGGTGGAGAAAGGCTGAGTTTTTCATTCTCCTTGAAACAGTTTTCCTTGAGTTGGGGATGGGGAAATAAGTGCCATCAGGAGGACACCCAGGGCCCAAATTGTCATTTGTTCAAAGGAAATGACATGATGCTTATGCACGTTCTTGGTTTGTAAGTTGCAGGTAGGATATGCTGTGTGAGTGTGGTATCCTATGCCCTGGATGATTAGGGAGTGTGTGGCCACCATTGGGTGGACCTGCTGCTAGTGTGATGCCAAGTGTTGGGAAGTAGCTACATGTTGTGATTTTTAATTTAGGTCTTGGCTGTTGCAGTTGTTTAACGAGGGCTTGGACTACAGCATCTGGTCTGTGCAGTGCAGACAGAGTTGTGTCCTGTTTGGTTGTGGGGCCTGTGGGGCCTGTGGGGCAAAGGAGGGTAAGCTAGATGGGAGGGAAGATGGCACCCTGAACAGGGAGAATCTTCTCTCTAGAGTGTTAAGTTTTCCTGTGGTGTGCTCTTGTGTGTGTGTGTGTGTTCTGCACATTGAACTGTGAACTAGAGCTAAAGGAGAATTGTAGGGCGATGTGTCTCCACGGGTAATAATGAAGGCCCGGAGCTGGGCACAGGGTGAATCAGCATGACCATGCAAAGCAGACATGTGTGTGCTGGTGAGAACAAAGAAGATGAGCCCTAGAGTTCTTAACCTCACTGGGTAAGGTTATGGCCATGGAGTGCATTCTAGGAGTTCTAAATATCTGGGTGCTTGTGTGGCCTGCTTCCCCAGCTTCTCCATGAACTCCAAGGAAGAAGGGGTACATTTGGTGCTCTGAGGACAAGGTGGTCTTGTCTGTAAGGACAGGGTTTCTACCACTTGTGACATTTTGCTGTCTTACCAGCACATTTCAGTAGATAAATTGGTTTGGTTTAGTGGGCCCGGGTTTAATTTTAACTCCAACACAGGACAATCCAGCTAGCTCTAATTATCTCTTCTTCCCCACAAATGTCCTCAAATGAAACAAACAGCTATTGTGTTTTTGTAATGTCATTCCTGGTTAGGTGTCTGCAGGGCACATAACACCCTAGCCAGGGTGCTGCACCCAGACAGCAGAGCCACTCTGTCTTCCCAGAGACAATAGTCTCTCAGTGTGTAGTAGCTATTCCACCAGGCATGGATCTTGCCTCATGGGCTAGTCACCCAAGAAACTTGTTAACAGGTAGTGGGGTGATGGTGAATAGATGTGGGGCTGCATGGTGGCTGAGAGTTCACTCCTGCTGTCTTGCCCATCTCTCCTGGGAGTGGTAGCAACTAGGGTGAGTGAGTAAGTGGTGAGGTTTAGATCATATACATGGATTACATACATTGGAGTGTGGCTGAGTACATGCAGGGCCCATTTCTAGAGGAATGTGGGTTCATGCTCCTTCTTTGTGCATTTTTTCTCAGAACATTACAAGCCTGCAGCTACATTCATAGTCACCCCTAAAACTGATTTTGCAAATAGCCCCTCCTCAAGAAAACTGCAGAAATTGGTTAATTCAGGTATCTGGGATTGTCTCCTCACTGCTAGGTGGCTTTGTTTGTACTTGGGTCCTGGTCCTATATCTGGTCTCTCCTTCCCTTGAAAGTGTGTTTGTCTGCATGTCCATGTGGAGGGGTGGTTTGGGGAGATGGTAGGACCCCCGTCCTGTACACAGGACTGGGATGATAGCCTTAGATCCTGCCTCCTTCTTTCAGCTTGAGTAATCTACCCTGTCCCACCATTCATCCATGCTTTATTCCTGAGGCTCATGACAAAGGAAAGTGGGTCTGGCTCTGTGAACATTTTAGTGACAGACAGATAAGAAACAACACAACATTAATTCTGCAGCTCCAAGGCTGTTCCCATAGGAATAGTATAGTCCAGATTTACTGTATTTGGCCAGGATAGGGGTAGGAGGTAGAAAGGAGGATGGAGTGAGGATAAATGCTGATAGCTGCTGTGAGCCTCAGGGGTCTCAGTACCTCAGGGGTCAAGCCCTGGAGCTTGTCTCAGACAATAGGGCAAACAATACAGGGCCCTAACTGGGTCATTGTGTTGTCCCCATGGTGTATCCTGCACAAGCCTGCTGATCTTTCAGGTTTCTTCCCACCATGGCTTCCTGTGATCAAGTCTTCATCTCCTCCTTTGGCTATGGTGGGTAAAAGAATGTGGACAGTAGAATCCACTCTTCATGGTCCAAATTCTGGGTTCTGTCCTTTCTTTTTTTATGTATGTATTTTTAGAGGTAAGGTCTCATTGGAACTCATGACAGCACTCCTACCGCAGTTTCCCAGAAGCTGGGATTATAGGCCTGAGCTACTGTGTTCAGCCTTTCTGTCATATCCTTTGTCCTTAGGAAAGTCACTTAACCTTTCTGCACTCAAGTGTTTTTGGTGTGGAATGGAATAATCAATGCAGCCAAGAAGGTTCCGAGTAGAGTTTCTGGTACTTTGAAGACACTTAAAAATTGTCATTTTCCCTTTCTAATCCACCTCTCCCTCTCTCTGGAAGCTGACTTAACTTGCTTGTTGTCTAGCCTCTAGTTGGCACTGGTAGTAGACCTGTGTTTGGACCAACAAATAGACATACGGGACAGATTTCTGGAAGTTGAACAAGAGCTTTGGCCTTTCTGTGCTTGGGGAGCAGGCTTGAAGCTGACTGTGCCTTATCAGTCACTGTCCCTGCAGGTCCTGCTTCTCAGAAGATGCACTATTATAGATACTCGAACGCCGAGGTCAGCTGCTGGTACAAGTACCTGCTCTTCAGCTACAACATCGTCTTTTGGGTAAGTCCAGGGGTGTGGCCATGGTCCCTTGTGTGATCGGAACCTTCATCACCAAGTCATGATTCTTTGCATTGTCCTGATGACAAGAGTCCAGTGAGGCCCTGGAAAGAGGTGGTGGTTGGGCTCCATGATGCCTTACCCTCATAGAACCAGCCAATAGTATTGTCATGGGTGGACCCATGTGATTGAAAGTCAGATTAAGGGCTCCAACCCAGTCTGGATGATTCAGGAAGCCTTTGGACACTGTCTCAGTGTGACAGTCTTCCTATCCTAGCAATGCCAAAGTAAAACATGAGCATCCAGGTGCTTTGTGGGCCAGGCTCTCTTCTGTATACTGGGAGGGGATATTCAGTACACAGCTGAGAAGGCTGTAACGAGGGCTATAACATCCTGCACTTCTGGAAATTGTGCTATACTAAGAATGGTATTAGCTTCCTGAGCATCAGAAGGTAGGTAGGGCAGCTCCTTCCTGTGTGTATGTGTTTGGCAGGATGTGCAGAGTCGAGGGTGCAGGAGGTAAGCTGGGGCCTGACTTGAGGGTTAATGAAGAGGCTGCCCAGTGGAGTTTAAGGAGGAAAGATCAAGTCAGAATGGTAGTTGCAAAGGCTATCTGGCTGGCTATCCTGAGGCAGAAGTGATCTTAGTATGTGCACAGGACAACAGGCAGCCAGGAGACTGGAGCAGAATAAGTAAGGCAACACAAGTCCTACGGTACTGGGCATTCAGGCCTCAATGGGTGTTGAAATTCAATTCGTTTTTTACCTCTTCTTCTGCAGTGCTAGACATTAAGCCTTGTGCATGTTAGGCATGCACTCTGCCACTAAAGCTACACCCCAGCTTCCTGTAGTTTTCATTTTCAGATAGTCTTAGTTGCTATCCTGGCTAGTTTAATGTTTGACACAAGCTAGAGTCATTTGGGAAGGGGAACTCTCAATTGAGAAGACCTCTCCATAAGATTTGCCTGTAAGCACATCTGTAGTGATTGATGGGGGAGGGCTCATTCTGGGTGGTGCCACCCCTCGCTGGTTTTCCCGGGTGCTGTAAGAAAGCAGAAATCTGACTGATGTTCCTGGGTGCAGAGCAGGCCAGCAAGCAGCATTCCTCCATGGCCTCTGCATCAGCTCCTGCCTCCATGTCCTGTGTGAGTTCATGCCCTGACCTCCCTCAGTGATGGAATTGTAATATGCGAGGTAAAATAAGTATTTTCCTCCCCAAGTTTTGGTAATGGTGTTTTATCACAGCAATATAAATTCTGATTAAGACTGTTGCCCAGGATGCCTTTGAACTTATGCACCCCCCGCCCTTGCCCCCGCCCCTACCTCAGCCTTTTGAGTAGCTGGGGTTATGAGCATCTGCTACTGTACCTGGCTTTCTATTCTTTAACTTTCGGAAGGTTTTATGTATGTGTTGGGTTGTGTAGTCTGACTTCAGCATTACTGCAGAGTGAGGGAGAAGGCTGGTTGAGCCATGCTCTGAGATGGAACTTTGGTGGGGGTGTGTAGAAAGCTTGAGTTCCTTTGACCTTACGAGGATGTCGGAGACCATCCTGGAAATGCATTTTAAGGAGAGAGCATCAAAATGAATGTACAAACCAGCTAAAGAGAAATTTGAATATTGCCTGATATGCTGAGGCTAGGTGGGGGGAAGAAAGCCATCTTGGAGCCAGCCAAGATGAGTACAAGCCTGAGGTAAAAAGGAGTTTCTCTGGTAGAAAAGAACAGTCAGCTCTGTTGCAGTTGGGTGAACTTGGTTGTTGTGGCTGGTTGGAGATAGGAAGGGATGGGCTGTACTCAGGAGGTTGGTCAGGGAACAGTTCTTTCAAGTATTCTGGCCTCAAAAAGAAGAAAATCTGGGCAGTTGTTAGAGCTGGTCAGGGATTGGAGAGCTACATTGTGTGTGTTTTGCCACCAGACCTGGCAGGGTGAGGCAGACACTGCACAGTGTGGGAAGTTAAGGGGAAGTGATAATGTGTAGAAGCTTTTATATTGGTCACTGGGGACAAGTGGAAAAGGGGGCGCAGAGCAGGTGGTAATTTCTTTTCCTTCTGTTGTGGAGTTGGTGTTTACTAAGACTCCACTCCTTCCCTTCCCACCCCTCCCCTCTTCACTTTCTGACCCTTCTGCTCCCTTTTCTTTGCTTTAGTACTGGGGATAGAAATTTGGGGCTCATGCATGTTCTACTGCTGAACCTTCCACCTGCCACTTCCTACCTTTTCAAACTCAGCTTTATGGCATCATGTCCTGATGATGTATTTCTGTGTACTTAGGAGTTTTCTGTTCTAGAGAAAGAAGGTGGAATGCAGTGGCATTTTTAAAAATTAATTAATTTATTTAATTAATTAAGTTTATTCATTTTGTATCCCAGCTGTAGCCCCCTCCCTTATTCCCTCCTAATCCCACTCTCCCTCCCTCTTCCCCTCTCATGCCCCTTCTCCAGTCCACTGATAATGGAGGTCTTCCTCCCCTTCCATCTGACCCTAGCCTATCTGGTCTCATCAGGACTGGCTGCATTGTCTTCCTCTGTGGCCTGGTAAGGCTGCTCCCTCCTCAGGGGGAGATGATCAAAGAGCCAGCAGTAGCATGGCTTTTCACCCCAGACTTTTTCCTGTGCTCAGACAATCTTTCATCTTAGTTCCCAATGGGTATCGATGGGTTTCCGTGTGCGTGTTCGCTTTCTGCCACTATGACAAAATGCCAGTGATAGTTAACTTATAAAAGAGAGACTTATTTTGGCACACATTTTTAAGAGGGTCCATGATCACCTGGACTGTTGATTTTAGCCTCTGGTGGGGGTGTCAGATGTGGAGTGTGTGACAGCAAAGTGCTTTCCTTAGGAAGCAAACGAGGGGAGGAGTGGGCTAGGACCTCCCAGTCTCCTTCACTGCCATGCACCCAGTGATCTGCAAACTACAGCAGTATGCTCTCAGTTGCTGAGACCTGCACTACATTCTTGCCATGTACTCTGAGGCTTCTTAGACCTGCTACTGTCTGGAGAGCCTGTGCTTGCTCCCTCTTTCCCCAAGTCAGTGCCCCCTGGCCTAGCCTGCTTTGGCTTCTGACTTGACCTTTGACTCATCCTAGTTATTGCAGGCAGCACAATAATCATTGCCACAGCAAAGTCCCTGGTCACCTCTTCCTTCCGAGGTTCTTAATTACTGTTTCTTGGTTCTCAGGGAACACGACTTACTTACTTGCACATTGATAGCACAAAACAGTGGAGTTCAGTGAATCTAGAATTGCGGCAAGCCTGCCGGATTGAAGTGTGTGGTAGTACTTTAAGGATTGTGCGGACTTGGCAGTTAGTGTATGTGGTTGAGAGTTAATCATTTTTGTTAGTGAGCACTGGGGCAGAACAGGAGGGAACAAACAGGAACAGTTAGGAAACACCCTCATAGACAAGAATGAAAGTGGGTGGCTGGTCCCTTGGTGTTGGTCATGGTCCCAGCGTTCCTGGCAGGAACTTACTCTACCTGGGTAGGACACAGCATTGTGCAGGGACACTCATGCGGCGAGACTCACTGAGACCTGGGAAGCTCACAGAGGTCAGCCTGCTCTGGGTACCTGGATACAGTCTGGCCTCTGCCCTGAATCTAGTGACCCTGAAAAGCCTGGTGTTATCATTGAGAAACGTTAATGTGGATCTCTGCTGCCTGTCGTCTCCCTTACAAGGTTTTAGGGAAAAAAAATAGAAAATGGCGTGCTAAGTCCATATGGCTTCCGAGTTTTCTTTTTTTAGATGGAAAAAATAGAAAAAATGTAACAAGCCTCATGTTTCTGTCATTCGGCTTCAGAAATAAACTGTTTACAGCTGGTTTTATTTCATTTTCATTTTTGCCCTCCCCCCCCTTTTGGATTACTTTGAATTAAAGCCTGGCTCATTTTCCACACACAATGTTTGTTTGGTTTGTTTTGGTGGGGAAGGGCAGCTTAGTAGTCCTGCTTGAGTAAACAGAAGGCAGCCTGTTGTTTCTGTGACCAGGTTGAGGTGTAGGGACAGACGAGCTACAGCTGAGCCATTTGCCTCTTTAGCATTGTTCCCATGGTCACTATCTTTAGTGGATAGATCCCTGTAGCACTCAGCAATTTTTGTCAGCTTTCTTTTTCTGACTTTGAGGCTGGGGTCCGAGGGACCATCATCCAGCTAGTAAGATGTAGATGCTGCTGCCTGTGGAGTCAGTGAGTTAGGCTGCTTGAGGTTCTTTACACTGGGATGATGGCTTCCAGCAAGCCTAGGGATTTGAGAGCACTAGCATCAGCCCCCCTTTTCCTTTGGTCGTCGTTTTTTGGTTGTGCTAGACCTGTTTCTAGTTCAGAGTCTCAGTTCAACTCAAGGAAATGCAAATCAAAACCACAATATGATATTACCTCATGCCCACAAAGATGTGATGTGTTTTCTTTAAAAAATAAAAAAAAAAAGCAGAAAATAAGTGTTGGTGTGGCTGTGAAGAAATTGATGATCTTGTATATTGTTGTTGTAGAAGCAAGTGACATCTGTAATAGCAGGCTGGTATTACTTGAGGTTAACAATGAAATTATCTGTTCTAGCAACCCTACTTCTGGAGATATATTCAGAAGAATTGAAAGAATTGAAATTGTTTGTACACCACAGCCAAAATGTAGAAGCAACTTGTGGCCATTGATGATCAGGTGGTCAGGAAATTAGTATTTGCCTGCCAAGAGAGCCTAAATTACTCTAGGGCACACACTACAGTGTGGATGAATCTTTAGGACATTATGTTAAGCAGAATAAGCCCATACAAAACAAAAACAAAAACAAAAAAAAAAAAAAAACAAAACAAAAAAAAAAAAAAACAAAAACAGTTTGGAGCTCCTGTCCCCTCCTGGTCTTTCTATCTCCTTCTTCTTCCATAAGACTCCCTAAACTCTGCCCAAAGTTTGGCTGTGATTCTCTGCATCTGCTTTGATCCCCTGCTGGCTGGAGTCTTTCAGAGGACATCTTTGGTAGGCTCCTGTATTATTCCCTCTCTTCTACTGCTTCTGGTGTTTATTCTGTTTGCCCTTCTGAATGAGGATTAAGCATCGTCCCTCGGGTCCTCCTGTTGTTTAGCTTTTTTAGGTCTGTAGATTTTAGTATGTTTATCTTATATTGTATGACTAATATCTGCTTATAAGTGAGTATATACCATGCGTGTCTTTCTGCTTCTGGGCTACCTCTGTCAGGATGATCTTTTCTAGTTCCATCCTAGAAATTGCCTACAAATTTAATGATTTCCTCCAACAAAGCCCCAAAATCTTGGTCCAGGGGACCTGCAGAGACTGATGTATCAACCAAGGACCATGCATGGAGAGGACGTAGACTGCCTGCTCAGATGTAGCCCATAGGCAGCTCAGTCTCCATGTTGGTTCCCTAGTAAGGGGAGCAGGGGCAGTCTCTGACATGAACTTGGTTGCCTGCTATCTGATCACTTTCCCCTTGGTGGACCGACCTGTCCAGCCCACAGAGGAAGAAGATCCAGGCAATCCTGACAAGACCTGGTAGGCTAGAGTCATATAGTAGGGGATGAGGACCTTCCCTATCAGTGGACTAAGGGAGGGAGATAAGGGAGGAAGAGGACAGGAGGGTGGAGATGAAGGAGGGACTATAACTGGGAGGCAAAGTGAATAAATTGTAAAAATTAATAATAATTAAAAAACAGACAATTTTTTTTTAAAAAAAGCAAAAGAACAGTTTGATTTCAGTGTAACCAGAGTAGTAAACAGACATAGAAAGTGGAATTCTGTGAAATTTTAGGTGAAAATGGGGAGGAGGGTCTTAGTCCATTTGTGCTGCTATTACAGATTACAGAAGCTGGACCATTTATAACCAGAGAAGTTTATTCGGTGCATGGTTCCAGAGTAGTGGCTCTCAACCTGTGGGTTGCAACCCCTTTGGAAAGTGAATGACTCTTTTGCATGGGTCTCCTAAGACCATCAGAAAACACAGATATTTATATTACTATTCAAAACAGTAGCAAAATTATAGTTATGAAGTAGCAACGAAAATAATTTTATGGTTGGGGTTACCACAACCTGAAGAACCCTACTAAAGGGTCACAGCATTAGGAAGGTTGAGGACCACTGTTCTAGAGGCTGGGAAGTTCAAGATTGGGGAAGTTATAACATGATGGAAAGCATCATATGGGTGAGAAAATGAAAGAGGGGAAAGGGAGACTAAACTCAGCTTCTCTTTTTCTCTGTCTTTATATAGTGGTAGGGATGCACATGGGCCCGTGGGTACTAGGTTAGTGCTTTGCTGCTGTGCTTTGTCTGCATCCTTCAAACTCAGTTTTATGGCGAGCCCACCTTAGCAGGAATTCATCCAGCCATCCGGACTACCTACTCTCTGAAAAACCCCTTTTCAACATTGTTGCGATGAGGATAAAGTCTCTAACACCTGGGTCATGGGGACACAATCCAACCATAGCATGGAATTGCTGTTTAGAGGCTCTGGTTTCTGTTTTGTAATAGAAAAGGAGTTCTCTGATGGATTGTGATAATGGCTGACCCTGTTGTGATGTACTTAGTACCACCAAGCTGAACACTTGAACATGGGGAAAATAAGTTATGTGTGTTTCACTACAATTTAAAAAGAAATGTCTCATTTTAGTAGGCAGAGGAAGAGAAACTGAGAAGCAAGGCTGCAGGAGCTGTGGAAGGACTGTCTTTGTTTACACACAGCCCAGTTCTGTAAAGCATGTGCATTTTCTTGGATTTTACTTCCTCAATGTTCTTGAAGGGTATTATCTGCATCTCAAGATTGCTTTTCCCCCATAAGCATTTACTATAATTTCCACAAGTTCAGATAAAGCCCTTGCTTAGATCTGGTTCAGAGGTAGATTTAAAATGAAGATTCCATCTCTTCTAAATGCAGACAGGCCTGTGTGCACAAGGAGAGTCTCCTGCACACCTTTAATTTCAAAAATGCTTACAAAAAATAACTCTCTGTCATTGACATCCTTAATGATTTTAAGTTTGAGCCATAACTTTCTGGCTTGTAAATTTGGGGAGTTAGAATCTGAGCCTAACAGTGCAGCGTTGTGTCTGATTGAGACAGTGGAACAACGACATGAGTACCTGAGCTCTGTACATGACTTAAAGCTCTCTCCGTCAAGGTGTCTGATACTACCTATGTGTAAGGTGAACATAATTTATAGTCTGGGTCAGGAAACTTAAGAACAAGGGAGAGGTTATTGATAGTTTTGCCTGAACAACAAATGAGCCCCAGTCTACTCTTGGCACACCAGGACAGGAGGCTGTCCTACTCTAGAGAGACAGCAAGAAGCCTGGTAGAAAGCATAGCTCCAACCCATCCCTCAATTGATAAAGAATTGGCTTTTTTCTCCCATTGAGCTCTAGCCATGTTGTATGAGACCCAGGTCTGATTGCAGTCAGTTTCTCAACTTCCATCATGTGTGTTCTCATTCTCTCTTCACCAACTCTTCCCCTGCCCATTCAGATAAGGTCTCATGTAGCTGCGAGTGACCTTGAATTTCTGATGGCCTTCCTGGCAAAGACCACTTATCATGTAGTACTGGGGTTTGAACCTAGGCCTTCATGCGTGCTAGGCAAGGATCCTACCAAATGAGCTACATCTGTAGCTCCTTTGCTTCTGTCTTTTAAATGATGCATGTGAAAGAGGAGAATCTACTATTTTAATAATGATATGATATAGTTTCGTTTTCACTGCTGAAATATGGTAACTTTTTTTTCAAGAATGTTTGAGTGAACTTTCTGCAGTTACATGAGTTCCAGTAGACTAAACAAGGTATCCCAGGAAACTTGCATTTCTTTTTCGTGCTGCAGTTGGTGTATGTATTTTCATGTTCTCATGGGTAGTATCCTTAAAATCTGGAGGGCTACATTTTCACATCAGCATTACTAGTGTAGAACATTTTAGGTTTTTGCCACACAGTCTTTGGGTGGGTTTTTGTAGAAACTCCCACGTGAGACATTTAGGTTGTTTCACTTTTTCACTATTCTAGATAAGGTTGTAGAGACCAGGTTTTATGTAGTATAGATTCTTCCCTGTAGGAAAGAGAGGGAAGTTATTGCTGAAATGGATTCCTAGGAGTGCAATTAAGTGGGTCAAAGGTGTGCACATTGATTTGACCTGGCTGACACATTTAGCCAGTCAAAATAACTTTTCCAGAAGAGCTGCCCCAGTGCATAGGAAGTGTTTTGCTTATCTCTTGACATAGGTAGGAATGTGTATATCCTCAAACTTGGTCTTGCCAAGGCTGAGGGCAGAGGACAAGGACTGGCCTAGTCAGGGACTTTCCTAGAGCTAAGGTGTGGCTAGGAATATCGGCCTCAGCCATGTGTGAAGCTGAGACCACTACGGAATTTATTGAGGAAGGCCGTCCCAGGTGCATGGAGGCTAATGCCTGGCACATAGTTGATACATATCCACAGGGTGTGTGCAAGCTCAAGTTGTGTATGTCTGTCCACATCCCTTTTGTGCCAGTAGCTCTCTGGCATGGCAACTGTCAGGGAGGTCCACCTTGTGGGTGGGAGTGACTCCATTCCATCATGTTTGTGCTTGGTGTTTTGCTTATTTTTCTTTTTCAGAAATCTCTTTTAATTCTCTTGAGGGTCTGGGGAGAGGGCTCAAAGGATAAATCGATTCACTGTCAAAGTGAGGACTGGAATTCAGATCCCAGAACTTACATAAAACTGGGCAGATACTCAGAAGGCAGGTTCCTGGGTCAACAGAGAAGATACCCGAGACAACTTGTGCCCTCTGCACCCTGTATTTCCTCATGGCATTTTCATGCCATCTTAGTGTTGGTTTATCTCCTGCCTTCATCTACCTTCCTTCCTATCCCTGCCTTGCCCTTCTACTTTGAGTATTCCCAATTCCAGTTCATATCGTGTCTTCTATTGCCACCCCACACCCTGTCTTTGAAACCTTTTAATTGCGTCTCATGGGCACCTTCTGGTTTTCTGGCCTCAATCCACATATGAGATTTTTGTGAAGCCTCACAATGATTTTCAGTAGTGGCTGAGCAGTTTATACTCCCACAAACATTATATAAGGACCCCCATTTTGCCATACTGTTACCAGCCAGCACTTGCTTTCATCATACTAGCCATTCTGACCAGAGTGACATGGGATCTTAGAGTAGTTTTAATTTGTATCTTCCTGACGGCAGGGCATGTTGAGTTCTCAAAATATATGTATTTACTGGGGGAAAAAAAGGCAGATGAATTAATGCATACCTTTAATCCCAGCACTAAGGAGCCAGAGGCAGATGGATCTCTTGAATTTGAGGCCAGTATGTGATCTACAGGGTGAGTTCTAGGCTAGTGAGAGCTACGTAATCAGACCCCAGGTCTGTATCCATTTAGTTCATTGGTCTATTTATTGATTGGCATTTTGGGTACTTTCCTTTTTGTTTTTTAGTGGTTAGTTTTTGCGATTCTATATATTAACTTAAACCCCTTAGTCTAATGTAGTTCTTGTAGTTCTTCCATTCTGTAGGCTGTCCATCAAGTCATTTTGTGTGTGCTTGTGCGTGCATGCAGGAGCTTTTCAATTTCATGTAATCCTGTTTGTCATTTCTTGGGCCTATTTTTTTTTTTTTTTTGTGCTATTAGGGTTCTATCCAGAAAATTATTGCCTATACCTGTGTCTGGAAGTGTTCTACATGTGTTTCCCTTTCTCAGTGTGAACTGCAATGCATTCTGTACATGGTAAGAGAAAAGATTTCATTATGTATCTGTTGTTGTCCTGGAACTTTGTAGACCAGGCTGGCCTCAGATTCACAAAGATCTGCCTCCTGAGTGCCCCACAACAGTCTTTTTATATCTTTCTTTTGCTCCCTTTCCCTTGTCACATATGTTTTCCTATAAATTCCAGCATATATGGTGTTTGTCTTCAAGTCTTTGCTAATTCTGTTTTTGCTTTTGTTCCATTGTCCCCCATTGGTTGATTTCAGCCACCTTATTACAGGTATCTCTCTCTCTCTCTCTCTCTCTCTCTCTCTCTCTCTTTTCTTTTAAATCCTGGATGCCAGGTACTTTTTCATGAGAGGATTCTTCTGTCTTATTATGGGTGTGTGTCATGAGTTGCATATAGTTGTGAGCTGTTAAAAGCTGCTAAAATAGCGGGCAGTGATGGCATATGCTTTTAATTCCAGCACCTAGGAGGCAGAATCAGGTCATTCTCTTGAGTTGTGGCAAGCAAAGTCTACAGAGTGAGTCCCAGAGCTACACCGAGAGAAACCCTGTCTCGGAAAACAAAACAAACCAGAAAAGAACTTCTAAAATAATACAGGAACATACAGGGTTAGAGATACGCAGAATTTATGTGGCTGAACTGAAGGAAATCCTGTCTTCGTGCCCAGGTCCAGATGGTTTTAGTGTGATAGTTTATTCGTGGGCTTGGCCGTCTGTGGCCTGCAGGTCAGACCTGGTTCTGCTTGTTCTGCACATAATTTTCACTGGAACAGGGCCATATCCATCATTTGTCTATCATCTCTGGCTTCTCCCCATGTTCACAGCCAATGGAACAGTTGCAGCAGAGCTCATAGAACACGTAGAACTAAGAATGTTTACTGTCTGGCCCTGGTTTAGTAACCTAGATTTCTCTCTGTTTAATCACTGGGACACTGAAAACAGAGATTGTCATGCTGGGGTGCTGCCTAGAGCCTCCCTTGGATGACTGTTCTTCCTCTGCTTTTCCTTGACCTCAAATTACTGGGTGGGTGGGGGGGGGGTTTCAAGTTATCAGTGTCACGGTGGAAGCTGACCCTGGAGCAGTCCTTGCCCCTTTTCTGGGCCCCTGGAATTGAACTCCCCAGCTGGCCCTTCAGTCCTGGGCTCTGCTTGTACTCAGGAGAGCAGGGTTCCTCTGTGTAAGCAAATTTTGCTAGAGGCCTTTGCCAGTCCTTTCAACCTATAGAGGGCCATCTCTGTCATGTGGAGGAAAGCATAGGTACAGAGAAGCCCCCCACCCCCCCACCACTTGCAGGAAGTCCACTTGCTAGAATGTTGCAGAGCTAACCCTGGGTCGCCTGCAGTGCTGTAGAGGGCACATCTGCTTCTTGTTCACAGCAGCCACCCATCCGGAGGGAGGAAAAGCTGGTGTGTGATAGCTTTGTGACCTGGGGTATGGTGCCTCCTGCCTTGGGCCCCATTTCCCTTATAATGAGGAAGCTGAGAAAGCTGTCCCAGCCTCCCCTCTGTTTCTCAGACTTTCCAACTTCCTTTGAGAGGTGGTTCTTTTTGGACTTTAAAAATGGGTGTTTATTATATTTATTAGTATTGATTGTGTGTGTGTGTGTGTGTGTGTGTATGTGTGTATGTGTGTATGTGTGCGCGCGCGCGTGCGTGCATATGCATGTTCCCTGGTGTGTATGTGGAGATCAGAGTGCAACTTTAGGCAGTCCATTTTCTCCTTCCGCTGTGGGATCTGGGGATCAAATCAAGACATCAGACTAATGTCTTTACCCTCTGAGCCATTTGGCAAGTCCTCAGTTCAGACTTTTAAGATGGGATTGTTTGGAAAGAGATTCCCTGCTCTGTTAAGAGCTACCAGGGTTCCACTATTCCTAGTGGGCAGGGGTGTATAACCCCAATAGATAACATTATGACCGAATCAATGCTCAGCCCACTGGGTGGACTTTCAAGGCCAGGTTGGGTTTAGAGCAGTGGTTTTTAAGGCAGTGGGTCACTACCTCTTGTGAAGGTTGTTGAACAACCTTCACAGAGGTTGCCTAAGACCACCAGAAAACAGATATTTGCTTCATGATTCATAACAGTAGCAAAATTGCAGTTATGAAGTAGCAATGAAAATGATTTTATGGTTGGAGGTCACCACACACCATGAGGAGCTATATTAAAAGGTGGCTGCATTAGGAAGGTTTACAAATCCTGGTTTAGGGTCTGTACCTTCTGGAGGCCAATCTGACTCCAAGTTTAGTTGAATCATTGATTGGCATTTGAAGGAGTCTCAGGTAGCTCTCCTATCCTGTGAGCTCACAGACCTTGGGATTCTGGAGTGTGCCAGGACCTTGGCTTTGCATCCTACCTGGCAGGACTTAGGTTGCAAACCATAGCCAGTAGAGGTACTTGATTGTGAAATGGAGCTGCAGAGATGAATGGCTGCTCAAAGCCTTGGGATGTATGAAGAACAAACTTGATGGTATAATTTCTTCTGGCCCTGTTCTCTCCTGCTTTGTGTTCACATCCTTCCTGCCCCCCCCCCCCCCATTCTGTATCTCTGTTTTCTTCAGAAGCAGAAGCTGAGCCTCTGGATGGGGTTCTTTTTCTTTAGTATAACAGACTGTTTGGGAACTGTCAGGAGTAAGACTGTAATAGCTGCTTTCTCTATATTGGGAAAAAGTACCTGACAAAACTTAAGCAAAAGGTAGTTTTGGGGGCTGGAGAGATGGCTCAGAGGTTAAGAGTACTGGCTGTTCTTCCAATGGTCCTAAGTTCAATTCCCAGCAACCATATGGTGGCTTATAACTATCTACAATGAGATCTGGTGCCCTCTTCTGGTGTGTAGATAGAAATATGTAGGCAGAGTACTGTGTAAATAATAAAAAAGCTAGTTTTAGGTGGCTGGTCATAGTCAGGAAGCAGAGGGAGAGGAATACTGGTGCTCCATTCTTCTTTTTTGTTCAGTCTAGGACCTCCGTCTGAAATGGTGGTCTTACTACCTCAGGTAAACCTCTTTGGAAATACATATGTCTTCTAGTTGATTCTAAGTTGTGCAAATTGGAGATTAAGATTAACCACTACTGGGGACACAGCCTTCAGTGCAGTAGGTGTAATTGAATGAGGGGTCACCCAGCTGGCCCTTCAGTCCTGGGCTCTGCTTGTACTCAGGAGAGCAGGGCTCCCCTGTGTAAGCAAATCTTGCTAGAGGCCTTTGCCAGTCCTTTCAACCTGTAGAGGGCCATCTCTGTCATGTGGAGGAAAGCATAGGTACAGAGAAGCCCCCCACCCCACCACCACTTGCAGGAGGTCCACTTGCTAGAATGTTGCAGAGCTAACCCTGGGCCCTGGGCTGCTGACCTGTGTTATATATTTAGTACTGTTCCGGACTGTATGGTGTTTCATTGGGATCCCTGCTTCTTGTTTCTGAGAAATCTAGAAGGAGGCCTAGGAAACTGGTTCTGATCATCAGCCTGTGAAAAGACTGAGAACCAGAGCTCAGCAGAGCAGAACCTCAAAGTGTTGCCTTGCTACTTAGTGGAAAGACAAGATGTTTGGAGCCTGCAAGAGTTGCCGTACACACTTAGACTTATAGCAGTTGTGCAAGGGACCAAGGCCATTGAGTCCTGGGTGAGTGCTCTTGCCCTGCTTGGTATTGGGACTTTTTCTTCCTTTTGTCTAGAAGGGCTTAGACAGTTACGGGACTTGATCCTCCTTAGGTAAAGTGCAGCAGGCTTACCCTTATTATGAGGGGATTCTTGGGGCTTCCAGAGTAATGCAAGCCTGTGGCAATCTTAGGATGTACCAGTAGGATCTCTTGTTTTTTGTTTTTTGGAGGTGTGATGGCTAATCTTGGGTGTCAACTTGCCCACATCTAGAAATAATTAAAACCCAAGTAGCTGGGTACATGTGTGAGGGATTTTTTTTTCTTAATTAAATCATTTGAATTGGGAAGACCCACTTTTAATTTGGATTTTTTGTGGTGGGAAGATATACCTTTAATCTGGGCCACACACATTCTACTGGCAGCCTGTACAAGGACATAGAGGAAGGGAACTGGAAGCTTTTTCTGTTTGCCTTTTTGCTCTCTCTGGCAAGTCCATTCCTTCTCTGGCCATAGAGCCAACCTCTTTGGGATACCAGCATATACTGAAGACCAGCTGAGACATCCAGCCTTGTGGGCTGAGCAACTACTGGATTCTTGGACTTTCTTTTGGTAGGCAGCTATTGGTAAACTAGCTGGACCACAGCCTATAAGGCATTCTGATAAATTCCTTTTATACATATGTGCATTCATTCTATTAGTTCCGATCCTCTACAGAAGCCTGACTAATACAGAGGGGGTTGTGGTATTGTTGTTGTGTGCTGTTCTACATGTGTCCGGGGCCTTCCAGATCAGTTAACCCTAGGGAAGGTAACCCAGAGATTTTCACTTAATAACCTAGGTGCTAGAACTCCTTTTATTGTACTATGAACTTCTTTAACCCATTGTCCCAGTGACACCTTTTAGTCCTGTAATTTTTCCTGAATCTTTACAGTGACTCTCAGAGAGATCCTTCTCTCTGGTTGGGACATAGACTTTTAGAATGCACCTTCTTCACACCTGGCTGTGTAAGTCATGTTCTTTGAGAGTTGTACAGCCTAGAAGCTCCTCTGTGGAACCCTTTCTCACTTTGCCTTCTGTAGATACTCTTTAGGGTAAGTGACTCAGAATTCTTCTTGTTCTTCTGTCCTGGTACCCTGTGGGTAGTGAGATAAAATGTTGTCAGGAGTAGAAATATCCAGATGGGTTCTTAAGTCTATCACCAGCTAGCTGTGTGACTTTGGACGAATGGTTCTACATTTGTTTTACATCTGTCTGGGAGGTCTGGGTAGAAAGCGATAGGTTTGCCACTCACTCTTGGAGCTGCCCAAGCTCACTTCCCTTGTCTGGTCCTCTCTCAGGCTCTGTGACCATAATTGGTCTCCAGAGTTCCTGCCTTGGGCAATATTCACTGGACCCATGATCTGACATGTGGCTGTTAAGTTCCTGTCTTTCTGGTGTGAGTTAACTTCACTTCTTCCTTTAAGACAATGGGAGAATAGAGGTGTCCTTATTTTTAGTCATTGTAAGAGAAAACATTGTTGCACAGCTGTGACTGATTTCTACAGGTCTTGAAGGAGGGTGTGTGTGTGTGTGTGTGTGTGTGTGTGTGTGTGTGAGTGACATGAATGGGAGCCTGCTTGCATCTGCACAGCTTTGCAGATTTACATTCTTTGGCAGAGCGAACATCTTTCTGTTTAGTTTCCCCAGGGAAGAATTAAAACAGCACCTCAAGGGTGGATGTGGTGGTGAACACTTTAATGACATCTATTAATGCCTTTATTCTGTACTCTAGAGGCAGAGGCAGAAGGATCTCAATCAGTTCAAGACCAACCTGGTTTACATAGCAAATTCTAGGGCAGCCAGGACTTTATAGAGAGACCCTGTCTTAAACAAATGAACAAACAAAACACCTCAGCCATGGGTTCAGGAACACCAAAGTTACTTTAAGTCTTTAAGGCTGATTTAATGCTGGGGGGCCGGGGTAAATGGGATACTGTGGGGGAGAGTGGGGAAGAAAGGGAAGTTCTTAGTGCCATGGATCGAATGTTTTAAGACAGCTTTCTTTCAGCTGTCCACATGGTACCAGAGGTGAGTGGACTGTTGCAAGTGGTTAGGCAGGCTGGGTTTTAAATGGGAATGTTGGGTGGCAGTAGTGTCAGGTACCTTCCAGCTTTTTTGCCCCAATTCTGTATATGCCCCAATTCATGGTTGACTCTTGCCCGGCCCTCAGGAGTGAGTGAGACCCAGCAGTATGCCTAAAAAGAACTGGGAAGAAGCCTAGGCTTGGGGCCTTCTAGTCTTGAAGCCCTGGTGGGGTTCTCACATGGACCCTACTCTGCACCATCCTGCTCTACATGAATGGGTTACAGCTCTGAGCAGACAGATACCTTTGTCCTTAGAGAGCATGGCTAGAAGGTAGGAAGAGTCCATTTGGTTTAGGATCAGGGTCACAAGGAGACCCAAGCCAAAATTATTTAGTTCTGAGTGATGGACAGGGAACCGCTTTACGCAGGATGGCAAAGATGGACATCTCAGGAGGAGAGCTAGATGATGTGAAGGGAGGAAACCAGGAACTGCTGCAGAGGAAACACCTTCTAGGCCAGGGAATGGTGGGCTCTGGTGGAATCTTACTTTTATCCCTTGTGTGAGGGGAAGTCACTGGAGAGTTTGGAGGAGCAGAGTGTCCTGATCATAGTCATGTTTAGTTACTGGCAGCTCTGCATCTGAATTCACCCAGCCAGGAGAGAAGACACTGTAGAAACTGTAACAAGCAGAAGACTTTTTTTTTCTCCCCTATCATTCCCTAAACAATACAAAGAACAGCTATTTTACACAGTGCTTACATTATATTCGGTGATGTAAGTAGTCTAGAGCTTAGAGAGGATGTGTGTACATTACTCACCAGGCTTTGAGGATCTGAGAATTTTGGTATGTACTGGGGCTTTAAGGCCAGTCATGTGGCTATCACTTGATAGTGGATTTTTAAACGATGGTTCCAGTTTTTTGCCAGCCTTGGAAGATGTGGATTATGGACAGAGGTGAGCTGAGAACCAGGAAGAAAACTGGGCATGCACACTCTTATGTTTTAAAGATAAAACAGGCAGATGGTCCAGTTGGTGAATGTGAAGCCTTTTTCCTCTTGTGGGTTTTCTCCTAAATGGCTAGTGGGCAGATGGTGGCGATGTTTAATGATGGAAAGGGAGCTTGGGAGGAGCAGGCTGGGTCCTTGGAGACCACAAGGGGATGGTAGGTGTGAGTTGGGGAAGATCATGGGTGTAGGCAGTATTTAAATATGTATGAATCCTGGGTCCCCCTAACTGCTCCAAGGGTCTTTGACTGAACCATGAGGTTTACCATATTTAGTGGGGTCTGTAAGGGAAGGACAAGCAGCAGGCAAGTGTGAAGATAGCCATGTGTGCTCGGTGTCTCTGAACCTGGTTGAATGTGGAGGAATGACCAATAAGTGACAACTTCTGATGAAGTCAGATGAGAAAAAGGTCTCACTTTGTTAAAAGAAAAGAAAGTCAGAGGCCTTATAAGAGAAGAGTAGAGAGGCCTATTAGTTTTTCTTCCCATGCCACTGTGAAACTGAAAGTAGGGAGAGGATGTAGCTGTATGTGGCATCCAGGAGAAGAAAAAGAAAGACCTTATCTACCAAGAAACCAGTGTGGTATGGGGTAGCTCAGGGAACTTGTCCACAGGGCCCAAGATGCTTAAATAACATAATAACACTGAAGGCAGCTCCATTTGCAGAGCATGGGGTGTTTAGTTTTATAAAGAAAAGAATATCTCTGCTTTAGGACCCTGTGGTTCATTTGGGTGAGTCCTGCTCTCTTGGCTTTATAGTGTAGGAGGGAGGTTGGGATTACAGTGCCTTTCTTCTGCTTAAAAGAGTTTACCTCAATTCATCAGTAAAACCCTTGTATTTCCCGGGCACATGTGTGTCTCATGCTCTGTTTAGTTGGGATGAGGAGACCCCAATCCAGTCAGTGAATGACCTGAGTAGCTGTTTGTCTGTGTGTGAGGTCTGAATACTGGGCTGTGGGGTTGAGATGTGGGAACAGGTGGTCTTAGATTGTGCTTTCCTCTATAGCCTTGCCTTGCAGCTGGTCGGATCCATACAGGGCCAGAGGTCTCAGCTCTGGTAGTCATCAGAAGTGCAACATGCACACTGGTAGCACACTGAAGTGAGGTGAGGGTGAGAGTTGGGTAGGAAGAAAGGAACCAGTGTCCTGTCAGCATGAGGCTGTCTCATGTGGACTGATCTCAGGACCTCTACCTTTGCTCTCTGGTCTGTCTGGGGTAGAAACCAGCTGTCAGTCATTTGTGAGAGGTAGGTGCTTGTTATCTGCAGTCTCCCTGTCCCTTTCTCGGTGTAGAGGGCTCCTGTCATCTGCAGGATTTGAATGCCATCTTGGGCAGGAGACTGGAGCACCCAGCTAGGATGTATAGTTTATTTTAGTGTTGGTTTCTGACCTTATTTTTCTCTTCTCTTCCTCCCTGTACCCCTGCTCAGTTGGCTGGAGTTGTCTTCCTTGGAGTCGGGCTGTGGGCATGGAGCGAAAAGGTAAGTGGAACCTCTCCCACTGGGCCCCCAGTTACCAGGCAGCCAGACCCAGAGCCATTGGACTTGAATTGTTCCCTCCTCTAGCTGTTCAGTAGGCAATAACTGTGCAGAGAAAGGTTTGTAGCTTTAACCCTCAGAAAGAATGTGCCTCTGAGGTTGGCTCGGCTCCCAGAGGTCATGGATGGTTAGGCCAATATGGAGGAGTTAGGTTGGAGATTTTAAGCTCTGTGAGTATAGAGGTGTTTTCCTCCTGTTCTCAGAAGCCCCAAGTAACCCCAGGACGTGGCAGCTGTGCCCAAGGCAGGGCTGGGGCTGCCTCCTAGACCCTGTCCGTACCTCTGGGAACAAGTGAGCAGGTCCCTGAGCAGTCATGCTTACTCCTGAAGTGCTTGTCCTGGTTATGTGCCCCTGGGCTCTCTGGGGCATAAGGTGAATCTTTAAGCACCTGTATGCTGCTTGCCAGAGTGTGAGGGAGGGGAAGCCAGGCAGCTAGGTAAGGGAGCAGTTGCTATTCTAAAGGGTCAGAGCTCCAGGGGCAAGGTGGAGTCATGGTACTGACCTCACTTACCCCATGATAGGTTAATGATAGAACCTTAGGTGGTGAGTGCTGGAATTGTTAGAGGAAGGAGGAGCAAGGGGGGACCAGGAAACTGAAGAACCCCTGTTCCTGTGGTGGAACCTACTACACTTGCTTCCAGAAAAAGGAAGCAGCGTACTTTGTTCTGTGAGCTTTCCTGTGATGGTCTTAGGAGCAGAATGAGGTCTGTCCTTGAGCCTGGGTGCCTTTCAAGGATTTGAATGCCACCTGTGAACTGCTGATGGCAAAAGCTGGAGTACAGTGTCTGTCCCAGTGACCTGGAAGCAACAGCCATGCCTAACAGTGCCACTGTGTGGCTATATTTGGGACTGCAGCAGGCTTGAGCCCTTATCCTGGAGTTGGCTGCACAGCTGCCTGATTTGGCAGCTCTTACCTTTTTTCTTTGAGTATCACAGAATCTATCTGTTGTGATTGCCACTGGTGACATAACTGCATGTATTTTTTTAAATTTTACTGCTTTTGGAGGGCAGTGTATGTATATGCATGAATAAAAGTGAAAAAACAACCTACAGGAGTAGGTTTGTGTTCTCCTTCCACCATGTGGGTCTTGGGGATTAAACAGTACCTTTGCCTGTTGAGCCATCTCTCCCATCTCTGACTATTGTATTGAAATAAAAATGATAAACCAACTGTATTTTATTGCAAGTACAGCCAGTGGTTCTCTTTGGTTAGTGCTAACGAATGCCTCCATCATAGAAAGTTCTATGAGCAACACTGTCTTTATCTACCCTTGCTGGGGATGTCTCCTCAAAATGTTCATTATGAAGTTGCTTTTAGTCAGTTTGACCATAGCTCATAGGACTCCCCTCCTCTGAGGCCTGGGCAAGGTATCCTACAGGCCATGCAGGAATCTGGGTCTGGGCTCTCAGGAATACCCCTCCTCTTCCCACTTCAGTATGGACCAGGAACTTCATGGAGAATACCTGGGAACTATGGTGGACAAGGACAATATATGCAGGGGCTCTAGGAGGTGGGCAGTACATCTAGCCCATCGCATCTAGCCTGGCTCTTGATGACTGGACTTGCCTTGTGAAGCAGGCCCCTCGGTTCAGCTGCTGACATAGCTTGCCCCCAGGGCCTTAACTCCATCCTAAGGACACTGCTGCCTTTTATTCTCTGCCTCTTCCAGGGTGTGCTGTCCGACCTCACAAAGGTGACCCGGTTGCATGGAATCGACCCTGTGGTGCTGGTCTTGATGGTGGGCGTGGTGATGTTCACACTGGGATTTGCAGGCTGTGTGGGAGCCCTACGGGAGAACATCTGCCTCCTCAAGTTTGTGAGTGGTCCTGGATTTGAGGGTGGGAGGTACTGGATGCGATGGGCTAGACCTGCTGTTCACATCCATTTTCTGGTCCAGCAGTAGAAGTAAGGAACAATCCTCTGAACCTGCTCTCTCACTGGAGGGAAGATTTTAGGGAGAAAAACTGAAATGATGGCTCCTCACCCTCGGAGAGTGGGGTTTCCTGTGAACCCCTCCTCTCCCATGGGAGTTGCCAGCTGATTGCAGGGTGCATGCCACCTCTTTTGCTTTATAGCTGCCCTTAGAAGTTCTAAAAGGATTATTTGCTGCTCAGCTTTGCCCTTTCTATAATAAAACATGTTGCCAATAGCATTAAGAAATCTTTTCCCTCTTCCTAGATGTGAATCTGTTGGATGTGCAAAGAAGAATTCTTTATTTTCATTTTCTGGCAGAATCACGAGTTACTAAAAGCTTAGTTTTATATTTAGATACAACTTCATTTTTAATGTATTCAGTTAAAATTAAATAGCACCTGGTGAGGAAAACAATTTTATTTTCTTCATGATCTATTATTTGTTGAGTTTATTAGGTCAAGCTTTCTTTATTTGAAAAGCAGAGCACACACCTTTTCCTAGATCTCCTCCCCCTTAATGATACTGTGTTCTGTATCTCACATCCACGTGAGCAGGCTGTGTGCACATTTGTGCATGCTTGCAATTTTTCTCTGGTTTTCTTGGAAAGGTTCTTTCACATCCAGGATGTGGCAAAGCTTTAAGTATCCTAACATAGACCCTTCAGGCCATGTGCAAAGCTTCATCTGTTTCCCAGTGGCTGCATGAATCCCAATAGAATGTCACCACTGCCATCAGGGTAGGGAGAGAGGGATGAGGGCTCCCTCCTAGGAAGTGGTGGCTTGGAGCTTTGTCCCCCTCTTCACTCCTCTCAGTTACCAACTGTGCCATATGTAGTGGTAATAGTGATGAATCCTAGTTACAGAGGAGGCGAAATACCCCAGCAGGTGGTGGTTCTGGGTCAGGTCAGGTAAGTGGGTCTGCCAGAGTGCTGATGGCTAATTCCACCTCTCTTCTTGTGCCCATGCAGTTCTGTGGGGCCATTGTGCTCATCTTCTTCCTGGAACTGGCCGTAGCTGTGCTGGCCTTTCTGTTCCAGGACTGGGTGAGGGATCGGTTCCGGGAATTCTTTGAGAGCAACATCAAGTCCTATCGGGATGACATTGACCTGCAGAACCTCATCGACTCCCTTCAGAAAGCCGTAAGCTCTGCCCCTGACCTTCCCTTTCCTGCCTCTGGTCAGCCTGAGGCACCCTGCAGCTGAGATGGGAATGAGGCCTTCCCTCAGAGTGGGCTTTCCGCTACAACATGGCAGGAGGTATGGAGCATGCCATTCTGCCTCTACTTTGCTGGCCTGCTGGCATGGCAGTTTGAGCTCCCTCAGCATTTGGATTAGGCAGAGAAGTCTATCTCCTACAACCCGTTCCTCCCTTCTGGGTCTAGTCTTCCTTAGTGGCCCTGTGGCTAGTCATAATTCTCCCCAGATCTGGGGCCCTCGAATGTAGAGGGGATATAGAGGATAGGGCTCCTCCCGTAGGCTTGTAACTCACTGCAGGAGCTATTCCTGTGCCCTTCTTCTCTGGGCCTTTTCTCCTTCCTGTTTGACAAACTGCCTAGGGAAAGCCTTCTCCAGATGGAGGAATTTGACCTCTTTGGAACTTTCTTCCCCAGGTGATTGGATAGTCAGGCTCAGACTGTGTCCCTGAGCCTTCTTGCTCCTTCCCCTTGCCTGCAGCTGTACCTACCTGGAAGCTTGAATCAGTGGCCACTCCAGCCCCTGGGATGAATCCACTCCCTGGCGCAGTGGCATGTTTGATATTCCTCTCCTAGTAACCTGGCTTCTGAAATGTCTTTTCTATGGAACACTTGGTTCCAAAGATAAAATAAACCAGAAAGCACTAAAAATAACTGACCGATATTAACCCCAGCCTGTTTACCCTGTTGCATGTAACATGGGGTCTAGAAAAATCTGTTTATAAGATCAGAGAGTCTTCTGTGTATTGTTACTGACTTGGGACAATCTGGCACTCTGGCCCCTTTGGATGGCCTTGCTGCCTTTTGTTTGTCCAGTTTCTTTCTTTTGTGCTCAGTCAGCATTGGGTTTGCTAGTTTCTGATACTTTCTCCTCCTCTTTCCTAAGGGATGTCTTCCCTGCCACCCATCTATCTCTTTTTGAGACAGGTGATATAAGATCTTGCTCTGTAGCTCGAGCTGCCCTCAAGCTTGCAAGCCTCGACCTCCTGATTATTGGAATTAAAGGAATGTTTTTTTCTCTACTATGCCCAGCTCCTCTTCTTCTAAAACTAAAGAGGGATCCAGTGAGTTCTAGGGTTTGGGATGGAAACATTAGTCATTAATTCATTAAAGCATCTTTCATAGTGGAGGAGTAGGGATAGGGAAGATTTGAATTTCACTAGAAAGTAGAGTGTGAGGGAGGCAGAGGTTCCTGCTGGCCTCTGTTTTGGCTTCTGAGACCTGCTGTGACTAGGCTGCTGTAGTTACAGTGATGTTCTTAGTGTGCTTGATACCACTCGTTTGTAGGCTGAGGAGTGGTTTTTGTCAGCTGCACCATATAGACTCCAGATCAAGTTTAATGAGTTGCTGTTCATCCAAGTCACAAATCACCCTTGTTGGAGATATTTAGCACCTGCTTTATATAAAAGGCCAGAAAGGTAACTAAGGCCAATGTGACCATTTATTTTAGCGAAAGGTCTGTAACACAGCAGTGTTATTTGGGCTAGGAGAGTACTACATCAAAAGGCCTTTATCAGGGAGGGGTTGTAGTTTGGGTGGGCTCTGCCAAGGAGTAACTGAAACAGGTGCTGTGAGCTAGACTTGGTTGCATAGTGGAGATGCATATCTTTTTCCTTCTTAAAGGAGTCCCATATGTTGGCATCATTCAGTGTCTTTGTTGGCCTTGGTGTCTCTGGTAGATGGGAACATCCAGATTCACCTTGTGGTGGGTGAGCTACCTGGCACTCCTCATGCAGTTCTTGGCTTTTGTGATTTCAGAATCAGTGCTGTGGGGCTTATGGCCCTGAAGACTGGGACCTCAATGTCTACTTCAACTGCAGTGGTGCCAGCTACAGCCGAGAGAAATGTGGAGTACCCTTCTCCTGCTGCGTGCCAGATCCTGCAGTGAGTATACGTCCCCTCCGCAGCCCAGCAGCCTTTCAGCACACTGATGGAGTGTGTTGCTTTCCCACCACTCCCTCCACCACCACCCCTGGTCCCGCCCCCTTTTATACTTTTTCTGCAGAGTATACTCACAGGAGTTGTGAGGTTACACATCACCATGTGGGGTGGGAGTACAGCAGCTCCATGGTTAATTATTTTCTAGCCCTTTTTTCACCTGCTTTCATTCCTAGTCTTAGGCCTAAGTCATTGGGCTTCTGGAAATTGAGCACTTTGGGTAACCAAGGAAGAAAGACTACGTTTTGCCTGAGCAAAGATCCGTCCTGCACAAGTTTTTGCACAGCCCTGTGGTGCCTAGTCACAGTCTCTGAGAAGCAAGCCTTCCCTCTTATTACCTGGGCAGGATTCTTGGTCCAGGAGAGTCCGTTTTGCTGAGGTTACCCAGTGGTGTCTGAGGTGTCCAGGAATATTTGAAATACACCAGTGTAGCAAGTGTTGGGTGCAGAGAGTGTAGCGGGTGTAATGGCATCTGTAAGCATCAAGGCTGACAAAACGTAGCCCAAGGCTAGGATTTGGCTTGTTGCAGTGTATGTTCTGTGAGCCAAGAATGCTTTTAAATTACTTTTCAGTGGTTGTGGTAGTCAGTTTTGCATCACTATAACAAACCCTCTGAGGAAAGGTTTGTGGGACTTAGCGGCAAGCAAGAGGTCCTAACTTTAATCCCTAGGATTGAAGAAGAGTTAGCTGGCTCGTGGTGTTGGATGCTTTCAAATCTGTGGTATCTGCTGGAGACAGCAAAGACTACACCGCAGGCAAGGCTACCCACCACATGGCTAAAGAGCAAAGCAGAATCCCATTGTTTTCTTCCAGGACACATCCCTAGTGACCTAAGAGCTTCCTCCTAGGCTTCATCTCCTAAAGACTCCACCACCTTCCCATAGCAATACCCTGGGGACCAAGTCTTTGGGGACATTCTGCATCTGACCTTATTTTGTGATGTATGAGAACTGGTGTGAAATTTAGATTCCAGTGTCCTTAGTTTTCTGGAACTATAGCCATGCCTGATTGATTGTGTGCTCTCCAGGTCTGTGCTCTTGTGTATAAGGCAGAGTGAGTCCTGGTTCTGCACCTGTGTCTATGGCATTTGCTGCTGAACTACCACAGCAGCGGCTCCTGTGCTGGCTGGAAGGGAGCTGGCAGTTGACCACAGGGTATAATGTGCAGAGCTGTGCTGGAATTTCCACAGGTGCTTCCTGGCACTGGATTGTGATTTTTTTTTTTTCTAGTGCCTTCTACCACCAAGTTTTTGACAGGAAAAGAGTGACTAAATGTTCTGCTTTTTCTACAGCAAAAAGTCGTGAACACACAGTGTGGCTATGACGTCAGGATTCAGGTAAGCACACCAACACACAGCTTCAAGGACTGTTTCTTAGGTTTTAGTCTGTGGTCTCAGTTCCTGCTTTAGCAAAAGTATGTCCATGCACACAGACACACATGTATACATACACACACACACGCATGCAAACTAGATTTAAAGCCCTGTGACTATAATATCACTAAGCCCATCACTGCATGCGAATTATTGTGGGACTGGTGACAGAAGCTGAGAGTTACCTATTGCACTGCAATTAAGGATAAAGTCTGTGGGGTGTTCGACTAGCTCCAGCTTCCATATGGACGTGATGAAGGTGCTTGGGCATAGTGTGGGGCTCAAAATCCAAGGCTTCTTTCACAACATAGGAGTGAGGGCTTGGATATAAGAAGGTAACCAGAAAGACACTCCCACCCCCCACTGTAGTCCATTCTCTGGTGGGTTTTGGTGTTGTGGGTGGCTGCTGTTGTGAAATGGAAAGGTGTCAGGCAATGTAGACATCCCCCTTCTTAACCACGGACACCAGGACAGTTGATCTTTCATTGACCGTAGTTCACAGGAACAGGCTGTTGTGGGTTGAATGGTTTTTCTTCCCAGAAGGGAAACCCAATCAGTCCCCAGTGAAGGCAGAACCCCCATGACTGAGATCACTGCCCTTTTTAAAAGGCCCAAGATGGCTTGGAGAGATGGCTTAGGAAAAGAGCACCTGTTGCTATTGTAGAGGACCCAGTTTTGGTTCCTAGCACACATTCAGTGTCTCAAGCTGTCCGTAAGTAACTCCAGTTTCAGAGGCTGGACAACACCTTCTGGCCTCTACAAGCACTGCATGCAAGGGGTGTGCAGACATACCTGCAGACAGAATGCTTACACATGTAAATTAATTAAAAAGAAAGAGAGAAGGGGGGTTGCAAGAGCTTTTGGCCTCTTCCAGCATATAAAAGTTAAGTTGGAAGATACCATTTAACCAGAATGCAGAACCAGACACTTAATCTGCCAGTGCCTTAGTGTTAGGCTTAACATTCCATAGAGATAAGAAAGAAATTGCTGTCATGTTAGGTCACTATGGCACTTTGTTGTAGCATCCCAAGCAGTCAGATAGATGCATCTGTATGAAACCTAACTTTCCTGTTGGGAATTTCATTGCCATGTGGGGCAGCCATGACAAAATGTAAAGACTGGGAAGTTGACGTGGCAGACATTTCTTTTCTCACAATTCTGGAACTTAGAAGTCCAAGAGCAAGCTGCCAGCTGAGTTGACTCCTGCGGCTGCTTGGGATGGACCTGTTCCAGGACTGGCTTCCAAGCCTGTACAGCTCTCCTCTCTCATGTTTACTTCTGAATATGGCCGTGTATGGACAGTTGATGAGACTGTACCCTGATAGCCTCATTTTAACTTAGTCACCTCTGTAAAGACCTGTCCCAAATCCAGTCACACTCTAAGGTTCAGGACATTAGGATTTCAGTGCAGTGAGCATTGATGGCACAGTGCATCCCATAATGCCACTAACGTGAACTGATGCTTCATCCCTGTTGACATGCAGGGATTTGATGGTGAAGAAACTGGGGCTGATTGCCACTTATGAGATAGTAAGAGTGGAATGTGTACTGGGACAGCATCCCCAAATACTGATTTTCCTTAGGATTGGGAAAAGGGGATCTGGCTGAATGTCTCCCAGAACCAAGCTTACCAGTAGGCGATACAACCTTAAAGTCCTTTCTTCTGCCAACTTCCTTGATTGAGAATGCTTGGAATCCCATTTCTACATCTCTACCTTAAGAGACATATATTTTTTCCTCTAGGCTGCAGGTGCCCTCTCATCTCTAGGTGTGGAGATGCAGAGTGAGTTTATCTTTGGCCCTGAGAGAGCCTTTAGTTAAACAGTACAGCCACATGCCCTGGGAGGGGCCCAGACTGAATTTGGATTATGTTTCTTTTTTGCAAGGTTTGCTCTGTGGTCCTCACTCTGCCTCCCCAGACCGCTGTCCACATGCCGAGCTTTGCTCTGCCCCATACAGAGCCAGGCTGTCTTAGGGTAGGGCAAGGATTGTCTGTGCTCAGGCTGAGGCCACTATACTGTTTCCCTGCAGCTGAAGAGCAAGTGGGATGAGTTCATCTTTACAAAAGGATGCATCCAGGCTCTGGAAGGCTGGCTCCCCAGGAACATCTACATTGTGGCTGGTGTTTTCATTGCCATCTCACTGCTGCAGGTATGGCCCTTTACACATGGTCTGCTGTGAAGGAGTCTGGCCTAGGCAATAGGATGTCCAAGGCTGGGCACATGTATATGTATGCATAGCATGATGTTACCAGTACCTGTGTTGGAGGGTGGGCCTGGGATGTGCTGTGGCTCCTCTGACCCCATAGGCTGCTGCCTAAAAGGAGAGCCATTTAGGGCAGATAGATGAAACCCTCTCTAGAGAGCCTAGTAGGCTTTATGTGGAATGGCCTGTGTGTTGGTCAGGGGATTGGAGTGCATGGCCAGTAACTGTCACTACTCTGGGGTCCTTCCCTTGTAGTAGATGGAAGTATCAGAAGCTCTAGAATGGGAGGTAACTTATTAGCTGGGGCAGTTATCCCAGAACTTCCTTGTCCTCAGTCCCCTGGCTGGGCTTCCTGGAGTCTTCTGTCACTACAGAGCCCCTTCTGACCCACTGCCTTTGGTGGCCCAGGGGTGATTGGGTGCCTGGTGCCCACAGGAAAATCTAGAAAAAGATAAGAACCCAGTTATATCAGGGAGACTGTCAGTTTTACTATGGCCCATGTAGAAGAGGCACTGGCTGCCACTGAACAACTCCTGGGACAGTGGAGGCTGTGCTTGTATAGAGAGCACAAGTGAGGCAGTTCTGCTTTGAAGAGGTGACTGGGTGGACCTGGCTGCAGCCACACCACTCGTCTTTATTCTTTACTCTGTCATTGTGTTAAGTGACTACAGAGACTAGAGAGAAGGGCAATAAGACTTCAGAGAAACTGGTTTCAGTTGTGAAACAGAACTTAAGGAGGGGGGGGGAAACAAACAAAACAAAACAAAAATAAAAATAAAAACCAAGCACATTTCCAAAGGTTACCGAGGTTCTGTTGGTCTGTTTAGGTAGAAAAACCTCACCCTTTTCCTCATGACATTCCTGTCTGCTAAGGTCAGGATGTGTCTACCAAAATCAGGGTTATGGCTGGGAGATTATTCCCTTGGGAATCAGGCTGACAGGGTGGCCAATTTGGAACCATTGGTGCTATTTTTCAGTTTGACCTAGGCTCAAGTGAGTGGGTCCTACCTGGTATGTGGCATGTTCATTCCTTGGGGAGAGGCTGAGCATCTGTTTTGGTCTGTGGTGCCTTTTTTGACCTCTTTCATGCATGAGGGATGCAACAGCTTACCCTGGGGCTCATTTTCCATGAGGTGGGTCATTCTTTGCCACTTGTTCAAGCTTTGCTCTCATGTTGCCCTTGACCTGGTAAGGTAGGTGAGGGAGTCCATGTAAGCTGTCTCAAACGGCTCATCTCTGCTTCTTGCCCCCGTTTTGGGCCACTGACCTTTGGCTTTGGTTTCAGATCTTTGGCATCTTTCTGGCGAGGACCCTGATCTCAGACATCGAGGCAGTGAAGGCAGGTCATCACTTCTGAGAAGCAGAGGCAGCAAACGGAGCTGAGCCACATGTGGAGGTCAAGCCTTTCACTGTCCAGCAGGAGAAGTCAACATAGCCACCCACAGCAAGACCTCAGTCTTCGGCATCAGTTTGATGTGACATCTCTGTTTCTTCTTGCTGGTGCAGAAGACCGAGGCCTCTACTCGTCTGCCCAGGCTTGACATGGCATCTCTGAAGGGTTTTGACCTGAGACAGAATGTGTCTTCATGTGGAGTAGTAACTCTGAGGACAAATGGCTCCAAGGCTGCCCAGAAGGCTTGATGGCCCTCTTGGAGCCCAAGAGCATCTGCAGTCCCCTACCTGCTCAGTGAGGCTTCGGTATATGCTCACCTATTACTTGCTGTGGGTAGAGCATTCCTATGGGATCAGCAGGTTGAGGACAGGCTTCTGGCTCCATTCAAGAAGCATGGGGAAGGATAAGTAGTCCAGTGGTCCCCCTCATGCCAGCAGGGTTCGTAGTGGTGCAAACGTGCCAGGGATTTGCAGGAACCTCAGCCATGTCCATGTGAAGTATGCCTGAGCCAGCCATAACCGGTCCTAGGGAAGCACCTCACCACTGCCTTCCAAACATGCACTGCTTTCCCAGGGTAGAACAGCCTTGTTTCTCCATAGCATTAAGCCCTGCTGAGGGCCAGCTCTCCTGTTGTTAAGGCGTGTAAATAGTTTATTTATAGGGGTAAGAGTGTTCCATCACCATGTCTTCATAGCCTCTTCTCTCTGGCATTCTTTTTCTCAGCAGCCTTACCCAGTGTCTGGGACAAAGCTGTCCTTTTTAGTTCCCCGAGTGTCTCAAGAACCAGCTTGACAGCTTTTCCCTCTGTTCCACATTCCCTCCATGCACTGCTTGGCTTCATTGTCTTCTGGTCTCGGTGCTACTGAAATGGTCACCAGAACTTGAATCCTGATTGACCCTTTCTCCCTACTGCCCTCCAGGGAGCCCCAGTTCCTGATTGCCAGCTGGAAACTGGGTTCCTCTCATGACCACATAAAGCTAGCTAGTGGCCCAAAGTGTGCTGTCCCTGGAGGGCAAAACTTCTGCAGCCAGGCCCTGGTGAGCCACAGACACCAGGTGCCGTATGAAGGCTCAGCACATCTTGTTTCTAACTCACCCAGATGCCGTGTTCACTGTCAGTGCTATGCTGGGGCTGCTCTTGAAAATGATGTCTGTCTTACGTACTGGATATTCCCAAGGCATGCTGGGCATCTGTCCACCTTGGGCTGGGCTACTCTAATGCTTCTCTATAGCTTGTATCTGTCCTTACTGTTCAGGGATTGAGTGCTACCTTCAGTTACTTGCCGAAGTGTACATTCTAGTGTGGTGTATACTGGTGATACTGGTGGGTGTGTGTTCACGATGATGATGATGATGATGATGATGATGATGTTATAATTTTTTAAGTAATTCTCTATAGACTAGAGGAAGAAGAATGCTTGTGTTTTTAGGAAGTGTGATGCTTCTCTTTGACCTGCCAAACTCTTTTATGGAATATATCTTTATATTAATGCTGTTGTTTGAGTCTTTTTTTGTTTGTTTGGAATCACTATTAAAAAAAGCTTTAAGCATTTTGGTGATAAATTGAGCCACTGAGCTGACCTTTCAGCGTGTGTGACTGGGTGGTACAGAAACCCAGTGGTTAAGTCAAGCCATCGTGTGCACATCCTTACAGATTCCACGTATCTCTCCCATGTACCCTGTAATTGTTAGGCTTTGGCACCCTCAGCTATAACCATCAAATGGAAAACTTTCTCTCTAGGACTCAGGAAAGGATTGTTCTCAGTTATCTTGATCTAACCCTGATCATACTGCCCATCTAGGCAAAAGTGCGCAGGGACCATGGTTCCAGAGAGGACACTGCTGCATGAGCTGCTTTTACTGGATATACTGGTGATCTACAGTTGGTAGGGTAGATGACTAGCCCTACTGGAGGCAGTCGTGATTGCAGACACTCCCTGCTGGCATGTTGACACCAAGGGCTTCCTGCCCCTCTTACTATTCAACTAACTATTCACATAGACTTACAAACCAGGCCCATCTGGAGTCTTTCCCCGTGTCACATGTCCCTGCTTAGGATGAAGTTTATTCATGAGTTAATTTTTAAAATGGGGCTATGTCAGTCCATCCCATGTGGCTAAACGATAAAACAGTGGAAGATCAGGGTAATCAGTGTCTGAAACATATCCTGGCCTGCCCTGAGCACCCACTCTCTGTTCCTCTTGGGCTGATGAGCCAGTTTGTGATCCCTGCACACCCTGTTCTTCCTTCAATCTCTAAGGCTCTTGTCTGTCCCTTGTCCCTCTGTCAGCCTCTCCTTAGGAATCTGCCATCCTTTTCCCAGGCAGCTTTCGACCTGGGTCACTGGGCCTTTCCTGTCTCCCACCCTCCGTTCTCCACATGACCAGTGCTTAACCACCCTCGACCACTGTGGCACCTAACATTGCACTGCCCTCTGCAGCGTCCCTGCTTCAAAGGGATGGCACACTACTTGTGATACTCCTGGGTGCCCACAAACCTCGGTTGTTCCTGCCCTCCTTGGCAGGCTGCAAGCCTGCACAGGGCTGAGTCCTGAGCTAGGCAGAAAAACCAGCTGCTTTGCTCCCCGAGAAGCCCGACACAGTGTCCCTACCTACCTAACATGACAAATTAGTAAACAAAATCTTCCAGGAATGGAAGAAGTGCTCAGAGAATGTAAGTTAACAAACTCATTTGGTTCCCAGAACAGTTTTGAGGGAGCCATATCGGGCCCAAAACGCAAGTCTCAGAGAAAGATAAGTTATCAGGAGGGGTTTAGAAGTGCTGCATCCTGTAGGCCCTGACTTAGCGCCTGGACCTGCAGCAAGAACAGAGGGCAGGCTGCCAGCCGTGTATTCCCTCAATGTAGCTTTAGCCCAGGATGGATCCAGCCAGTCCTCGAGGGTCTTCTAGCACAGGTATTTGGAAAAGACAGAGTGTAGGTTCCCTTCTCTAGCTGGACTGGATACTAAATAAAAAAGTGTTCCACCAAGGAGTATGGGCACTGCCCTATCTGGCAGCTCTGGCAGTAGACACTGGATTCATTTTTCTAAGACCCAAGCTGAGGTAGCACTGTGTTCAGTCAACAAACTGCTCTCTGGTCTATGTGAAATACTTGCTTTCCCAAAGTGCGGTTGCTGGGAAGGGCCAGAGCTGTCATTCACAGGTAAGCTTTTCGATGGATTTTCTGTGCTGAGAAGTGCAGGATCAGACACTTTCTTTTCTGAGAGACAGTTCGGAGTCCTCTGAGATAGCATTGCAGGCTGCTGCTGTTGTAGGGCTCCTCAGCAGAGGGAGGAAACCTCAGTCTCTTCATGGGGCCACTTGAATCGCCTCAGAGATAGAGGAATTGGTTGAAATTCCTCAACTCTGATAAGTGAGGGATACAGTGTTTATATGACTGTGGCTGGGCCTTTGTTCCAGCATTACATTTCTCTGTCCTTGAGGACCATGGTACCACTTTGTCAGCCTTGAATCTTGGGAATACTCTACCCTTCATCATGGTTTTAATTGAGTTACTTATATGTTGATGTGGCCCAGAGGGATGCCGGCCAGCCCTTTGAGCTGAGCTTATTTTTTATAGTGTGCAAGATCTGTCTTTTATCCTCAAAGACATGTAAAGGGGATGTTCCTTTGGTCAGTTACTTTTGGTATCTCCAGGGAGCTGAAAAATGTCAGATGAGCATTATAAGACTTGGGGCTGGAGTAGAAGTAATGGCTTAGCAATTAAGAGCATTTATTGCTCTCCCAAAGGACCCAAGTTTGCCTCCCAGTACCCACGTGATGGCTCACAAGCACGCATGACTCCTGTTCCAAGGGATCCAACAAGCTCTTCTGATATCTGTGGACATGAGGCACACATGTGATGCATATACATACAGACAAGCAAATTACTCATATGATAAACATATCTTTTAAAAACATATCTTTTAAAACCCTGGGGCTAAATTTTCATTTTGGGAGAAAGAATTAAAGAATTCCCTTAAGTGGATACTGTTCTAGGGTTTTGGGATTGATCTGCCAGTGGCAGATGCTGGTTTTGGAATGGAAGGACACAAGTATCCCCTGCAAAGCTCTGAAACAATTATTTCTCACTTGGCTTTCTTCTATATTCTGTACCTCATATCCCAGCAGGGGCTTCAAAAATATAGCTTAATGACTACCAAACTAAATTATCATATTTGTTACCTGAAACTTTTAAATTTTATTTTATTTTATTTTTTTTAAACATAAGTAGAAGCTGACTAAGTAGAGAGTAAAGTGAGAAGTATGTTTTCTTTTGCCCAAAGACAACCACTCTTAAGGATACATCCAGAAAAATGTCTTTGGGTCTTCATTCAAATGGGAGTCATTTTTTGCAGCTTTTTGTGGTTCTTTTAACATATTGATCTATTGTGCATTTACTTGGCCAAGCTATCTAATGTAGGGTCATGCCACAAGTAAGTAGATGTTGCTATCCAGGGGATTATGTTTGCAGCTCCAGGTAACAGAAAACCCCATTAAACCAACCTGAACAATGGAGGGTTTTGGCTCCTGAAACTGGAAAGTTCAGAGGCGGAGTGAGTTTCAGAGTTGGTGTGACCCAAGTGGCTCAGTGATGTCAGCAGTTTCTGGTTTCCTTTTCACTGCCTGCCACAGTGTCTCCCATCACTGGAGACTGAGGGAAGGGTCAGCCTCTAGCCTCTATGATGGCTCATCTTGGTATAAAGTGAAGAAGGGAAGGTCATACTACCCCCATGACTGCTCATTCAGCTTCAGTCACATGTTAGGAAATAACCCTGTACGATAGAACACAAATGCTGGGAATGCTGCTAACTTCCCCTTATCCTCCTTTCATTACTCTTAAGATGTTTATTTCAAAACAAAACAAACAAAACCCCCCTGCAGTATAGGTTGGTGAGAGGTGCTGTGAATAAAGGGGCTTTTTTTGTGTAAACATTGAAGACTTGCATTTGCATAAATGTCTGTAATCCCACTACCCCTACCAAGACATGCAAGATGTAGACAGGAAAATCCCAGGAAGCTTGTGAGTCAGCTCGTCTGGCCTGTTCAGTGGAAGAATAATAAAGAGCTCCTGTCTCAAGGTGGGAGTGGAGGACCAACACTAGAGGCTGTCTTCTGACCTTCATGTGTGTGATGTGCTATAACTACATCCACAGTCATACACAGGTTGTGTCTACTTTGTAGCTAGATATGCATATGCACAAAGGGAAAAAACAAACTGCAATATTTGTTATTCAAATCACTTAATAGGGTTTTAACGTGTATATGTGTGTTTATCGTGCTGGGCCTGATCACTGCTTTGTACTGGTGCGTGGGTCAATGCCCCCAGTTGCCATATTTCTTTTTTATAACATGGAGATGGTAGTGGCCATCCCTTGTGGCATTTCAAGGCTTAAATGAGATGAGGTAGGTGAAGTTGTTTTAACATTTAACATAAGCATGTTCACCTGAAGCTACATCTTCACCAGCTGAGCTACCCACGATGAATGTCACACAGATTCCTGGGGTAAGCAGAAACAAAGCAGTCACATCTCTGTCGCTTCAGGGATGAGTCTTTGAAGTTTGCTGGGAACCTCAGCAGGACTTTGGAGCTCAAGATCTGTTTGATTTCTGTGCTATAAGGGTAGTGTATGAGGATGGGGCCACTTGGTCTTACTGGAGTATGGATTCTTCCAGAAGCCTACACAAGTAAAGAAGTTGCCGCTGAACCCCCAAGCCCTACCCAGGGGTACTTTGGAGCCCAAGATGAATAAGAAGCCTAGAGGAGTCTAGAGTAGACAGAAAAAAGAGCTGGAATGTTGGTGTAGTTGTACAGCCTGGTGCAAACTGTGTTTTGAAAACTGGGTCATCACATTTTCATGGTTGACAGACCCCATCTGTTCCTCCTCCTGGTAGGGAGGACAGGCCCTGAGAAGTGGGTTCCCAACATGCTCCTCGCCTCCAGTGGGAAAGCATGTCCTCCCATTCCGTGAATAACCAGGCTCACTAAGAAACCAGGGAATAACCTCCTGTGTGCTTTCCTGGGTTTGGAGAAAATCTGGAATGAAAATGTGGGGAAAAAACTTGAGAGTCAGCAAAAGTCAGGTGGGTGTGATTTTCTTTTTCTAGAAGCAATGGGGATTGGCTGTCCTTTAAGCAATGGGGATTGGCTGTCTTCTAAGCAGTGGGGATTTGCTGTCCTCTTACCCGTGGCTGCAGCTTAGTTTCATTATTGACCCTGTGCCATCCTCCTCAAGCCCAGCCACGCCAGCCTTGTGCACTTGTGCAGAAGCCCAGATTATAGGTTTATGCATTTTCCCCTGTGGGCCTACACAGTCATCATTTCAGCAAGGTGAATAGAATTACGATGTTATCTCCTTTTAGATCTGTTCTTGTTGGTTCAGTCAGTACAACTGGGGCCTACATGGAAAGCACTGGAGTGGCCTCTTGGAGGGACTGAGCACCTATCCCTGAAGGTATGTGAGGAAGCCTCCACGGGAATGAACAAATGGTGGGTTTTTGTTTCATGGACTCAGGTGAGTCTTTTCATCTTCAGCAGGCAACGGTCCTTCCCATGCTATGTTAAGGACACATAAATATAGATTAGCACATACAAAGTGTTTTTTTTTTTTGTTTTTTTGTTTTTTTTTTTTTTTTTAATTTTAGTTCATTGGTTGAGTGAGGTGAAAAAATTAGCAACCAATTCAAAGGAGAAATCACAATGATGGATCAATCGACGTGGAGTAAAGTAATATTAAAATGGTTTTCCAATTGAAAAGTAATCTGCTGACTCCCATTTGGATATTTCCATAAGAAAAAGTCTACACTAGCTCTGCATAGCTGTAAAATACCTCAACGGTAATGACAGTCTAGATTCAGACACAGCTGTTAGTGTGTGTCCTAAATGACACAGGTTTTCACTGGTGACAACCAGAGACTTATTTACTTCATATTTCTTTGTAACCATCTATCTGGCAGAGCTCACTTTTAAAAGGACCCAGGCAGGTTATCCAAAGGAACTGTTGACTCATGGTGAAAAGTGGAACCTGGTGATTAGTGGTCCAGCCATCCCAGGTCAACCACCATGGAGGGTGTTTGGGTGCTGGTGGTCTTGTTTGTGTGTATGGCTCAGGCATGAGTGACAGTTCCTGAATGTCTGCAGACACCTCAGCTGCTACATCCCAAACTGCTGAACTCATCCTCCTTCAGCCCAAACCTCACCCTCACTTATACCTGCCCTCATCCCATCCATCCACCAGTGGCCAAATTGAGGCGTGAGATTTATATCATATGGACTCTGAGAAAAAAAGTGGTTCTCCCATATTTGTCAAATCACCTGTTCTGAAAGTTGCCCCCAGATTTGCTTCTGCTTCACTCTGATGCCCTTCGGGACACTTGAACACCCTTCTCCCTGACCCTTCTGCACTCTTCCTACAAATTTCTCTTTGCACCACTAATGTTGAAATCTTTTTTAACATAGCTGCATTTTAGGTATGTTTTCCTGCTTTCTTTGTAGGTTAGAAAATTTCCTGGCAGCTGTGGATACGTGAGGACTTTGGTAGAACAAAATAGAATCTGTAGTGAATGTTCTAAGAATCTGGGTGGGGGTAGTTACCAGCCTTTGGCTGGTGAATTCTCTTCGTCCCCTATAATGTAATTCTTAGAACCAACAAAAGCATATATTTTAAAATATGTTTTTATTGTTTCATAATTCCATATAATGTGTTTTGATCATCTCCACTGCTACTTCTCACTCCTCCCGGGTCCCCTCCCCACTTCTTATCAACCCACCTAGTCCAATTTGTGCTGTTCCCAGCAGTCTGTGGCCACTCCAATGCAGGAGTGAAACCCTCAAAGAAAGCTGACTCTGGAGGGAAGAAGCCATTAGCTGTGACTAGCCCTTCAGTAAGGGGTGATGCTTGTAGACTCCTCCCACCGTGCTAGAGTGTTAGTTGACTTGATTTTATGTTGGTCTTGTACAGGCAACCATAACTGCTTTGAGTTCATGAGTACAGTGGTCCAGTCATGTCCGAAAGACAGTTTCTCTTTCTGATCCTTCTTGACCCTTGCTTCTCATAATCTTTCTGTCCCCCTCTTTCATGATTGTCCCTGAGTTTTGAGGTGGTAGGTGGAGGAGGACACAGACACACAACTTCTCCATTTTTATATAAGAGGATTCTGATGACTGAACTTTCGGATGTCATGAAGCTGGGAAGTGTTATGACTGGGTTTAGAGTCAGGATTTCCTCTCCAAGGACTGTTCTCCTTCCCTACTGGCGACTTTGACTCTTGGGAAACAATCACAGATCAAAGGGAATCAGCAAGTTTTGGAGGGAGTTGTTGACACAGCATAAAGTAAAATAAAGGTCAGAAAGTGAGTACCTGGTCCCTGGCAAATAGAGAAGTAATTCCAACACTGGGTATTAAGACAATGGTTCTTATAGTGTGAACTTCATGCCAGTAGCTTCAGTATCTAACTGTACAACTTGTAGAAAACAGGATTCACCAATCCACCAGGTTTATGGACTCAGACAATCTGGTGGAGCTCAAGTTTCAGGTGACTGGTGTATAAGTTTGGAAGCTGTCATATATATTTGAGTGAGAAGATTAATTGCTAAACAAATGCCCCTCAAATTTGAGTGGTTTGGAAAAGGTTTGCTTACTTCTTACTGCTTTCATAGACCCTGGTGGCTACTGGAAGGTGGGCTTGTCAATGCTCTGTTTGCCCTCTCTCAAGGACCGAGGCTGCTTCTACTTTGTGGCTCCACCTCCTACTCTCCTTGTTGCTGGTTAGGAACAGAGAGAGGCACTAGGCTCATGTTTCACCATTCAAAACTCAGGCTCACCTTTAGGGATTGGCAGAAGTCTGGCTATGTGCACAAAAGGAGAGGAGAGGAGAGGCCAACTTTAAATGCAGGTAGTCTGTGCTCAAGGTCTGTGATTCAAGGAAGTGAAGTAGATTTCTTTTGTGCAGAACTTGAGGCCCAGGCCCATGGGTCTGCTCTGTCTTTATGGAGCCTCTGATCCAGCCTGGAGGCCATGAGCAGCTTCCTCACATGCAGGTCCAGGTGTGGGGCTGTGTTCAGGTTGGGACAGGTGGTTCCCTGGTTGCAGATCTGACTGAGAAGTACAGCTGGAGTGCAGCAATAGGGGCCTGGAAAGACTATCTAGCTGAAAATAAGAGCTGGAAATGGGATGAAGTGGGAAGGTACAGATAGGGTACAAAGCCATGACTTAGGGAGACCTGGGCCTCAGTGTTGGATCCACCATTCACCTCTGTTTCCTCACATATAAACAAGATAACTTTTTTAGAGGAAAAAATAAAAATAAAACCCCAGGTGGGTTGAGGACACCAGTAGCTTTTTCCTGGTTGCTCTATCCTGCAGGGCCTAGATTGTGCCTTCCTAACATGGCCTGGAGGGTTAGGCTGACTGTAATTCTCAGCCTCTCTGAGGCAAGAAAAGAGCTTGTCACTTCTGGCCAGGGTGGCCTGGGTCTGGTGGGATCTGAATTGTGGGTGTGACCCTTATGTAGCTGAAAAAGGCACTAGGCAGGACCAGAGTACTTGGTCATCACTGAGTATTAAGGGCCCTATGAGGCTGTCTGCAGGACAGCCTGCTGACTGCCTAAGGCTGCAGATCCCCTCATAGTGTAGCTTAAGGGCCTCAGTTGAGAGGAAATCAGATGGACTATTGCTTTCTGATGAGCAGGATTGGGGCTCCAGGAATGGCTTAGGAAGTGTGGATGCAGGCCAGGGGTGGCCATGTCTGTCAGATGCCAGATAGAAAGGCGACAGCCAGCCCCGTAGTGCTTCTACATCAAGGACCCAGGGCTTCCTATTCCATAAGATGGTGCAGGCACAAAGGATCACCTGTGAGCATATGATATGCCTCTTTAGGAAAGAGGGATCCTTTCACTGTTTCTGGCTACCCACGATGAGGCAAAGAAAGAGGGGTTGAATTACCACTTCTCAACAGTATAACCTACATCCAGCAAGAACATGTCAGATGACTGAATCAGGAGGCTGGGAGGATTTCCTGGGGGAAATGGCATCAGGAAAGGCCCAAGTTCCTGCTTCTTTGTGTCATTTCCTGTCCTCTATAGCATCCATGACAAGATAATTGGGTCTCCAAATTCCAGCCACAGTGGGGAGCTGGGGTCAGTACACATTCTTTTCCCAGGGCTAACGCCTACCTAAAAAAAAGTGGTTCACAGGCTTCCCATGTAGGTAAGAATAGTGGAATATAGGACTTTCTGGGGGCAGCGGAAACAGTGAGGGTCTTAATGTTGCCAGTTGGCATCTTTGTCTCTGCAATGGGCCACTCTTTACTACTGCTCACAGGCCTTTGCCCTGCAAGAAGTTCGAAGGCCAGCATCCACAGTTAGTAACAAGCAAAAAAAAAAAAAAAAAAAAAAAAAAAAAAAAAAAAAATGGTCACCTCAGCCCATGCTTGATTATCTTAATTCAGCATTTCAAGGAGCCAGGCCCTCCATGGAGAATCAGAAGACCCAAACTCACGCTGTGACTGTATGTGCCTGGCTTACTCATACTCACTGTAGCCAGCTAATGAGGACAAAAGTGACCTGATGTGACGCTTACCTTTGTACAGACGAGGAAACTGAGTCATAAAAGAGGACTGTCTGGGAGACCTGTGGGCTATGCAGCTGCATGCAAGACTGGTTGGCTTCAGCCTTCAGCTTTGCTTTGCTCCCCCTGTTTCCCTCCCCCCCTCCCTCCCTCCCTCCCCCCCTCCCTCCTTCCCTCCTTCCTGTGTGTGTGGTGCATGCACACTACAAAATGTGTATGGAGGTCAAAGGACAACTTTGGGAGTTGGCTTCTTCCATGTTATGAGTCCTGGAGATTGAATCCAGCTTGTCCGAGCTGGGGATGAATGCCTTTACCCTCTGAACCATCACCTCCCACACCCCTAACACACAACTTGTTTTTGAGATAGGCTGTTCCACTGGCTTGGAACTTCCCAAGTAAGCCAGGCTGTCTGGTCAGCAAACCTCAAGGATCTGCTTTTCTGTGTCTCTCCAGAGCTGGGATTACAAGTTTATGCCACCGCACTCCTGTCTTTGTTGTTTTTAAATAATGTGGATTCAGGAGTGTAGAACTCAGGTCCTCACGCTTTACTGGTTATTCCATCTCCACAGGCCAATACTGGGTCTTGCTGGTCGTGAATGTGGCATATCCCTAGTTCATCTTAAAGTATAGATAGGGATTCTATCACCAGAGATGTCTAATTTTCTTTGCTTATCTACCTCCACAGGTTAAATTTGTTCCCATGTTGGGCAGGATGGCTTTTCACATAGGCTGTTCTAAGTATTTACTGTACATATAAGCAAGGACACTAATAATTGAGCATCCTGCCTCTCCCCAGTGGAGACAAGGTCTTTTATGTTAACTAGGCTGGCCTAAAGCCTTTGGTCCTCCATTCAGCCTCCTGAGTGCTGGGAGTATAGTCATGTGCCCTGCTGCCTGGCTTAAGTTTGTTACTGTTATTTGTGGGGGTGACGAGACAGAAATTATTGACAGAGCTCCTGGACTGTACAACTAAGGTCCCAAGTGTGCTCTTGGGAACAGCTTCCTCAACTAAAGTTGTGCCAGGACAAGTGGACAGTATCTTAGGAGGACTCTCCTGTCACTGATGTGTCAGTAGTTGTTCTCATAGGCTTGCCTGTAGCTAGGATGATGGAGTCCGCTGGCCATCCCTGCCTGTCAGGGATATATGTGCAGGGATGACTAGAGCCGGGGCAAATAGCTTATGGCAGGGCCATTCATCCTTTACTGAAGCCCATCTGCCCATGACTGCTGGGTCCAAGTGTCCAACAACTGGACTCCACAGCATTTGCTCAAGCTCTAGTCAATTCTACCTAGAAAGTTCTTTCCTCATTATCTTTCCCCCCATTGTTTTGAGTCAGAGTCTTATGTAGTTCAGGCCATTCTCAGACTTGCCAATAAGCCAAGATGACTCTGAACTCTTGGTCCTCCTGCCTTCACTGCTCATGTTCTGGCATTGCACGTGTGCACCTCACCATCCTTGGTTTATGCAGTGCTGAGTATCAAGCCCAGGTTTTTATGCATGGTAGGAAATTATGGCAGAACTGTCTCTCCAGCCTCTCTCTGTCTTCTATAAAGGTTATCTACTACTACTTAGCAGTGTTCTTTCCACACAGTGAAGCAGATGAAAGCACCTGCTGTTGGCTGCTTTACCTAGCAGAGACAGACAAAAATTCAGTAACAAATCAACAAGTCAAATAGTAGTTCACAAAGTTGAATGCTAAGGAAAAACACAGAGTAGAGGAAGTGAATGGGAGGAACCATGAATACAGGGTAGTGAAAAGATTGAGCTGCTCTGAGAAGGTATGGCAGAGCCCATACAGTGGAAAGCCCTGAGTCTGGTTTCTAGCGTTGCAAAAGAAGAGGATGAACCAAGACTGGGATTTGGTGAGTAGCCAAGCTGGGTTCTAGGCAGCTTGATAAGCTAATATTGAGGCCCTAGAGAGGGAGGTGTTTGGTGTGTTCCCCCGAGCAGCCAGGTAGTGACTGTCCCAGAGGGAGGCCAGTGGGCTCTAGCCAGTGACACTGAGGCTGGTTGGGGGGACCACCAGTGCAGATCGCTGGGCATCTTGGGAGCCCTGTGAGGACCCCAGTTTAGACTTTAGAAATTGGGTTTTGCTTAGAGAAATAACATACTCTGATTTAAATTTCAAAAGTGGGATTGGAAGATGTGCTTAAACCCCGATTTCAACCCCCAGCACAATTTACCTAAAACTGGGTGTGGTGGCACATGCCAGTATACCTAGGGCTTGGGAAGGTGGAAACAGCAGGATCAGAAGGTCAAGGACCTCCTCAACTGTATAGCCAGTTCTAGGCCATCGTGAGACTCAGAAGTCTAAGACTCAGTATGGAGGGGGGTCTCCATGCACAGGACTTCCAGTGCCTTCTCCTTAGCACCTCCTCTGAGGAAGTCTCAAAGCTTTTCTCCAGCTGAGGAACCCAGGTGACTTCCTGACTCACCCAGATTAGGGAGGCCTGGCTTTGTCTTCAGGGCTCTTCCTAGCTGTGAGCCCAAGAGGCACCGCTTTCCAGGAATAGTGTTCCTGGAGCACATTTTAGGAAATTTGAAATACTTTTTTTGTTTGTTTTGTTTTTGTTTTTTGAGACAGTATTTGTCTGTGTAGCATTCACTGATTTAGAACGCACTCTGTAGACCAGGCTGGCCTGGAACTCAAAGATCTGCCTGCCTCTGCCTCCAAGTGCTGGGATTAAATGCATGAGCCACGACTGCCCAACTGAAATACATTTGATTTTAGTCATATATAAGCTTGTTTAACTCAGTGTATAGCAACTTCTCTAAGAAGAAACCAAGTAGTTGGGTTAAATAATCAGGTGTGCAATCATCGTGTGTTTCCCTTTGTTTACACAGAAGTAATAAAACATAATTTCTCTTTTATCATTTCTGTCCCCTGTCTGAGTCCACTTCCCAGGAGTTCAAACACATTTTTAAAACAAACGACACTGTGGACATATCCCACGTTTTTGCCTTTTCAGTTTATCTGGCCTGGATGTTTCCCCTCCTCCAGACAATTGATTTCATCGTTTTTTTGTGACAAGAATAATGTTTCCCAGCTGAGGGACATCCAGGTGGTTTCCAGAAACTTGCACAACAGACTTACCCCGCAAGGAACTGTCAGCTTCAGCAGGCACCACTTGGGTCCCTGGGGGTGGTGTGTGTGTTTGTGTGTGGGTGTGTGGGTGTATGTGTGTGTGGGTGTGGGTGTATGGGTGTGGTGGTGGGGTGCAGCGGGATGCAACCTGTCTGAAGATGCTTCTGCGTTTGAGGCTTGCACCAGGCGCGCACAGCCAGGATTGTGGTCCACTTCGGCCAGGAGGGGGCGCGCCAGGATGGGCGCAGCCTGCGGGGCACAACGATAAGGGCGTAGGTGGCGTTCAGTGTGGTGGAGCCGCCCCCTTAGTGTTCCAGAAACCTTACACAGCTCGCGGCTGGGTCAGGTCCACGGATTTGGTGTCAGTTGGCCTCCTGCCCCACTGACCTGGGATTGCCAGGGAGCACCCCTCCCCCGCTGAGCATTGTAGCATTAGCTGGAGTTATTGCTCCTAGTCTTTTACAAACCTCAGGGTTGCAACCACTTTCAAAGGACTGGAACTCTGGACCTTAGACAGTTTGCCCATTCTGCTGCTCTTACCAGTGTTCACTCTGTCTTCTGGTCCCTTCTTATAGGCATCTGGGGACACAGAAAGAGGCTAGATGCTTTTGTGTCCTTCCTGCCTTTGGTTCACCAGTGTCCCAGTTTGCTTCCCTATTGCTGTGATAAAATACTGCCCCAAACCAATTTGAGGGCAGAAAAGGTTTATTTCATTTTATAGCATACACTCTATCGCCAAGGGAAGCCAAGGCAGGGACTGAAGCAGAGATCACCAGGAAGGCTGCTTCTCTGTTTGCTTCCTTAGCTACCTTGTAGAGATCAGGCCCACCTGCCTAGGAACGGCATGGTGGGCGGGGCCCTTCCGCAGCAATCAGCAATATACTCACAGACTTATCTGATGGAAGCGATTCCTCAATTGAGGTTTCCTCTTCCCAAGTGACTAGTGTGTGTCAAGTTGATAAAGACTACCCAGTATGCATGGTGAGAAGACAAAAATAACCACGTCGGAGGCAGGGTTAGGCTGGAGAAGAATGGCTGGCCGGGCACTGAGGGGAGCAAGAGCTCCAGTGGTAGCAGTCGGTAGAAGTTGTGGTGAGGAAGGAAAGGTAGGAAAGATCCTGGTCTGGCCATAGTTCTGTCCCAGTAGGAGTTCCTTTGTGGAGGCTTTCAGCTCTGAGTCACATTGGGACAAAGGGACTGACCTGAGAGGAGAGTGGCTAGCTGCTGTACTCCTTTCTGATCCTGTGAGCCTAGCTGGTGAGAATCGGCTTAGTTCTGGTACCTTTATGCACTTTATGCAGAGGGAGAAATAGTCACACTCACTAGTGCCTTCTACGCTTTTTGGGTGCCAGATCCATCTTCCATCCTTAGGGAAGGGAGACACGAATGTTACCAATTTAGCCAGCTCAGTGCCACATCCTATCTGCCTGTTTTCCCCTGAGAGGGCTGCAGCTTTAAACTACCAATAGCATGTCAAATCTGAAACCCGCGTAGAATGCTGGTGCAGCAGCTTACTGGCTGGATAGCCACAGGCATACTCCACCTTTCCTGAGCTTTCCTGTTTGGAAAAAGGGCACCAGTGAGCAGCTCTGCAAGCAAGTTTAGAGAGGAGCCTGGTAGTCTCAGCAAGAGCAGCTCCTACCCACCCCCCATGCCAGAGGTGGCCCCCACAAAGCAGAAGCCAGGATGCTTCTGTTAAGGCACAAAGTCAAGTTTGCTTTGTGGTAAAGGACATGGACAACAAAGATATCATCATCAACAACTCCCAAATGGCCCCCTGGAGAGGCATATGCAAAGCTTCTTAGGGAAAGATAAAAAGATATCCTCTTTATGACCATGAACATCCCTACATTTCCTCTACTGATTCCATTTTGTTCTCCTCCTTGAACCCAATACAGATAGGAGGGGAGACTTTTCCTCCCTGAGGCACTTTAAAGAGTAATACCTCAGTCTTCCAGGTGCCCTGAAATGAGGAAGTTGAAATAGATGCAGTGTGGAACTGGGGATCCCAAAAGCTTCTGAATGTTTCATAGGCCTCTGCTTGACATTGGCTCAAAAGACATGGAATTAGTAGGCAAAACTACTTCTTCCCCACCCCCTCTTATCTGCAGGGGAGGGATCAGTTCTCAGCTGGCCAGGCCAGTGTCACTGATACAGCTGGTGTCATTGTTACCTTCCACTAACAGATCACTCGACACCTACCAACCCAGGCAGGGCTGGGTCTGAGTAGAGGTTTGGACTCTTATTGTCCCAGAACTCCAGGTGAAGCTATGAAACAAGGCACTGCTAAGACACAGGTATCATTAAGGAATCTAGAACTAGACTGTTTCCTGCCTCTGCTTCCCTTCACAGCTCCTTGATTCTTGCTGCTTGGCTGTATATTTCTGTCCTGGCGGATATGAGTTCATCGCTGGCTGGGAGCTGAGACAGAACAAAAATGCTATACAAGGAAAGGACATCTGGAGTGACCCCAAAGTGAGGAGCTAGGACAGAAGATTGGCTCCAGTCACTGTCCTGGGCCAGGGATCTGCCTGGTCTTGCAGTTCTGACCAGCTGCTCTTCGGTGTGTATTCTTCCACAGCATCATGCTGCAGCAGATCCTGCATGACATGTACATCGACCCAGAGCTTCTGGCTGAGCTCAGTGATGTGCAGAAGCACATCCTCTTCTACAAGATGCGAGAGGAGCAGCTTCGGCGTTGGAGGGAGCGGGAGGCATGGGACACCCTGGCTCAGGCAGAAGGCCTCAGGCCCTCGAAGGTCAAGCGAGGTATGTGGCTTGGAGTCACCAATCTTCCAGGAGGTTAAAAAGTTAATGAGCCAAGGCTGGGCTCTTCTTTCATATGCGTGATGAAGACTGGAGATTTGGAACCCTTGTGCTGGGGCTCTGGTCCTCCTCGGTTGGTCTTCCAACCAGGATTATAGTTGAAGAATGTGGCAGGGACTATGCAGGACCAAGATGGGCTATGGAAATGGGGACTTGCTTTCTCTTGTTGTAGAAAGCCTCAGTTCTGAGAAGGCACCATTGAAACTGTATTCTGATGGTTGACAGTTGCATGGTTGGTAACAGAAAACATAGTCTTTTCTTTCTTTCTTTTTCTGATTCTGGGAATTGACTCTAAGGCCTTGTGCATGCTAGGTAGGCACTCTACCACCAGGATATGTGCCCAGGCCAAGGGCATATTTTTCTCCCTCACTACCAGGTCTAGTCAGACTGCACTGGAGATACGTAGGTCCTTTCTCCCTGGAGTGTAGACTTTGGTTCTCAGCTCAGGCCTGTATGCTGCATCACATCTCCATGTTTATGTCTTCACATGAGAGGATGCTGTGGGATGTGTTTAAAGTCCCACAGCACATCTGTCAGAAGGATGACAGGAAATTTCCTTATACAAAGAGTCATAATCTCCAAATGGCAATAGCAACTTCAGACAAGAAGCAAGAACCCAACCTGTCTTTCATGTGGTTTATATCCAAAGTCATTTGTTAGGCAAAGCAATAGACTGGTGCTAACTGACCTGCTTGGGACTTTTAGCCAGCACCAGGTAGACTAATACATCTTGTAAAGATTTGAGATCCTGCTATGGAGAATAGCTTTTGTGTATGTTGCCTTCATTTTATGGCCTCTTTGAATACATTACCATATAGTAAATTCAGAGTCACTATAATGTGCTGGTGTTGCATGCATTAGGGACAGAGATCAATCAAACATTGTCCTTAGGTATCATTTGATCAAGAGTTAAATTGAAGAATCTTCAGTCTTCCTATGTCTTCCATCTCCATCTGTCTGCTGTATGAGTCTGATTATGTGCCTGACTGAAGGCTGTCTTGTGAATCTGTCTGTCCATGTCTGTGTGTATGCTTGTCCTTCTCTTTTATTGAACAGTACAGAAAGCATCACTTGGGGGAAGGAATGATGGGGACTACATAGAAATCTTTAACAACATTTTACAAGAGATTAAGCCACTGACCCCAATTGACCCAGATAACAAAGAGAATTACAAATATCACTGTTTATCAAGTGATATTTGTATGTTATATTTAACATTTATGGTGGATAATCATTTTATAAGATTGCTTTCAACCTATATTTGTACTTTCAGCAATTGATTATTATAACACATGTTGGAAAACACATGCATTATTCTTGAGTGAGGGGCACGAAAGCTGCCATGTGTGGCACCTAGCTCCTGGTCCTTGAGTTAACAGTATTTTCTATCCTGATTCTTCAGTCAACTGTGTGCCCTATTGACCTGTCTATTCAAAGTCTCAAAGGCTCAAACTTGGTGCAGTTCACTAATGCCAGATGTATTAAGATAACAGCTATGCATTAGGTTGTAGAAGTTCATTACATGGGAAATCTGAGACAATTAAGGTTGGTTGTTGTATTGTCCTTTTAAAGGCAGATTAAACAAGCACTCAGAGCATACAGTAGGAGAGCAATATTAAGTCTTAAATGACCTCAAGGTGTATTACTAACTTTGGCTGTTAGGTCCAGAAAAAGTTCTGTTCTCTTAGAATATAAGGTTTTGTTTTGTTTTGTTTTGTTTTAGCCAAATTTGAATCAAGCTTCATTTAATACTAGACAGGTACATGGATACTGCTCAGAACCATACCCAGGATTCACAGAGTATTGCACCAAAGTACTTGTAAGGGATACTTTTATTAAAACATAACTCTATACTTTGTAACAAAAATCCACTTGCTTTCTTTTTTGCTCCCATGATCCTCACTTGTCCTCCATTTATTCATCAAGTGAAGTGTAGCTTTGATCTGTTCAAAGTGTTCAATCCAGGTCAAGTGCTGTTCAGGGTTGGGCATACAGGCCTGTTGGTGACCTGTTTTCTGACTTCCGATCCAGCCTTTCTGTTGGTCTACTTCAATACATGCCGTAAGCATGGTGGTACCACCTATGATGACCACTCCCACTGGCTTTGCATATGTTTTTCTGACCGTTGGCAGTGTTCTCTTGTTTTATCTATCTGTCCTGACCCTGGACCCTTAGGAGATAGCATTGGTGTTGGGAGGACTTGCTCCTCTGTAGCTTCCTGGCACATAGGATCAACTGCAGCTGTCGCATTTGCCACCTGACATTGTTTTTCATTATTCACTTGCCTGTAGATTCCAAACTGCTAAAACTTGAAGCTATACTTCACTAGATTTTTGTCCCTTGAGACCTAGCATAAAGATAGGACAATGTTGAATACCTATCTTGAACAAGAAATAGCAGGAAAACTCCTAACACACACACACACACACACACAGAGAGAGAGAGAGAGAGAGAGAGAGAGAGAGAGAGAGAGAGAGACTGAGAGAGAGAAAGGTTGTGACAGAGCTCTGACAGGACTTTAGGTGGCTGCTGCAAACTCTTGCTTGATGCTCTGATGACCAAATCATCAGTTGGGGAAGTCCACAAGCTGAAGTTTCCCTGCCCAACTCAGCCTGAGTCCTCAGGCCTCATACCTGTCTGGTAACTCCTTTGGAAAAGAAAAGATGGATTCCTAAAAATTTAACTGCAAAAATATTTATGTGGAGATTCATTACACATTGACAAATATATTTTCATATATAAATTATACATTAAACTCATTCTGGTTTTTTGGTGCAAAAGATTTTTTTCTGGGTAATTAAGTTTGTGATTTATTAAGAATAGAAAAGAGGAGGAACTTGCTGAGTAATGTATGTATCCTAGGCCAAAATCCAATTCAGATTTTAGCCGCACACTTCAGCACTGCTCTTGAGAACCACTTGGACCCAACTCTGAAGAGTTCTAGAGGAGGGACTGTTTCCGCTCCAGGAGCCAAAAATCTTTTTTTCTGGGTGGTTGAGGATGCATAGTGCCTGATTCATGTCCTAGAATTATGATGGAGAGTTTTGAAGGCCCTATACCCTGTGTGTGAGCTTTGTTCAGGCACAGACCTGAGGGCTCTGCATGTCTCTGGGGGTTGAAAGGCAAGAACTTCTTATCCTACTTCAGGTGAGAGTGCTGAGCCTCACAGAGCAGATATGGTACAGCCAAGGCCACTCAACTGCTGAGAAATGAAGCCACATGCACTTTAACTCAGTCTCACGACTAAGATTTTCTGATCTGGAAATCCAATTAAATGAATAATCTGTCACTTGTTCTCTTGTCTAGCCACTCACCTGTTCCTTCAATGTCCCAAGGGCTGACCTTGACAGACTGCATAGAGTTTTAGCCTTTAGAACTTTGAATAGAAGCGTCATCATAGTTAGACAGTTGATACAAGTGTCAGGAGCCAGGTATCATTCACGGCATTTGTGAGTGGCTCATGGTAGGAACATTCATCCCTGGGGTCTTTTCCTTCCTGCATGTGCACTTGTCTTCCCAGTCTCCCTTCTCCTAATTTTTTCTGAAGGAAGCATCTGTTGTGCCCCTGTCGAACTATGTACTGGCCTCTTGGGATCGTACTGTACAACACTGCTCAGTCTAAAATGGTATTGTGTTCTTTCTGGCCATTGTCCCCATCAAGCTTCTTCCTTTACTGAGAAATTTCCCAGCTTCTAGTAGGCCTGAGCTTATCATCTCTGAGCTCAGGTCATACTCTGGCATGTACAGGCAGGTAAGGTTAAGTTATGTCTGATGAGGCTGTGAGTAAACCCAGGGATCATCCTAGTTCACAAAACTTTGTGACTTTCCAAACTCTGGGACACAGTTAGGACTACAGAAACAAGGTGAAATGACAGCTTAGACCTCTATTACAAGGAGAAAGGAGAGGATGTTGGGGTCTGAGATGGGCACACATTGTTTCTCTCACTATGAGACACTTCTGTTTTCACTTTCTTCTTTATAGCCATCTCTTGATGCGGTTGCAACAAATGGAGACCCCCAGCTTGAGAGTCTCCTCATCTGCTGTCATATGACTGTTTATGTTCAGTGACTCAGTGGAGTCAATTATTGTGGTTGACCATTTGTTATTCAATGGTCAACCAATGGTCAATTCAATGGGAAGTTGTGTTGTCACATTGAGATTCTGGTATAGTATCATATATAACTATGCTCCTGCAAGATTTCATCCAGTCATTCCAACATTCCTAGGATCCATGCAGCCTCCTCTTTCTCTTTGTTCCTCTTGGTGACACCAAAATTTATGCTTCAAGTTGGGAGTCTTGCTCCCTCCCACTTCCTTGGGGATACAGTTAAATTCTTGAGTTAATTCTGAGACGGTGCTCAAGAGTAGTACTGTCTCAGTTCCTCTGCTCTTGTATTGTATTGATTCTATTTTTAAAATGCTTATAGCCTGAGAGATGGAACCATGTCACTTGGATTTTCTCACCTGGTGGTATAGCCTTGGAAATTCACCTTACAATGGGAGTAACAAAGCTTTTCAAACAGTAATGGGATAATTCAAAAAGTGTCTTCATGTAGAAACTCTCAACCACCATGCAAACACAAAGCATAAGAGGCAGGTCATACTCATCTCCTTCTTTTCCTGGTATGGTGGTGTGGGAGGAGGGCATCTCTACTTGGCCAACCTCAGTTGTTCTAGAGTCTGGGAGATAAAGGTGTAGCTTAGAATGCAGAGTATTTTTCTGTGTCTCTCAAGCCACCACTCTTAGTATGATTTGTAAATTTATTTTCAATGTGTAGGATAAATGAAAAGAGAGTCAATCATTCCAGAAGACCGCCTTTGTTTTTGTGGGTATTGATAAATATTCTTATGGGTGAAATGAAGACGTGTTTTATTATGGGCATGGGAAATAGTTCTCTGAGAACTGTTGTGATCTGCTGACAGTGGGAGGCATAGCCTATGGCCTGAAATAATTCTGGCTGTGGCTGTGCCTATACATGGGATCCCTGTCTGATCAGAGCAATGGAACAAAGCTGGTGATCTCTGAAAGGGAGTATGAATCTTGGTGTATGTTTATGCATTTTGCTGATAGTCTGTGACATCAAGAGAAGATCCCATAGACACACCTATATGTTGTACCAGTCTGTGTTTTGTGTGATCTAATGGGCCTTCCATGAGTAGTTGTTCTATCAGGCTCATGGCCTTGACTTTGATAGAGACTCACTTTGTGGCTCATATTCTATCCTGAAACCATATCCAGGATAGTGGGACAGCAGCCAGTGAATGATCATCTAGGGGTACAGTTTCAGCATCACTGGCTACATCACTTCTCTCATGCAGCTCAGTCTCTCCTCTGTACTAGGAGAGAGAGTTGCTAAAACTATCTTACTTTATAACTGGTTGCTAGTAGCTAGTTGGGCAGAGTTCTCGGTGCCTTCAATGTATACATGGCCCCATCTGATAGCCTCTGGTCCTTTTCAAGTGCCTTGTTCTTATTCCTGTTTTGCCTCCCCCAACTCTCCTGAGGCAGCTCTATCTGTGAAAAAGCACCAAGGTTCACAACTCCCTGCCTCCATTACAGCCTTTCAGAAGCTTCAACACTTCAGATTTACCAGGTAGGTAGTGAGAGGCGCCAGAGTAGAGCCTGCTGTCAAAGAATATGGAGTCATCTGTAGGGACTGTGGTAATATCTCCTGGTATCTGACAGGCATGAGTGACCCTAAGGATGAGGTATATTTTTTTGAAGTTATTGAGAAAAAGAGTTATGTTGTGTGGAATCCTTTAAATACCAGCTTTAGACAGTTTAAATCTTCAAGGAGTATCAGATGAGAGCTTTTGATAGGGGGATTATGAAGGGGTCCTCAACAAGTGAGTGTTGGAAGCTAAAAAGCAGAGTACCAGGGAAGCTAGCAATGCAAGAGTGGTTGCATTCTTTGGGAAAGAACCCTCCCAGATGGAGACCTGCCAGGCCTGCATTAACCCTGTTTAGTCTCACTCTCTTACTGACCTGGAAGCTGCCCCTATATGTATTTTATAAATTAAATCCTGGTGAACTGTTGATTGTAAGACACATCCTGATTGCAGAGATGTTAAAATGCATGTCTTTGAATTGAGGAAGTAAGGGATGACTCTGTTTGAGTTGGACAGATGAAATCTCAGGCAGGCTTAGCAGCCTGCACTGGGGAATTAGGAGGGGAAGTAGGATCTGAATACCAACCAGCCCTCTAGGAGTCAAGTTTCCATTCTTCCTACCTCTACACACAGCATTTTTGTACAGTTTCTTCTCTGCATACAAGACTTTATTTATTTATTTATTTATTCATTCATTTAATTTTGAGGTATTATTATTCATTTCTTTTTCTTTTTTTTTCTTTATTAATTACACTTTATTCACTTTGTATCCCCCCTGTGGTTCCCTCCCTCTTCCTGGTCCCAATCCCTCCCTTCCTCCCCCCTCTGCATGCATGCCCCTCCTCAAGTCCACTGATAGGGGAGGTCTTGTTTTCCTTCCTTCTGATCCTAGTCAATTAGGTTTCATCAGGAGTGGCTGCACTGTCTTCTTCTGTGGCCTGGTAATGCTGCTCCCCCCCTCAGGGGGAGGTAATTAAAGAGCAGGCCAATTACTTCTTGTCAAAGACAGTCCCTGTTCCTATTACAATGGAATCCACTTTGACACTGAACTGCCATGGGCTACATCTGTGCAGGGGTCTTAGGTTATCTCCATGCATGGTCCTTGGTTGGAGTATCAGTCTCAGGAAAGACCCCTGTGCTCAGATTTTTTGGTTCTGTGTATGAGTGCTTGCCTGAATGTATGTCACTGCAGTACCATGTTGGAACAGTACCCTTAGAGGCTAGAAGAGATGTCAAATCCCCTGGGATTGGAATCACACATGAGTGTGAAAACTGAATCCACATCCAGCCAGTGCTCTTACTTGCTGAAGTATCTTTTTAACCCCTAAAAAGACATATAAAAATAATTAAAAGCCAGCATATGAAAAAGAAAAGTGTAACAAAATTATTAGAGAAATAAAGGAAAATGCAAAGTAAAGAAGTTTAAAATATAGAATAAGGAAAATAAAGTAAAACATCATTAAATAAAAAACCAATTTCCTTAAATATTTTTTGAAAAGTAAAAAGGCCATCAAGATGGTTTAGTTGGTAAAATTTTTTGTGCAAGCCTGATGACTTGAATTTAACCTCACATTAAAAAGTCAGGTGCAGCAGCTTGCATCAGTAGTCTGTTACTCCTGCCTTGAGGTGGGAAAGCAAAGATAGGAGTCAACTCCAGAAGCTCAGGGTCTGGAATATGCTATACAACATGGCAGAAAAAAGTGAGACCATATATCAAAACACAGGAGACAATCAACTCCTGGAAGTTGTCCTCTCATCTTCACATTCATGCTATGACACACAATAATCTACACAAAAGTCATACACATGTGCAAACATATGCACACACAATAATAAAATTTTTTAAAAGAACAAAAGAGCCGATTTAATGTGTCTGGTTTAATGTTGAGGTCTTTGATCCACTTGGACTTCAGTTTTGTGCAGGGTGATAAGTATGGATCTATTTGCATTTTTCTACATGTAGACATCCAGTTGGAACAGCACCATTTGTTAAAGATGCTATCTTTTTTCCATTGTATGGTTTTGGCATCTTTGTCAAAAATCAGGTGTCCGTAAGTGTGTGGGTTTATTTCTAGGTCTTCTGTTCGATTCCATTGATCCACCATTCTGTTTCTATGCCAGTACCATGCAGTTTTTATAACTGTTGCTCTATAGTACAGCTTGAGATCAGGGATGGAGATACCTCCAGAAGATCTTTTATTGTAGAGGATTGTTTTAGCAATTCTCGGTTTCTTGTTATTCCATACGAAGTTGAGAATTTTTCTTTCCAGGTCTGTAAAGAATTGTGTTGGCAATTTGATGGGAATTGCATTAAATCTGTAGATTGCTTTTGGTAAGATGGCCATTTTTACTATGTTAATCCTGCCAAGCCATGAGCATGGGAGATCTTTCCATCTTCTCATCTCTTCCTCTAATTCTTTCTTCAGAGACTTGAAATTTTTTTTCATACAAGTCTTTGACTTGCTTGGTTAGGGTTACACCAAGGTACTTTATGGAGTATTACTCAGCAATGAAAAATAAGGAAATCATGAAATTTGCAGGTAAATGGTGGGACCTGGAAAGGATCATCCTAAGTGAGTTGTCCCAGAAGCAAAAAGACACGCATGGTATATACTCACTCATATAAACATACAACATAGAATAAACCCACTAAAATCTGTACATCTAAACAAACTAAGCAAAAGAGAGGACCCTAACTAAAATGTTCAATCCCCATCCTGAAAAGCAAAGAGGATGGACATCAGAAGAAAAAGAAAATAGGAAACAACCTCGGAACCTGCTACAGAGGGCATCTGAAAGCCAGAAGAAAACAGGAAACAACCTTGAAACCTGCCACAGAGGGCCTCTGAAAGCTTCTGCAGTATAGACTGTCAAAGCAGATGCTGAGCCTGATGGCCAACTGATGGGCAGAGTGAATGGAATTTTATGTAAGAAGTGGGAAATAGTAAGAGCTGGAGGGGATGAAAACTCCACAAGGAGAGCAACAGAACAAGATAATTTGAACACAGGGAACTTCCCAGAAAATCATACTCCAACCAAGGACTATTCGTGGAGATGACCTGGAACCCCTGCACAGGTGTAGCCCAAGGCAGTTCAGTGTCCAAGTGGGTTACATAGTAATGGGAAGAGGGACTGCCTCTGACATAATCTGATTGGCCTGCTTGTTGATCACTTCCCCCTGAGGGGGGAGCAGCCTTACCAGGCCACAGTAGAGGACAATGCAGCCAATTTTGATGAGAACTGATAGACTAAGATCAGAAAGGAGAGGAGAACCTCCCCTATCAGTGGACTTGGGGAATGGCATGCATGCAGAAAGGGGAGGGAGGGTGGGATCGGGAGGGGAGGAGGGAGGGGCTTATGGGGGGATACAAAATGAATAAAGTGTAATTAATAAAAAATTTTAAAAAAAGAACAAAAGAGAAGATAAATGCGAGGAAAAGATTATAACATATAAAACAAAGTATTAGTATTCAGGAAATATAAACAAGTTTTTCATATCAATTAGGAAAAAAAACAAGAGAAAAATTAAGAAAATATCTAAATAAGCAGTTTACAAAAGGACTACTTTAAAGCATAATGAAGATGTAAAAAAAAAAAAAAAGAAAAGAAAAGAAAACCACACACAAGCACACTAGTTGTAATGGCTAATCTTGATATCAACCTGGCAGGGCTTATATTCAGTTAAGAGACAAACCTACTCTGATCCCAACTCTGCAACTCCCCAGCCCATCAAAAAGTAGCAGCTTAAGCAGATATCCATGGAAGAGAACTCTTAAAAATGTGAGAAGGAAGCTGAAGTTGGCTCTCTACAATTGCTGGCTTCCAGGAAAGGTGCTGGAGAACAGCTCAGTAGCTCACAAGGGTAGCAGAACAGACATGGAAAAGCTAGTAGGAAATGAGTGTGATGGGGTGCATGATGTGAAATTCCCAAAGAATCAATAAAAAATATTACTATATTGAAAGAGAAAGAGGGAGAAAGAAAAGGATGGAGGGAGGTAGGGAGAGAAAGGAAGAAACAGAGAGAGACAGAGACAGATAGAGACAGAGAGACCTCTGCTGTGAGACACCTCTCACAGCATGGAGGCAGGTGTCTTTCCTGACTGGTATGGAACCCCAGTTGGGGATGCTGGACTGAGCTGCCCAGATTTAATTTCCCTTACCTGTGTCAGAGACTCTTGTGCTTGTCACTTCCTGCTTCTCTCTTCCAGCCTGGAGGGCAGCAGGGACAACAGTTCCTGAGAAAGGAAACCAGCTGATTCTATCGCCTTGTAATCTGATCCCAGGTCCAGCTCTGCTGAAGTAGCAGCTTGTAGAAGGCTGCATTGCTTTTCTGTCATTCATGGTAGGGAACACTATTGCTTTCTAGTTTTTTCTCACTTAAGAATTAGCAATGCTTCTTAGGGGTTTTCCATATGGAAATAGATCTTTACATTCCATATTGAGGTCTAAATTCTTTGGGTTTGTTTTCATATTGATCTCCCTAAGTCACTTCAAAATTACCTTAAGCATCAGTGATCATTTATCTCTATCCTGTTTCATGGGTGTGCTTAATTTCTGGTCACCAAAGTTGAGTTCTTGCATTTATATTCAGTGAGATGCTGAAGACTTAGGATGTATAGCCCTTAATATATGCAACCCCCTCCAATGGCAAAGTAGATTAGTGCATCAGATATTGTCCTAGATTGGCACATTGTGCTAGTACGGAACAGCACAAAGACTAGGGGCCTGAGCATGTTGCTGTTGCTTCAGTCCATATGGAATTCCAAAAAAGGAGTTGGGGTTGGAGGCTGAGTGCTATGAATTTCTCAGTTATAACTGCAGTCATTTCCCTTTAACTGGTGATACAGGCTTGAGTTGGAGTTGTGTGTGTATGTTGGGGGGCCGTATTGTTATCACAGCTTAGAGAGAATGTTGGATGACTAACTCTGAAGTCTGTATCAACACAAAACAAGCTGAACTATTGACATTCTCCTGGGACTTTGTATTATTTCTGTCAGAGGAGTTTGAAGGACATTCAGTGACTGGTTTGAATTTTGGCTCTCCACACTTACTAACTGTGGCTGTTCCACATATTAATTTGGACTTGGCAGGATACTCAAGTGTCTGTGTCGATCAAAGATTGTAATAGGACATATGCCCTGGCTTCATGGGCAAAGATGAAAGAGATGGCCCCAATGAAACTCGATGCTGTAAGGTTTTGATTTGCAGTAGCTTAACAGTACTCCTTGTATACATCATCAAGTTATTTTTTGTTTTCCTAGATCAAATTTAAATCTTAGAACAAATGACACCTGCATTAAGGGAACACACTCATCACTGGGTCCCCCTATCTTCAGGATTCTCTTAGAGATGTCATTAGCGCCATGTATGTTTTTACCCTTAGGATTTGTCATTAGGGTTTTACTGCCATGAGGAGACACTATGATCAAGGCAACTCTTACACGTAAAACACTTAATTGGGACTGGCTTACAGTTTCAGAGGTTCAGTTCATTACCATCATGGTGGGAAGCATTGCATCATGAGGCAGGCTTGGTGTTGGAAGAGCTGAGAGTTCTACATACTGATTGGAAGACAGCAGGAGACTGTCTTCTACAGGCAGCCAGGAGAAAGCTTTCATTCCACCCTGGGAGGAGCATAAGCATAGGAAACCTCAAAGCCCACCCCCACAGTGGCAAACCTCCTCCAACAAGGCCACACCTCCTAATAGTGCCACTCACTGTGGGCCAAGCATTCAAACACAAGAGTCTGTAGGGGCCAAACCTATTCAAACCATCACAGGAGTGGGGTATTGACATGGTGAGTAAAGTGTACATTGTATCTTGTAGTCTCCAGTGTCTCCTGGTTCCTTATTGCCTAGACGTTCTGATTCAGTCATTTCATAATCATCTAGTCAGCATATTTCTAAGTCTAGGTTCTCCAGAGATACAGAACCACTAGAATAGGAATGTATTTAGAACTTTATTTTAGGAATCTAGTTCACAGAGAATAGTAAGTCTGAACTCTGTGTCCTTGAAACTCAAGCAGCATTTCTAGGCATAGTCTTCTTTTGGGGAAAATCTTGGTTTTCTTTCTCTCTGTCTCTTTCTCTCTCTCTCTCTCTCTCTCTCTCTTTTTTGTTAAGGCTTATAGCTGATTGGATGAGGCCTGCTACATTGTGGAGTCAACTGATTATAAATATTAATAAATCCTTTTGAGTAATACTCACCCTACATAACAACCAACTTAGCACCCAACTGAATCATGTAATCATGAAATTAACCATCTCAGGAGAGATGGCTCGGCAGGTAAAGGTGTTTGTCACCAAGCATGACAACCTCAGTTCGATCTCCAGGACCCGTATGATGGAAGGAGGAAAGTAACTGTTGCAAGTTGGCCTCTGACCTCTGCATATGTTCTGTATCATGCACATCCACATGTCGCGCGTGGCCTTTGCCGATAAGGACGACGCAACAACCGAGGATTTCTTCAGCGGCAAGTTTATTGAACAGCTCTTTCTTGCAGATGGTGAAGGACCCAAACCCCTGGCAGCGCCCCGTTTAAATAGCCAGCAAGGCGACCTGTCCGTCTGTAAGTGGTGCTCTGCTCGAGTCCTCATCAGTATATGGCTGGCAATTGGATTGCAGCCTAAACCCTCATCAACATAAAGCTGCGCATGCGCAAAGCGCAGGGCAATGCTGACAAGAAGCGCGAAAATGCTGGCAAGAAGAACCAGGAAGCAGGAAGCCGGCGCCATCTCGTAATGGCGGGGAGCGGCTCCCGACATCCACACATGTGCATACACACATACAGATAAAGAAATGAATGTAATAATAAAAAATTACCAACACAGTATGCAATTAATCATATCCACATATAGTAAGCACCTATTAAATGTAGTGTGCCTTTACTGTGAGAGATTCAGGTGTTCTGCTCACCACACTCTGATATCAGGCTATGTCCTCAGGCACGTTGGTGAAGATATCTTATGGAAAAGAAGATTCTTCCAAGTAATGTATCAGAATCTAAGGAGATCAAGGAAAATCAGTCTGGAACCAGAAAGTGTCATGAAGGCAGGGCTGTTTTCTCCATCGCCTGGTCATGCTTCTCTGTACACTGTTCCAGCTGAAAAGTTCCTCCTGCTCTTCTTAGAAAGCAGCATCTCCCCCTTGCAATCTGGTGCCTCCCTCATTCTATCCAGTGTTTTCCCCATGCTACCCAATGTCTCCTTCATACTATCCAATGTCATTACCATACCATCCAGTGTCTCTGAAATGCTATCCAATTGTCAGAACATAGCCTATGAAAGTGCTTGTGAGAAAAGTTCAAGAAAACAAACAAGAATCTTTTGACCTCGATGCTAACATGAAAACATGGAATTGTTCTTGAAATGTGTTTTCGTGTCCCTCCCAGGGGTAGTGGATAGGAGTGAGTTCACTTCAGATTATTCATCACAACTGGATATTGTTGTTTATATGCCTGTATGGAAAAGCATGTCTTTGCCATGTGCAGCTTGTCCTTGTGATTGTACACTTTACTCAGATGACTCTTCTAACCCTCAGAGTGTAAATTGTCTGATACATTGAATAAAGTTGGCTATTGAATGAGACTCTAGTCTGCCTCAGTTTTAGGCTCCATTCTCCCAGGTCCCACCAGTGTCTCCTCCCTGCTACCCAGTGTCTTCTCCATGCTACTGGTGCCTCCTCCATGCTATCCAATGTCTCCTCCATGTAGTCCAAGTCTAAATTCATGTGGCCTTAAATCACGCCCGTTCTTTTGCATCTTAGTTTAGATTTCATACCTCCGTATTCTGTCTATGTTTGTGAGAAAAGAGGGCCATGGTGTAGGCGATTCTACTTTCTGTCAGAGTTTAAGATTTGAAAGGGAGCAATAGGAAACAATTCAGATGTATTAGGCAAAATGGTAGCTAATATCTCAGTTAGGGTGATCCATTGGCCAGGATTTTCTTTGTCTGAAAGCCTTACATCTTGGGGACCTTCTACCGTTTAGGCTGACTAGGACTGCTGACCACCCCATTCTTGCATCATTAAATACACTTTGGTGAAAACACCAGGGGTGAAACTTGGTGCCTTGTAACTGCAGGGAAGACACATCAAGGAGATGAGAAATCTTTCAGGAGCTCTCCTAGAGACACTGACCAGGCAGCTAGGTTTTGGAGGAAAACACTTAAATCCATTGTTTTCTGTCTTGGGCTTTCCAGCATTTTCAAGTACCAAGAAGCCTTTTGTCTGGGAAGAACCCAAATGTACAGACTGTGCTAGTGTTCTAATTCCTTAACAGCTTGAATGTAGACACATGAGTGATGTAAGGTGGGAGGCAATATATATATATATATATATATGTATATATATATATATATATATATATATATATATATATATATATATATCCTATGAATGTTAGTTTCTCAGTATTGTTTGTTGAAAACAAATCCTTTTAAAATTTCATTGTCTTGGTACTCTTGTTGAAAAGCAACTGGCCAAATAAGTATGGGTAGCTCTATTCCTGAATTCTGTCTACTAGTTAACCAGTGTATGTGTCTACCTTACATAAGCATAATAGTGGTTGTGGCTTCCTAGTAAACTTCTTTCTTGAAACTGCAGATTTGTAGTAAATTTCAAACTGTAAATATAGGTCATTCAACTTTCTCTTCTTTAAGATTTGTTCATTATAGCTCTTTTATTATGCCAAATCTTAAAATCCAATTTTATGCTGGAAATTTAAGGTAGCACCAAATTTTTAGATTCCAGAACATTTGTTGTTCTTTTCAAGAAGAGGTCTGGCTGTGTAGTTCAAGCTGGCATCTGATGACCCTTTTGAACCCCTGCTACTGGGAGTGTAGGTATGCCCCACTATCCTGTGACCGTCTTTGTTCACTCATTATTTTGTTAATGGGCCCATGGCTTAATTGCCCTTTTTAGGCTATTGTGGGCAATACTTCTATGGACATTTATGTACAAGGTTTTCTGTTGGCTGGTTGGTTGCTCTTTTTGAGGTAGAGCTTTAATATATAGCATAGGCTAGCCTCAAACTCACAGGGATCCTCCTGCCTCATCCTTCCAAGTGGTGGAATTACATGTGTATGGTACTATGCCTGGCTTCACATGTACAGTTTTCTGTGTGAAAACATGTTTTTATTTCTCTTGGTTGGAATCAATGGAATCATCTTGTAGCCTTACATATCAAGCAGCAGTTACAAGGAGACTTATTTTTCTCTCTTTTTTTTTTTTTTTGCCAATTCTTGTTATTATCTGTCTTATTAATGCCCCATGGCTGTGGCAAATTTTACTATTATAGTATTATTCATTTGTATGTGTTTGTATGTGTACATGTACCATCACATGTGTGTATAGGTCAGAGGACAACTTGTAGGAGTCAGTTCTCTCATTTCACTATATGAGTTTCCAGGGTCAAATTCAGGTCAGGTCATCAGATTTGGCAGCAAGCACTTTTACCAACATAGTATGTCTTTAAAATAATATTTAAAAATTTCTCATTAAAATAATTTGGACCTACAGGCAGAGTAAAAATAGAATAAATTCCACGGTCTTTAATACCTTTGTCAAATGTCTATGTTTGTACTTTTTCATTAAACCATTCAGATGCATTTCAAAGCCATTTTGATGGCATCTAGAGCCTATAATTTTGTTCTTTGATTCTCACAGTATATTCAACTGTTACTCAGATTCAATATGTATCATGCTTATGTCTATTCCTTATTTTAATGTTTTGTGTCCATAAGCAATATGCTGCATAATCTGTATGTTAATTCTATCATATTATGGTAACCTGCACTTAATTTTGTGGGTCATTTTTTAAAGAGATATAATTATGTTGTTTAACATATTTTCTCACCATACACTGTGGTGACATAAAATATACTATTATTTTTTATCAGTTTTCCTATATTATTTATGTCATTTTCAATTGTTCAAATTTTGAGCGTTGCTTCCAGGAATCATCTTGTTCAGGTCTCTCTGAACACACATGCAAGACAGCTCTCAGATTAGTTACTGGGAAGTATTACCTTCTAGTCATAATGGGGAACTTTACACTTTATATTAAATGTTGCTAATTATCTTCAAAATGGTTATGATGAGCCTTCTCTTTTGAGATAATTTTAAGAATTTTTATTGATCTATATTCTTTCCACTCTTGACACCATTATACCTTTCCATGCTTTCCAGTATCATAGGAGCAAAATGACAGTCCATTCCTGTGTGCATACTGTATATTTAATTGGTGATGAAGCTGAGTATTTTTGATATGTTTATGAGCTATTCATAGGAGTTCTCTGTGTATCCCAGGTATTAGCCCTGTCCCTTCAATTAGTATAACAAAATTAATCTACCATGTTATGGAATGATTCTCAAGGTGTGGTTCCTGGATTCCTGGGAAAATTTTGGTCAACCTAGAAAGTTAAAACTATGCTTCTTTTAATCATACTTGTCCTGAGGTTGTAAGGACAAAATTTATACAAATGATAGAATTCCTGCTTTCAAGCAAAAAGGCTAAAATTTTTAAAAAATGTCTATTTACAAAGAGCTTTCAAGTTGCCCAAGGTGTAATCCTTTTCCCCATAAGATCGTGATGGCATCTACAAATGCAGCTTTTCTGATACTGTAAGATAAAACCTATATTTGGATGACCCGTTTGATGCATTGACCCAACATTTTCCAAGGAACCAGTGAGCAAAGTACCAAAGTCATGCATGAGTACAAGGTCAGTTCAGAGTAGAATATAAACCAGTTTTATTAATAAAAAAGACATGTCTTGTTCTGTAGCCAGGCTGGCCTCAAATGCTGATTCTCTCATCTCTGCATCCATATGGCCGGGATCATGACATGTATAAAAGCATACTTTTAATCCCTGTGCTCGGGAGGCAGATGCAGGCAGATCTCTGTGAGTTTGAGGCTAGCCTGCTCTACCCAGTGAATTTGAGTACATGGCTACATACACAGAGAGATTCTGTCTCAATAAACAAAAACAGTAACAACGAACAAACAAAAGACTGTTTGGGGCTGGAGAGATGGCTTAGTGCTTGGTGCTTGTCTGAAGAGCAGGGTTTGGTTTCTAGCACCCATCTCAGGCCTATCTCAACCACCTGGAGCCCCAGCTCCAGGAGACTCGGTGCCCTATTTTATTAAACACACACGCTCCCAAACAAAACAGAAACAAAATCTTGTAAAAAAAATCTTTAGACCTTTTATTTTGAATTAATTATTATAAAAATATTAAGCTCATTAATTCAGACTTATTTCAGAATTGCAAGTTTGGAGAATTCCTACAGCACTCCTACCCAACTTCTCTAAATGGTAACATATTTAGGTCATCACAATCAATGACTTTTAAAATAAAAGGCTTAATGGCCTTATTGGCAGATTTTGTGTTGTAACTAACCTTTAAGTATCTACTACCAGCTGGGCATGATAATACATGACTATAATCCAGTTCTGGAGAGGCTGAGGTGGGAGGAGCAGCATACATTCAAGACCATTGGGGCTATAGAATAAATTCAGAACAAGCCTAGGCTGCATAGCAAGATCCTTTGTTTTGTTTGTCTAAAACAAACAAACAAACAAACAAACAAACAGATTCTCTATTACTCATTTGAGCCTTCATACAGTAACTAAGACATCCTGAGGGAAAAGCTGTGAAGTCTTTTCCATTCTTTTTTTTACCAAGTGCATGTGATTTTTTTTTTTTTTTAAATATACTTCAACCGAAATTATCTATCATGAAAGCTTAAGCTCAGGAGAAGATATGAGAACCTCCTGTGCTTTCAATTAGGTTACATAGTAAATAGATTTACAAAAATGTAAAATAAGACACATTTTTAAAATAATAAATCACAAAGAAAGCTATTTTAAAACAAATCTTTGGTATACATAAAGTTTTATCCTTTATTAAAGAGAAGAGAAAATTCACATACTAATGAGATAGATGCTTTAAATATTTTTATTTTTGAAATTTCATACATGTATACAATTAAATATTATCATCTATCCCTGTTTTATCTCCAACTCTCTCTATGTTTCCCAGTAGATCCCCTCCTCACTTCATGTCTTTTTAAATAACCTAATAAGTCCGGTTAGTGCTGTGCATACATGCAACCAGAGAGACATGGATTTATTTCAGCATCCCTCTAACATCTTTCCCCCTTTACACCCCACATATCTGTGAGCTAATATGATAGTTTTGTTTTTGTGCCTGGCTTCTTTCACTTGGCACACTTCCTCCAGGTTCCCATATATGGTTGAAAATGCTACGATCTCATACTTTTCTCATACCAAATAGTATTCCTCCATACATATGTATCATATTTTCTTTATTCAGTCTTTAATTTTTTTAATTGTTTTTGTGTGTCCCTGTCTCTTGGTGGACACAGATGGATTCCATGTCATTCAATGAACATGAATGTGCAGACATCTCTGACATAATGACTTAATTTCTTTTGGATACATATGCATATGTATGTGTGTGTACATATTCACATCTTTAGTTTTGGTTTTCAGAGAAATTTCTGTTCTGTTTTCTACAATGACTGAATTTATTCTCATTCTTATATCAGAGTACAAATGTTCCTTTATCTCTATGCCCTCCAAGCTTTTGTTTAAAAAAATGCTTTATGGGTATGGGTGTTTTGCCTGCATGTATGTCTGCGCACCACATGTGTGCTGTGCCTATTAGTCTAAAATAGTGTGTTAGTTCCCCTGAAACTGGAGTTCCAGACGGTTGTGAGCTGCCATCTGGGGAATGGGAATAGAATTCAGGTCCTCTGCAAAAGCACCAAGTAACTGCCGAGCCATCTCTCCAGCCCAGTGGTTCTCAACCTTCCTAATGCCGCAATTCTTTAATATACGTCTTTATGTTTACTATACTGCCCCTCAACCATAAAATTATTTCTTTGCTACTTCATAACTGTAAATTTGCTGCTGTAATGAATTACAATGTTCATACCTGACATGCAGGATATATGATAGGTGAACCCTGTAAAAGGTTGTTTGAACCCCCAAAGAGGTCATGACCTACATGAGAACCACTTCTCTAGCCCCTACCCCCGAGATTTTTAGCTTTATAGATTTGCTGCTCATCCTTCTAACTGGTGTAGAGTGACATCCCACAGTGTTTTGACCTGAGCTTCTCTGATGATTAATCAGGTTGAATGTTTTCTCTCACAGTTGGCCATTTGTATGTATTCTTTTGAGAAGTGTCTGTTTAAGCCCTTTGCCCATTTTAAAACAGAATTATTTGTTTGCTTGATCCTGTGTTGCTTGAGTTTCTTATTCATTTGGGCACTAACTCTTAATGAGGTGTATGGTTTGCAGGAATTTTTTTCTCCCTCTATAGATTGCTTCTTCGCTCTGATCATCATTATTATTATTATAATATTTTTTATCAGATATGTATCTAGAAGAAAGGCAGGTAACTGAGCCTTCAGGGCAGCAGCTCCATGATTGGTGCTCTAATGATAATTCTGTTGTTTTATAATATACAGTTATTTTTTTCATGAAACCATTTTCTATTATTACATAATATGCTTATCACTGTTTAAAATAAATATTTTTTTTTTCTCACATTATCTTGAGTAAAGGAGGAAGGGAGGCCTGGAGCTTTATTGTAGAGAGCCATGGAATGCAAGAAAAGAAGTCAAACATCTCAGTCATGAGCTTGTCATGCTCAGTCAGAGCCTGGAGCAACCTCATGGAAAAACAGCCATGGGCAGGCACAATATTCTGGAGGCTGGAGGTTTTATTCAGTGCCACTGGCTGTGAGAGAGAGAGAGTGAGAGTGAGAGAGAGAGAGAGAGAGAGAGACAGACAGACAGACAGACAGACAGACAGTTGGAGAGACAGACAGAATATTTCACCACATTGCACAGTTAGTGTGGAATTCATGATCCTCCTGCCTCAACGTACAGAATGCCGGAATCACAGGTATTCCAAAACCAGTTCATCTTTTCCAATTTGGAACCTAAAGTTTTTCAATCCCAAATTTCTGTATTCTCTCCTTTCTCTTTCAATTCCACCTGCAAAGCACTTGATTCCTTCTTGAACTTGGTTTCTTCTTCTCATGACATAGTTCAGATTCATCCAACATACATTGCTAATGTTTCATCTTCCGCTCCCCAATTCAGAAAACACAGGGTATGCCTTTTAAGTTCATGAGTCTGTGACATTTCTACCAGCTGTTTTGTTCCCCTATGCATGGATCTCCAGCTGTTTGGCCTACTGGATATCACTCACCAGCTGCTAAAGCCAGATGCAGTGTTTCTATTGCTGTGGCAACCCTGTCACCACGGAGCATCACTATTCTAGTCACAGTTATCAGTGGAGCCTGCTGTTATTGGCAAACTAAGGGCTCTCACTGGCTGCACGTATTAAAGGCTCATTTCTTGCTCAAATTACAGCATGATGTATATCACAGGGACACCAGGCTCCGGGCTGCTTCATCTTGCAACTCTACCATTTTTGATTTTTTTTCTTCCTAGTCAGTGGATAGGAAAACAAGAGAGCAGAGAATGTTCACTGGCATGCCACAGCTTCAGTCCAGGAGTAACACAAATCATTTCCTACAGAAACTATAACACTGTCCCTTGACATTTTTGCTCATTTGGACCTCATGAAAGCTCAGGTGCTGATTTGGTGCTCTGTTGCTGACTAGAGGGGATAATATAAGGAAATTTCTTGAATTTGCATTCAGGCTGCTCATGCTCTGTTGAGTTGTGTGATGACAATAGAGCATGCACTATGCACCAGCTCGGCCTGCTCACAAGTTGTTTCTTTCTTTCTTTTTTTTTTCTCTCTCTGTTCCTCCTTCTACCATGAGGCAGCGAGCAACAAACATATCCAGTGGCTGCTGGGAGAAGATGGCGAGGTCTGGGTGTGGGTCATGGGTGAAGGCCCCGGAGACAAGCCCTACGAAGAGATCTCTGAGGAGCTGATTGCAGAGAGAGCACGGCTGCAAGCACAGAGAGAGGCTGAGGAGCTCTGGTGAGAGGTGCTGGCTGGGAGGGTACTGGGGGAGGTGAGTTGAGCCTGGAGCGCTAGGTATATCTAAGCTATGGGTGGGAAAATGAGATGCTGGTCAGTGGCAGGCTGTGTTTAGTTCTATAAAGATCAAGTAACCAAGGCATTGGAGTCTTCCATCAGTGAACCTTGTGGGTTCAAGTATTAGATCCACCAGTCAGCTAATCTGAGACCTCAGTTTTCTCTTGTTGGTGATATAACCTAAAAACTAACACCCCTTCTTGTATACATGAAATGTGCATTGATCTGGACAGTATGGGCAGCATGGTGTGTGTGTGTGTGTGTGTGTGTGTGTGTGTGTGTGTGTGTGCATGTGTATGTAAAAGCCAGAGGTCAATGTTAGATATCTTCTTCTGTTGCTCTCCACACTATTTTTTGAGGCAGGGTCTCTTGTGGATCCTGTGTGGCCAGTTAGTTTAGGGATTTTCCTTTTTCTGTCTCCCCAGTGCAGGGATTATAAGCATCCATTACTGCATCCACATTTATAAGAGAGTGCTAAGGATCTGAATTAATTTCCTGGACTCACATGGCAAGTACTTCATCAAACAGAACCATTTCTACAGCCTCAGCCACTTTGCAAAGTTCTCACAAGGATGATCTAGCAGTAGGGCTTCACCTTGGCTCTGTGTTGCTCCTCTGCACATTATTTAGATTTCACAGTAGAAGGACAGCTCAGCCCTCAGGGAAGTTTGGAATCAGACTCCTTTTTTTGTTTATTATTATTACTTATATTTATTAACTTTGTATCCCAGCTGTATCCCACTCCCTTATTTCCTCCCAATCCCACCCTCCCTCCCTCAGCTTCTCCCTGCCCTTTCCAAGTCCAGAGATTGGGGAGGACCTCCTCCCCTTTCGTCTGGCCCTGTTTTATCATGTATTTTTCAGGACTGGCTGCAAAGTCCTCCTCTGTGGCCTAGCAGGACTGCTCCTCCCATGGTGGGTGGGGAGGTCAAAGAACCCACCATTGAGTTCCTGTCAGAGACAGTCCCTGTTTCCCTAACTATGGGAAACCAATTGGTTATTGAGCTACCAAGAGCTTCGTCCGAGTAAAGGTTCTAGGTTATATCCATACATGGTTCTTGGTTAGAGAAACAGTTTCCCAAAAAAAAACCCTTACCCAGATATATTTAGTCCTTGTGGGGCTCCTATCCTCGGAGAAAGGATAGGAATCAGACTCCTTTTGTCAACAACTTTTAACTTTTTGTTTTGTTCTTGCCAATCTTGGAAATCCATGTAATGGTATCTCCAGAGTCCTCTACCATCAAGTTTGAATGATGATACCTTAGTTGTCAAATTGTGAAAACATGTAAACAAGACTGAGGACTACAGTGAATTAAAGAACACCCACCACCTATTACTCAAGCTAACCATGAAGAGTATTTAAGAGACAAAAAAAAAAAAAAAAAAGAACTGTTTTTATTTACAGCTTGACAAATCTTATCACTTCAAATCCTAATTCGTTTGAAGATTCCCAAATAGTGTTTTATTACACAGGAAAGCAACTTAGTTGTATTTTTGATAGACATTTAAGTTGCTTACCATTTTTAATAAAACTGCTGAACATCTGCTACATACATCTTTGTCTACTTGAATGAGAAATAGGATTTTCATGTCTTGTTTCTTGGGCTTCCAGAATGGTTCTGCTGGTTACTCTTCCTTAGGAGTGTCATCTCTCCCATCTTTTGCCCTCTTGAGTTCTGTTGATTTTTGTGCTTACTGTTCTGTGTATTAAAGGAAGACTGCTGCTTGTTTTTACTTGAAGTTGCATTCTAGTTTTTCACCCAACCTCACCCCTGCTGCTGCTTTCTTGGAAGGAGACAAAAGGAAGCAGAGATCACCAAGAAGTTCCGGGATGCCTTAGCCAATGAGAAAGCTCGGATCTTGGCAGAGAAGTGGAAAGTGGAGATGGAGGACCGCAAGGCTGCCAAAATCCTAGAGGAACGCATCCATGAGGAATTCAAGGTGGGCCACTGCACAGGGCACCTAGGAGGGCCACTTGCTCTTGCCACAAAGCTCATTTGGTTTGACTTTGTTCTTAGCCATTGGTTGGCCTTTGATGTGTTTTGAGACAGAAATCTGGCATGCCTGAGCAGGAAGGAACTTGACACATATTAGATGCATCTTCTTGTATAGATAAGCGAAGTAAGAGCCAGACAAGGAAAAGGAATTTCTAAGGCCACATATGAGAGTGGTTGGGTACAGAGTTAGGAACAGAATAGTGGCCTTCTCTGTCCCAAACTGAGAGTGTTGTGAAATATGGCCCCAGGAACTAACTTCTGACCAGATGAGCCAGAATTCATATCCAGCTCTACTACTAAGTCATTTGTGACCTTGAGATACTTGTTAAACTTCTGAGTTATCACCTTGATTTTGGTAAAATGGTAATAAGAATAGACTACTTCAGATTTTATTTTTTTTGTGGGGGGAGGGTGAGTATCAAGGTCTTACTATAGAGCCTTGGACTCCCTGGACATTCATTCACTTCTGCCTCTCAAGTCCTGGAATTAAAGATCTGTGCCCACATACCTGGAAAGTCTTTTATTTTTATGAAAATTTATGGAGAGGACATATGTACTTTCTTGGCCAAGGAATGTCTTGTCACTTGGTATTATTAACTAAATCTACAAGATTTTGAAATTGGTAAATGAGTTTCACTGCTCTCTGCTAGTATGATTGTTGGGTTTAATTGTCATTGTGATACAATATGGAATCACTGAAAAAGGGGTCTTCATGAGGAATGTCTAAATTTTGGGCTTATGGACCTGTCTGTGGGGGAATCATCTTGATCACAGTAATTGATATGTGAAGACTCAGCTTAAAAAACGTCATCAAGTCCCTGGGCTTGGACCCTGGACTGTATAAAAGAGGGGGTTAGCTGAGAGCAAGCATACCGACTTTGATTCTGCTCTTGACTGGATAGTATCAGTACTTTCAAGTTTCTGCTGCCTTGACTTCACCACGTTGATGGACACAATACTCCTTTTCCCCTGAGTTGCTTTTGTCAGAGTATTTTATCACAGCAACAGAAAGGAAACTGCAACAGGTTTGGAACTTAAATTACCTGAAAATATTTTTCATTATAATATAGTTGTAATACATTTATTTAATAGAAAACAAAAAATACAAATAAGCAGAAAAAAAGTCATGCTAAACATTGTACTGTTTTTCAAGCTGTATTGTTGAAATCAAACACAGCTGGATATCAGACAAGGCAAGACAACAGAATTTGGGGCTGAGAATACAGCATGTATAAGGTTTAATATTTAACATTTGCCACAAATAAAACATGAAACAAAATAGATTTTTCTTCCTGCTAACTACTGACATTTGGGAGAGAGAGCCAAAATCCCTCACAGTGCCTGTAGAGGAGATTTACAGGAATGAGCACTCAAGGACAGGGCAGAGGAGAGCCTGCTCTCAGCAGTTAGAGAAGTGAGGAAGCTAGAAGCAGAAGCAGGTCAGCTTCTAATTAGACGCTGTATTCCTTTAGCCAAGCAGTTTGTGAAGTGGGGGATCTGTCCTCCCTCAGAAGCTGGGGTAAGGAGCCCCTCCTTCTAGTAGTTATGGTGCCAAAGAACAGCTCTCAGGGCCTCTGGACACATGCTTCTGAGTCTAAGAGCTGTTGCCACGAGTCAGGAGCACTGTGAGAATACAGCCTCATCAGTGTAGGCTAGACTTCACTGCACATTTTTCTGTCTGATGAGCTTGATCCCTCCACTCACAGCTGTGGAAGGAGCGATGTTTTAAGTTTTGCTTGTCGGTATTTTCACAGCATCTGCCCTTCCTCCACAGTGGTTGCATAGTGAGGAAGCTGAGATACTTTCCTCAGCAGCTGTTGCTTTTCTTAGTTTTGGTTATTGTATTTTAATGTCCAGGAGTCAAGTTCAACAATCTTTTTCTTTATCATGTGTTTTGAGCCCAGAAAGCTTACCTACATTTGTTTTTATACCTTTCATGCCCTTTTCCTCTGTACTGAATGTTCCTCCATCTTGGGAGAGTCACACAGCATCGTGTACCGACTTTATTCATTTTTTTTGCAGCTACTCTGTGTTGCAGCACAGGGCTGGCCTCTCCCTTCCCATTTGCCTGCTGTCTTGACAAAATTTTACTGTATACTTGCCCCCAGATCTTTTCATTTTCCCTTCATGATTTATTGTTCCTGAGCCAGACTAATTGTTCAATTATTGTAGCCTTAAATTAATTTTTAATACGTATTTATATAAGAACCCCATAACTTATGATTTGCAAAATTTCTTTGCCTAATAATGTCACCTATTTTTTTCTACCAGCAGAACTTTTGAAATTTTTTTAACTGTTCTTCAAATAATAATCCATGGTGATTTTTATTGGGATTGTGTTAAATTGTAGCTGTGTTTATGAAAGTGGACATTTAAAAAATACTGAATCTTGGAATCTTCTTCTGGAATGTGCTATTTCTCTTTTGATCCAAAGCTTCTTTTGTCTTTTTAACTTTTTATTACAAACTTGTGAAGGTCAATGGTGTGTGTGTGTGTGTGTGCTTGTGTGTGCGTGTGGTCTTTCTTGCACACACCACTCTTCATTGTGGAGCTCTTTATTCCAGGAAATAGTTAAGATATACTGAAATGTCTAGGAAAGATTTTCTGGTTGACTAAATATGGCTTGCAGCAAATCCTTTTGCCAATTTTCCTTTTAGAGTGGGGTTATCAGAGTCTGTACATTGGCCTTGAAAGCTGTTTTGATGTGTGGAATGTACTAGAAACAATTATCAGTAACTTTTAATTAAAATCTTCTTTCACAAATAGTTGATTTAGCTAATTATTTATTCTGAGTGGCTTGAATATGTATGGACTCATAGACTCATGTGTTTGAATGCTTGGCCATAGGGAATGGCGCCCTTAGGAGGTATGGCCTTGTTGGAGGAAGTGTGTTACTGTAGGGTGGGCTTGGAGCTCTTCTATGCTCAAACTATGCCCAAAGTGGCACACAGTCCCCTTTTGCTGCTTGTGGATCAAGATGTAGAACTCTTAGCTACTTCTGCAGCACCATGCCTGCCTGCACACTGCCATTCTTCCCACCATGATGATAATGAGCTGAACCTCTGAAACTGTTAGCCAGCCCCAATTATATGATTTTCTTTAGAAGAGTTTCTTTGATCATGGTGTCTTTTCACCGCAATGAACACCTACTAAGACATAGTGACATAGTCCCAGTGTATAGTCCAGGCTAACCTAAAATTTGCTGTGTAGCCCAGGTGACCTCAAACTTAAAATCCTTCTATCTTAGTCTCCCTCTTGAGCATTGAGATTACAGCTGTATAAAAATCAAATATTTTTTAAACAAAACATGTAAATATTCCCCCCAAAAATCTAACTAGAAGATGCAACAAACAGAATTTCCTGTTTTGCTTTGTGTTTAAAACATACCACTATTTCTAAAATTACTAAGGTCCCACATGTCCATATTATTTTCCATTAATTAATTAGTTAATTAATGTATTGATTTATTTGTATATGTGTACATTTTCCTGAGTTCACTGTGTATGCAGGTGCCTGCAAGGCCAAAGGGTATCTGAACCCCTGTGACTGGATTTGCAGGTGATTGTGAACCACCGTGGGGCTGCTGGAACTGAACACAGGTCTTCTGTAAGAACAGTAAACTTTTTATCTATCTGGTGTAGTAGCATATGCCTTTAATCCCAGTACTCAGAAGACAGAGTCGGGTCTTTGTGTTCAAGATCAGCATGGCTACACAGAGAGTTCCAGGACAGCCAGGGTTGTGGAGAAAGACCAGGTCTCAAGCAAGCACAAAGCAAGCAAGCAAGCAAGCAAGTAAGCAAGCAAGCAAGCAAGCAAGCAAGCAAGCAAGCAAGCAAGAAGCAAGCAAGCAAACCAACCTTTTTAACTCTTGAGCCATCTCTGTTGCTCCTTATTTTACTTTTTACAGGTTATGCCATTATCTATATAAATTGTTTAATTTAGAACTCAATTGCTTAAAATTTTTATTCATGTTAATGGATTTCTAAGTTTGAATGAGCAGATTGTGTTTTAGTATTTTCTAGTTTTTTCTTTGTTGAATCAGGGTATTTTCAGCTTAGGCTAGGATAAAATGAAGACTAAACATCTTTAGACAGCATTCTTATATGTGTAAGGTACTTGGGTATATTCTGTGCATGTCCCTTTCAGCACAGCCTGCAGAAGACTCAAGCTTCAGCTTACACCTCCTGAAGAGAGGCTCACAAATAGTTCTATACCCTAGGTTACCCTGTTGAAAGCAAGCCCATGTGACAATGTGGAGGGTATTAAAACAGCCAGCATGTACGGAATCCCTCCTGATTCTGCAAGTCCACCCAGGGAATGAGCTCAACCAAAGGACTAACCTCAGCTGATACTACGTAGTATAGAAGAGCTGAGTTGCCAAGCCCTGCCTGATTTATTAACCTACAGAATCCCAAGTGAATGAAGTGGTTGGTGGTTGTTAAGCAGTTCATTTTCTAATAGTTTATTTTGTACCAGTAAAGAACCCAAACTATGAATTTATGTATCAGGTTAAAGAATGATGTGACTTATTCTTTCTATTGCACATTTTTATGTTAAGATTCCAACATGTAGAGATTCTTGAATGTAGAAATGCAATAACTAATATGTATATATTTTTTATTTTCTTGGGAACCCAAGTATATGTAACTCTAGTTCCAGGGGATCCAACACCCTCTTCTGGCTTTCTCAGACACTGAACACAAGTTATACAAAAATATGCAAAACATCCACATACATAAAATAAAAATAAATAAATCTTTAAAAACATTGTAGGCTCTCCACAAGGCTGTCAGCAACAGGGCAGCATGACCTAGTTCACCTTCCTTCTCTCATGGGTCATCATAATCCCTTCTGTATTTAATATTCATTCATCTATTTGGCATTTAAGGAGCACCTGCTCTTCCAGGCTCTGCCCTGTGACTTGGAGAGGAAGGAGTGAAAAACATGGTTTCAGCCCTATTGTTCTGGGATATAGTATCTCACAGGGTACAGTGGCATTGTCAGAACAAGACTACAGTAAAAATGTTGATGCCTTCCAGAAAAAGCATTTGTCTCTATGACATCTTTTATTGGTGTTAGGGACCCAAGCCTTGGCAGTGTGCTGTTACTGATGAGTTATCAGAAGGGTGACTGAATAATCTCAGAGGGCCTTAAGCATCCAGCACAGAGCAGTGTCCTTCCTCAGTGGAACGTGAGTATTTGTGGAGCTGTCTCTTGTTTGGGTTGGCCTTTGGCTGCTCAACTTAAAAAGATGAACTTTTCTTTAGTGATCTCAAACTGGCCCAACAGGTCAGATGGTTGCCACAACAATGAGAATGCTTAGGTAATTTTAGCTGGGAGAGTTGAGTCATTTTAGTGTGTTCTTGAGGAGAAAGATGCAATTTTGTGGATTTGTAGTTATAAACTGTTATCTTTTGTTGTCCCCATCTTTGTGAAGAGATTTGCCTTTGTCACAGTAATGGCCAGTCATTTTCCTTTGGGAGAGGCAGCCAGACCACTGGCTGCCTGGGCAGTGTCCCACTCTCAAGAGGAGAAACAGCTGAACAATAAGACTGTTGTTTAACAGTCTGCCTCTGGTCACCTACAGCTGGGTGGGGAAGAAACTTCACACTGTAATTTCAAGTACAGAATCAGCTAATTTACGGCACACCAGTCCTGACCCTTTGCACCTTCACTAGAGTGCAGTGTTCTCACTATGGACTCACTTGCCATCTACCACCTTCCCACCCCTATTCTCCACTCATCTTCATCCACACTGAAGCCTGAAACTCCCCGTACTTCAGAACATAACTGTATTTGAAGGCAAGGTCCTTACATAAGCAATTTTAGCTAAAATGTAAGGGGAAGAGGACTCAGGACTCAGTCCTAATGCAACTTGATGAACTGGGGTAGATGGGAAAGGGAGCTCCCCTTTTCTGAGAAAGAGGTGAGGGAAGGGAAGGGGAGAGAGAAGAAGAGGGAGACTGGGAGGGGAGAAAAGATGGGGCAGCAACCAGGATGTAAAGTGAATTAAAAACAAATAAATTTTAAAAAATGGAATATTTAGTGTTGGTTGGTCCTGAATACAACATTACTGGTGTCCTTCAAAGGAGAATAAATTGGACTCAGTGTGAAGCAGCAGGAAGGCGGCCACCTTCAGGTCAAGGAGAAGCCTCAGAATGATCCAACCCTGCTGATATGTGTTAGGACTTGCCACCTCTAGAACTGTGAGGAAACACTATCTTGTTTAAGCCATACAGCCAGTGGAGCTTTGTAACAGTGAATTAATACAGTTCATATCTGAGACTCTTGGCTCTGACAGCCTTGTGGACTGAATGACACGGTGACCATTGTCAGAGATTACGGAGCCCTGTGGGGAGGAAAAGGAAATATATTAACTAAAATACAAAAGGCTGTGCCAGCATTAGTCTAAACAGCTTACTATGCATTAGAGTTGGAGACATGGTTTCCGATTTTGCATCAGTCAGAAACTACCTTAAGATTTCCCATGTCAAAGATAATGATCTAATTGACCCTTCCTATGTCTGTTTTTGAGAGATCTTTGCCAAAAAGCTTTGAAGCCATCTGGTGGTTACCTAAACCCCACATTTCTCTCATCTTGGATGCCTTGATGGGTTTTCTGTGATTATCTCTTATTTTTTCTCTGTGGTGTCTAGATAACTGTCTCTTTGTTCTGTGGAGACTTCTCTTGTCACAATCTCTAGTCACTTCCAATGACACACCCAGCTGTCTCTGGTAGATTTCTTATCTTTGTAATGTCTCAGCAGCTTCATTTCAGCTTGCTACTCTCTGCTTTAAATGCTCCCTCTTCCTGATAGTTCAGAGTCATCCTTCCTTCTAGGTTATCTTTTTAAAAAAAAGTTGAATTTAATTTTATTTTATGTGCATTAGTGTGAAGGTGTCAGATCCCTTAGAATCAGCATTACAGACAGTTGTGAGCTGCCATGTGGGTGCTGCGAATTGAACCCAGGTCCCTTGGGAGAGCATATAGTACTCTTAACCACTGAGCCATCTTCCCAGCCCCTAGATTATTATCTTAACCTTGGCTTTCTTTATTAGTCTTTTTTATATTAATTACAGTTTATTTACTTTGTATCCCAGCTGTAGCCCCCTCCTTCATTCCCTTCCAATCCCACCTTTCCTCCCTCATCTCCTAACATGCCCCTCTCCAAGTCCACTGATAGGGGAGGTACTCCTCCCCTTCCATCTGACCCTAGTTTATCAGGTCTTATCAGGACTGGCTGCAATGTCCTCCTCTGTGGCCTAGCAAGGTTGCTCCTCCCTCAGGGGGTTGGGGGGGGGAGATCAAAGAACCAGCTACTGAGTTCATGTTAGAGACAGTCCCTGTTCCCCTTACTAGGGAATACACTTAGATACTGAGCTTCTATGGGCTACGTCTGAGCAGGGGTTCTAGGTTATATCCATGTATGGTCCTTGATTGGAGAATCAGTTTCAGAAAAGACCTCTATGCCTAGATATATTTGGTCCTTGTGGAGTTTCTGTCCTCTGCAGGTCTTACTAACTCCCCCTTCTTTCATATGATTCCCTGCACTCCGGCCAAGATTTGGTTATTAGTCTTTTCTAAGACACCCTTTTAATCTGCTATCTTTCAGTCACACCACTAGGTCACATCTATCTGTATTCAGATGTGTCATCACCCCCCACCCCCCGTTAGTATGCATACTTGAGCCCCTTAACCTCAGCATCTTATTACTCACTGTAGGCCTCCTGTATGTCAGAAGGCTTCTGGAGCACACACACCTTAGAATTCTGACTTTTCCGCTCCAGTCCCAATGAGTAACTTTGTACTAAAAAAGGCTGACATGTACTGTGACACATGGGCTTCTGTGTAGGCAGTTCTGTTGTCTGAAAATTTCTTCCCCTGTACTCACTCGGCTGTGTTCTACTTTGACTGCGTGTTCAACCATATGCCATCTCCTATGACAGGTCTTCATACTGTAGGTCCCATGGCCTATGGTAGCCTCCTAGACAATGTTATATACACTGTTCATTCTTGGTGGAGTTCCTTGAACTGTAACTTCTTTGTTTAGTGTTCTCACCACCAGAAGGCAAGCTCCGAGTGAGTGAGTACTCAGTTTTTCATATTTCATCCACAGTAGGCTTGTGAGTCTCAATAGGGCCAATAGACGAGTAATAGTGACAAGTAGAGGTGGAAGACTTGTCTGATGTGGCCACACTGGGAAGAGGAGCAAATAAAAAGGTCCAGCCGAGTCGCTTTTTCTCCATCCTCACAGCCTTGACATGAAGTTTAGATTTAAGGTGTATTCTCACCATCATTGACCCATCATTGATTGTCTTTACTCCAGTTTTCTCCAGTAAGATGGTCTGAAAGGCTGTCAGAACTGTGCGAAGGGAGGCAAGTTCCTCAGTGTCTGGCAGCAGACTCCAACCTTTTCCTTGTCCCAGTATGAGATTCCTGAAAATTCTGATTTCTTGGGGACAGTTGTTTCAATAGTCGTATGTAGCCAAAGAAGCAGAGCACAATGTTTCTGTAGACTATATGCATTCCTTCCAGGAGGGCTATTCTTATTTCACTTGGATGGCCACTAGTTCTTTTGTTTTAATATGAATTATTAATATTAACTCTGAAACCACACAGTGCACATTTCACACAATACAGTAGTAAGTATGTGCTACAGAATGGCTCTGAACAGGTCAGAGAGGCATTCAGGGTTCAGTGGTGGCAAAGAGGCTATCTAGACATAAGGAAAAGTTTCAGTAGAGAGCAAGATAAGTGGTTTTACACTCCACATCTGTAGAGCTATTCAAAACATAGGATGGCCAGATAGTTCTGAATGTTATTTTATGATTGCATGCATATCATACACAAGAGAAACTGCTTGAGCTAGAGCCTGAAACAAAGGCAGAAATCCTTTCCTGTGGCAAGTTTTCAGGATGAAACTTGTGACAAGTGACTAGGTGGTGGGTCAGTATTCTACACATCAGTCTTATAATGCCGCTTTTTACCATCTTGAGGGAGGGGCTTCTATCTGGTATGATTGATAAACTCATGCATGATGTTTCCAATATGATTCCATATATTCACATGTGTAGTAATATATTCACATGTGTAGTAATTTATTGGTACAAATACCATTATTTATTGGTTTGTGCCTCATGATGATGGTTGTTTACTTGCATAAACAAGTTATAATGTTATCCTATCTTACCTCTTATGATCAGGATTTAGTAATTCGGGTTAAAACTGTTCTCTTGGGGATGGTGAGAAGGCTTAGCAAGTAAGGGTCCTTGTTGCTAAGTCCCATGACCTTACTCCCATCCCTGGGATCCACCTGGTTGAAGGAGAGAACCAACTTCCACAAACTGTCCCGTGATCTCTACCTGAGTGCCATGGCATGCATGTGCCGTTCACACATGCATACAAGCACATGAAATAAACTTCAAAGAGGTAATAAGAAACTCTTGCTTTGTAAATTGCAGTATTTCAAGCACACCCTGAAAGCTGCTGGTCTGCACAGTTTAGGATACTTCCGGATATCCACACTCATATACTGGGGAGAGGGGTACAGAACATGTGAGATGAATAAACAGGAACCAGAACTCATGCACTTTGTCTGGCCTTGGACAACAGGGTTGTTCCTCTCAGCCCTGCTGGGGAAACAGCTTGAGGAAGAAATTGACAAATAAGGCATTTTAAGATAAGAATTTCCATAAAGCAGTAGTGTCCAACCCTCCTGATACTGTGACTCTTTAATACAGTTCCTATGTTGTGGTAACCCCAACCAAAAAATCATTGGTACTTTATAACTGTAATTTTGCTACTTTTTTGTATCATAATGTAAATGTCTGATATGCAGCCCCCAAAGGGGTTGCAACTAACAGGTTGAGAACTACTGCCATAAATCATGAGGCCCAGACTAGGGGATTTAAGGACAGTTCTGCCTGCAGCCTGTTCACTGCTGACTCCTGGTCAGACACCACATGGGAAGAATAGAAGACTCTGTTACGGTCTTACAGAAAGGCACTCCAGAAACTCCCATCTGATGGTCTTTCAAAGAAATGGCTGGTTTCTCATGCGAAGACCACAGAGCGAAGCCTTGTCTCTCAGTGAAGCTGGCTACATACTTAGCTTCCCAATCAAGTCTGACTTCTCTCTTAACTGTGACCAGTCAGGGAGGGCATATCTGATGAAAGCCTTCTTTTTTTAGGATGCAGGTACCGAGTCAAATAAATGCAACAAAACAAAACAGAAAAAAAATAAATCTCAGCCAGAGCAGAGGGAAATAATAAGGTCTCAATCTTCAGAGAGCTGGGCTGTCGCACTTCTGAAACAAACACAGGATGCAAGCACAAGAAAGAGACAGCTAGAGAATAAGAAAAAGGGCTTAGACATCACATATGCCACTATGAAAAGTGGAAGATAAAGTCATTGACTTCAACCAGGAACAATAAAAGATAAGACATGAGGAACAAGAGAGAAGGTATGGAGTCTTTAGGAGACTGACTCAACTGACTGGTGCTTGTCTAATAGAAGTTCTATAAAAAAGAAAAGTAAGGGAACGCATCAAAGAAGAGTATTGTCCCAGGGAAAGAAGATTTATTTCACTGGAGAGACACGAGATATTAGTCTGAAGAAAAACCGTAGCAAGGCACTTCATTGAAAAATACTTTAGAATCAACAACCAAGGAGGACAAAAGAAGATACAACAAGACAAGGCAAAACCCCTCATATTAAGGCTGTACAAGGAAATTCAGTAGCAGGAGTCCCAAGAGCAGGAAAATAGTCAGAGACATATGCATTCCAACCGTTAAGAGTTCCACAAAACCACCAAGCTAAGAGCCATAACATATATGCAGAGGTCCTGGTGTAGATCCATGCAGGCCCATGCTCCTCCTTCAGTCTCTGTAAGCTTACATGAGCTGTTTAGTTGATTTGGTAGGACATGTTTTGCTCCTTTCTGAAGGAAAATGGAGGGGGAGTGTATGTGGGAGGAGGTTGGGGGGAACTGGGAGAAGTGGGGGGAGGAGAAACTGTGCTTGGGATATATTTATTGAGAGAAGAATCTATTTTCAATTAAAAAATTAAAATAAAAAACAAAAAAGAACAAAGAAAAGAAAATGCTTTAGAAAACCCATGGTAATGAGACTGCAGATTTCCAGGGAGAAAACCAAGTGGCCTATGCAGTATATGACAATCAAAGCGACAGCAGTGCTGGAAGACAAGGCAGAAATGTATGTAATTAATCAGGTTTTATGCTCAGCTAATGAAGAGTTGGTGTGAGTCTGGCCTAGCAGTATTTTCACACAATGCTCAGAAAGTGGCTTTGGGTATCCTGAAATATATTGTTGAAGGAGAGTAGCTACCGGTGACACAGTTCTCTATCTCAGAGAAGGTTCAGAGGTGGGTTCTGGAGTATAGATGGAGAAGTATCTTGGAAGCAGCCAGCACAGCCCATAGAAGAAGAAAAAATGGCTATCAGGGGAAGGGTGTCCCTCTGAACAAGGAAGCAGTACTGTTTTTGTAAGAACTCAAACTTGGCTTAACTCAGACAAAGATTACTATACTTGATAGGAGTTTGGGAAAATTCAATATTCTACTTTAAGGTAAAGCAATTGTTAACCGGGAAAGACAGCTATGGCAAAGACACTTGAAGGAAAAGTTCCTTCCTTGCCATATTTTACAGGATTTAATATGCCATCAAATATAAAAACATATTATTGTGAGAAGAAAACAGCTGTTGTTTGGTAGAGAGGCAAGTTGTGAGTTAAACAGCACATACAGGTTGAGGTGTATTAAAGGGTTTAAACATATTATAAGGGATGAAACTAGCAACCTATTTGGCTTTGCAGTATGGCTGTCCATTTCAATGTTAATAGGTCATGTAACAACAACAACCAAGACAATGTTGTTTTGTTTTTGATTAAAGATAGAGGTTTATTTTTTTCTCATTTTTTATTCTTCTCTCATACACTAGAACTCAATTGCGGTTTCCTCTTCCTCCACTCCTCCTAGCTCCCCTTCTTCCCTGTGCCCCCCTCCTTCCCTTCTTCCCCCTAATATACTCCTACTCTGTTTCATTTTAGACCAAAGGGAGAGTTTAATGTTTAGAATTGGTAAATCAAGAATGAACAGTATTAAGGGCTAGGAATTTGGCTGACTCTGGCCATGCATGCTTGCCATATGAGCAGGAAGACTTGAATACAATTCTCAGCACCTATGTAAAATGTAGGGCTCAAAAGCACATTGGGGTGGGGGAAGAGGCTTGGTGAGCTATTTTTTTTAAATAGCTACTTATGTAAGTTTTGGGTGCATAAATGCTATTTTGTGTCAACAAATGTAGGAAAATATACACAAAACAATTTTGGAAACTGTAGGCAGGACTTGTAAGAAACAAGAGATTTAAAACCCAGAGACCTTTGGTCTTGTCAATACTGTATCTAGACTGGTCAAGACATCTCCCTGTGCCCAAATGGACAGGCTTTAGAAAGACCAGACCATCTTTCTTCACCTCCATTGGAAGCAAGTCTGAGGATGCCTTAGTCCTTTTAGCTCTGTAGAAAGTTTTAGTTACAGTTTATAAGCATTGCTGGCTGGAATGTCACAGTATTGGGCACTTGCCTAGCATAATGAGGCTCTAGAGCAGGATTTTTCAACCTTTGGGTCATGATCCCCTTAGTGGTCAAAAGACCCTTTCATAAGGCTTACCTAAGACCATTGAAAAACACAGACATGTACATTGTGATTTGTAACAGAAGCAAAATTACAGTTATAAAGTAGCAATGAAAATAATTTTATGGTAGTGGCCCATCATAACACGAGGAACTATACCAAAGGTTCTCAGCATTAGAAAGGTTGATCACCATTGATCTAGAGTCTAGGTTCAATCCTCTATCCTGTAAATCAGCAAATCAAATTTACTTCAATACATTTCTTACTAAGTGTGACTACCACATTTCATTGGTATGGGGGCCAGGAGTTGAATGGTCACTGCTGGATACTTTAGTCTAGGCAGCTCAACTTGACCTGCTGCAGAATCCCACAGAGAGTTCCCCATTCTAATGTCATTCTGTTTCAATAATTTTTCAGAGGAAAGAGGAAGAAGAGAGGAGGCGAGGAGAAGAACAGATTCGCCTCCAAGAGGAGCAGAGAGCAAAGGAACTCTATTGGACCCTGAAGCAGGCCCAGCTGCACTGTCAAGCCAGTGAGAAAGAGGAGCGTGAGTGGGAAGAACAGCGTAAGTTGAGCTGTGTCCTGAGCCTAGAGGCCTGTCCCACTTTCCCCACCTGGTTCCTCCCACTGTCATGTGCTTTGCCATCATTTTATCCTTCTTCTTTACCACACAAGGCTTTACCCATGTGCATGGTCCTGATAGGACACAGACCCGACACTCCAATAGCTTGTGCACCTGCCTTGGAGATACCTTACATTAAAGAATGAAACATTATATTTACTGAGTTACCAATACCTTCCTGACTCTATGCTGTTGTCTAAATTAGTGTTCTATTGCTGTGAAAGGACACAAAGACCAAGACAACTCTTATTAAAGAAAATATTTAATTGGGAGCTTGCTTAGAGTTTCACAGAGTTAATCTGTGGCCATCATGGCAGAAAGCAGACAGGCATGGCACTAGAGCAGTGGCTGAGGGCTTTGTAACCTTCAGGAAGCAGTCAGAAGAAGAGGGGACAATGCAAAGAGAGACAGGACAGACAAAGATAGAGAGACATACAGAGAGCGACAGATCAGAGATACAGAGAGACAGAGATAGAGAGACATAGAAGAGACAGAGAGACAGAGACTGAGAGAGACAGATACAAAGAAAGAGGAGAGAGAGACAGAGACCAAGAAAGAAATAGACAGAGACACAGAGAGAGAGACAGACACACACAGACATACAGACACACACACACACACACACACACACACACACACACAGAGAGAGAGAGAGAGAGAGAGAGAGAGAATGGAGAATGGATCTGGAGTGGACTTTTGAAACTTCAAAGCACACCCCTGGTGACACAATTCCTTCAACAAGACCACATTTTGCAGTCCTTCTCAAACCATTAACTGGGGACCAAGTACCACTAACTGGGGATGAAGCATTCAAACATATGAGCCTGTGGGACCATTCTCATTTAAACCTCCACATTGGTGGGGACTTCAGATATGGACACTTACGGACCTTATGTTGAAGGTACTTCCAACTAAAGCAGATGAATACATGGAATCAGTGCTTTGAGGGAGAATGTGACAGACTCAGGGCTGGGTGTCCTAGTGGGCTCCAAAAAAGTAGTGTGAAGTGAACTTTGGTGGCTGCTTAGGAATAGTTGTGACAAAGAACACTATGAGAATATCTATCTATCTATCTATCTATCTATCTATCTATCTATCTATCTATCTATCTATCTATCTATCTGTCTGTCTGTCTGTCTGTCTGTCTGTCTGTCTATCTGTCTATCTGTCTATCTATCTTTCTATTTGCATGTGTATGTATGCATACGCACATATGGGTACCTGTGGAGGTCAGAAGAAGATGCCAGATTTCCTGAAGCTGGAATTATAGGTAGCTGTGAATGTCCTGACATGGATGCTGGGAACTGATCTCTGGTCCTCTTCAAGAGCAGCAAGCAATCTTAACCACTGAGTCATGTCTCCAGTCCCAAAGAGAGGGGGCCAGCATGCACAAAGGCACAGTGACCATGGGATATTGCTGGGTAAGAAATGTTGAATATGAAAATTCTAGGGAGTATCTGGTGCAAGAAATTAAGTGGGAAAAACAAGGTGGAGCCAGGTCTGGAGGGTGAAATTGTAACAGGTGCCCAGGAGCTGCTGAGACCAGGTATATATCACATGAGCACAAATGTGACTCCTAAGGTGTCTTTACTTATAGCTCCTAGACACCAAGGAGTAACACACAATGCAGGATCACATAGGAAGCATCAGGGTCAGTGACACGTACGAGTGAGGATAAGACCCAGGCAGGAACATTTATTGTGGCTGCAGGAATAGCAAGACATACAGGGTTAGGAATAGCTGATGTGAATGGTCCCATGGCACTGCTAAATACAAGCAGTGGCTCCAGTTGTTTGTGTCTGGCCTCTAGGATAACTAGGTCAGATGGATGCTGGCTCAGCTGTAATGGCCTCAGTAAATGTTCCTCAGTAGAGGCAGTGGCTTCTGTTTAGATTGCTTTCTTACAAAAAGCAGGGTCCTTATTACCTCTAGTAGTTGCCTGACCCTGAGAGGGAGGGACAGCCCTCTAGGCTCAAAGCATCAGAAAAGCAAAACAGTAAACATGCTTGTCTAATACAGGTGGTCATTTGAGTGTGTGAATATGTTAGGTCAAGGAAAAAATGAGCAGGTTTGGGTAGGTGTTTGCAACCTGTACATTACAGATACTGCAACTAGAGCCCACAGTAGGAGCTGAGAGGCAGGTGTTCTCCCGGATAGCCCTCTGCTTCTCAGTATGCCTCTGCTATATGAATATATATATGCCAGGTACTATCAGTTTTTTTAAAAAATCTATTTTATTGGGTTTTTATACCTCTACCTCCCTTCCAACACCCAACACTAGGTAGGATAGAAAGAAGGTTAGAAGGGAAGAAGGGCATAGATCTCTATAGTCTACTTTCTGCTGATTAAGGGCACATCTAATCTTTGCCATCAGGATATCCAGCAATCCAGCAACAGCAAATACAGCAGCAGGATGAAGCAACAACAGCTAGGGTAACAGCAGGGGGAGCAGTAGCTGCCACAGACCCTCTTGGGACTCTCATTTATACCCTCTCTAGGCATGCAAAAGTTAAGCTGAGCACTGTGGGAGCGCTGACTGGAGAGCATGGCCACTTACCAGAGTGACTTCAAACAAGTTCCATGGCGTTACTTCTGCCACATGAAAAGAGAGGACCTAAGGCTGGGGTACTTCTGCAGAGCTCCTGGGCTGCTGTTTCACTGGGGGTGGAGACTGGAAATCTTGTCCTATGAGAGCTGCCTGATTGTAGCTCAATGTGCTGTGTGGCCGCTGAATATAGAATAACCTCTGAAAGACTTAGAATATGTGATAATTCAGGCTCCCTGATTGGAGGTTTTCATTTTACTCTTTCTTAAAGAATGATGAGCTGAACTCTGAGCATGTCATTCAAATCTAGAAAATCTATTCTGCACTTAATTAATTTAATCTGAAAGATATAGTGGGCCATTAATCTACCAGGAATAGCAAGATTTGATAAAACAGTCAAATTAAGTTCTTCAACTGAGAGAAAAAATGGGAAAGATGGCTCTCAGTATCATGTGATTGGAGAGTTAGGTACTTAGCTGAAATCTCTCCCCAGACAGGTTTTCCTGCGTAGCCTTGGCTGTCCTGGACTTGCTTTGTAGACCAGGTTGGCCTTGAACTCATAGCCTGCCTCTGCCTCTCTGAGTGCTGGAACTAAAGGCCTATGCCATCATGCCAGGCTCAGCTCAAATCTCAGAGCTCTGGCTTCTGAAACTCTCTTGATAGGTCAGGCATGGCAGCGTGTTTAAATCCCCTTCCACTGTGAACTTGTAGGGTTATAGAGTTGGAGACTTTTAGTTGGTCAGAGATTTAGAGAGGATCCAGCAAATGATATTTATAGAACCCAGACAATTACTATTGCAGATGAGGTTAAAATGTAAATGAGGTTTGGCCATCCTGAGTAGGAGTTTTGGTCACTCTGTGTCTTCTAGCTGTGTGGTTTGGGTTGTAGCCCCAAATCAACCTCCTACATGACATTGCCACATTTATTGCCAGGTTACTGAAAGAGATGCCCAAGAAAACTTCACAAAGCCTTGCACAGGAATCCTCCAATGTTGGTTCAATCCATTTCTCTCTTAAAAAGAAATGGTTCTGGGTTCTTGGTTGAACAATGGTGATTCTAAAGTTCAAGATGTGGGACAGGCTAAGCCCGGAGGAGCTTTTGAGCATGGTGCTGGGCTGGAAGTGGGCTGGAGCAGAAAAGAATATGGGCCAGAAAGAGAGAGAGGAAAGAAGGGCTTTTGTTACCTTCATGGGGTGTGTAAGTGCAATGGTTGATTCTAGTGGGAAAGCTTGGTTGGATTAAGAAACCTCTATGCCATCTGTGACTTTTCACCTCCTGCTTAGTCTGAGAGAGTTTTTCCAGAGAAGATTAACTGAGGGAGAAGACTCATGGTGAAAATGGGTGGTACCTGACTGAGTAGCAAGGGAGAACGAGAAAGCCAGCAAAGCACCAGCCAATTTCTCTGCTTCCTGTTGGCTCAGGCTACCACCAACAGGAAGTTGTCCTTTTTCTGCAGGACAAACTGTATCCTCAAACTCAATTAAGATGCTTCTTAACAGGTAATTGGTCTCAGCAAACAGAAAAATTACTGATATCTTGTTGTTAGTTGTACATAGCCACAGTTGAAACTAAATTTTTAAGAAAGTTATGTCTCTGAAGCCTGAAGTTGAAATAGTGACTGTAATCTGAAACTACACAACCTCCTGGCTCAACAACATAGCCCACTGAGGGGTAGAAGCTGTGATCTGCTCAAGCAATGGTTCATTGTCACCGACCAGCATCAGCACATGCGTGCGCACATATATATACACAGAGAGAGAGACACATACACATACACAGAGACAGAGACAGAGAGAGAGATAGAGAAAGAAAAGGAGAGGGAGAGAACCCAGGAAGAGATCTAAAATAAAAATTTGAAGTGCAGTATAGACTAAATTTATATTACTTTTTAAGAAAATGTCACAAATCGAACCACCATAAACCAGGGGCCACCCCAATTCGGGGTTCCTTATTCAGTATAAAACTTCTGAATAGTGCTCAGCTTAACTTTTGCATACCTAATTTAGGCTCTATTTGGGTTTCCTCTCCTGTGGAGTTCCTCACAGAACCCTGGGCCTTATTTAGCTTTCTAAAATCAATCTGTACACTATCTACATGGCCTGAGGAGAGCTTGGATCCTAAAAGGATCCAGCAGTTGTCCTTGCTCAGCACACGGGTGTCTTGTTGTCAGGCATGAAGCTAGGCTAGAGGGATGATGGTAATCAATGGGATCCTGAGAAGACTTGGGGGTAAGGTCTGAGAAAGCTCCTTTCATTGGACCAGTTTAAGTCCAGATGAATCTCACATGCTTTCTCAGACGTGGATGCTCACCTTTCAGCCTTCACAATCTCTATTGCTAAAGGCATGGATTTATGCAGGTGACCTGGCTCCAGCAGGCTGAGTCACAGGACATCTGTGAAAATGGATACTCTAAACATACCCTCTCCAGAGGCGAAGAAGCCTGCTCTTTCTACATGTTCATTTTTTTCAGTTTCTTGGTAGGAGCTCCTGATTCTACCTAAACACTCTCCTCCCCATTAGTCGTTCCTCTCCCCCTCTCCACCAGGGAATGGACTTTTTCCAGATGGTGTTTTCAGTCCCCAGAATGCACAGCTTCTACAATAAGAACCCTGAATACATTTTATGCACACCTCTGTGGTAGGACCTGAGTAAACCCCTCCCATTTGCTCCCTCATTGAGATCTCAAAGCAACTTCATGAAGCCTTTCTTTTCTAGAAAGGAAAAGAAAATATGGATAGTTAATTCTCTACTCTAAGTCACAGAGAGACCAACAGAACTTGTGATTGTCTCAGTGGGTACAGGTAACTGCTGCCAAGACTGATTACCTAAGTTCAATTCTTGGGATTCATACGGTGAAAAGAGAACTGAATTTCACAGTTTTTCTCTGACTTTTCCAAACACACACACACACACACACACACACACACACACACACACACACACACTCCAATCTTCCACTCCCTGAAAATAAAGTAATAGTAATAATAATAATTCAACCTAATTGTATGGGTTCTGCCCCTTTATTTCTCTGAATTTATATGCTGTCGCTTTAGATATTGTCTTTGCTCAATGCATTCCAGTTTTCTACAACTTCATTCTCATTCTTGTGTTCACTTCCAGTGCTCTTTAGCTCAAGCAACCTGTGTTAGAGTGCAGCCAGAACTCTGCCCTCTGGTGGCTTTCAGTTATTTCTCAGGACAACACAAGAACACGTGATTCTGGAGTTACGGGTTAAGTGGCCTTTCTGGTCTATCTGCCCTGCAGGCCTCCAGTGATGCTACACTGGTCCAGGAGGGGCACCTCCTCCATCTGGCCTCTGAGCATACTCTACTAAAAATGCCCTTCCATGGGCCACTTTTGACCAAATCTCTTGAACTCATCAGGTATCAGCTTAGATCTCTCCTTGTGTCCAGAAGCTATCAGTTTCTGGATGAGCTGTTCCTCCTCAGAGACGAGGGTCAATGAACACCTCATCACAGCTACATTGTTTAGTGCTGTTTTTTCTCCCACTAGACTCTGAGGCTTAAGCATGACAACTGGGTCTCCTGGAGATATGTGGTGTGTGGCTTCATAGTATTAAATGGTAGTCCCATGCAATATTCAGAGATGGCACAAGTAGAAAACTAAATATACCTGTCTGATTATGCCATTCATTCATTCACTTATATTTTTGAAACATTATTATATAGTCAGGTTGTCTTGAAGCTTTCAGTCTTCCTGTATCAGCCTCCAAGGTCCTAGAAGTGTAGGAGTATATTACCACACCCGGCCAACATGTTATTTGAAGTAGTAATACCCTTTCAATAGTGGGCTCTTTACACTTCTGGAGCTGTATGGCTACTTACACAGATTCTGGCAAGAGGAAAAGCAGACACTGCTGGGTTTCCTTTTGGTGTTAGAGAACTGAGTGGAAGCCCTAAGTATCATCAGAGATTTGACTCTGGCATAGCCCGGCAGTGTGGCAGCTCTTGGACTTAGGGTGACACTGTCTCTATCATTCAGGGAAAGAGAACTAAAGAATAATATTGTTCCATATCAGAGACAGGTTCACGAACAACATCTATGTCTGTCTATCTCTCAGTATTGTCTCTTAGGTACTGTAAACTCCATGAAGTTGCTTGTCTTTGTATGGCAGAGGCTTTCAATACTTCACTGCATAATGGCTATGAAGTTTGTCCTGGGTTTCCTGACCCTATCTGACCCTCTACCCACAGTCCAATTGGGCTCCACAAAATTCTTGCTTCCAGAGGCCTCTACTATGTCACTGAAGCCTAGAGTTTCTTCCTGAAATGGGTGCCTCTCCTCCTTTCTCTAGAAAATACTTGATCTTCCCATACTGTCTTGTTCATTTTCTTTCACTGTAATTTACAAGACTCAGTAAGTCACAAGGAAAACAGATTTATTCTCTGTCCAAGAGCAAGAGGAGGCAGAGGGGGGGACAAAGAAGCTGATCTATTAGCCTTTTGTTTCCTAAGAATGGGTCTATCCCTGAAAAAATTAATCCAGCCTTACGAAGGTGACTCCCAGACTAGCTCTCTTGAAGGCCCTACATTCCAACACAACTTTTGGCAGAAACAGAGCACTTCCTTCTAACCACAGTCCCTGGCTGACTCTCCTCTGACAGCCCTGGTCCCTGCACATTATGAAAGGTGTAGACCCTGAACTCTCATTTATTATTTCTTCTTCCTCTTCCACCTCCTTTTTAATTGACACTCATGAGTTTTTTCATTAAGTTTAGTGATGTTTATCTGTCCTTTCTCCAACTTGGACAGAGCAGTTGAAATAAGGGTCTGCTTTCATGTCTTCTCTCTATGCATCCTAGAGTCAAATGAGAAGCCAAATCGTGGAATGTTTTTTAAAGTCATTACTTTTTAATGTGTGTGTGTGTGTGTGTGTGTGTGTGTGTGTGTGTGTGTGCGCGCGCGCGCGCATGTGTGCATCTGCTGAGGCCAGTGGTTGACTTTGAATGTCTTCTTCTATCACTTTCTACTTTGTGTTTTGAACAGGGTCTCTCCTTGAATCTGAAGCTCACAGATTCAGCTAGTCTGGCTGGCCAGCAAGCTCTAGGGATCCCTCTCTCTCTGCTCCTCCCTCCCACAGCTGGATTTCTGGCACATGGCAACATGTCCATTTTTTTTTATAGGATGTTGAGGATCAAACTCACATCTTTATTTGTTTATGGCAAGCATGTTACACATGAGCCATCTCTCAGCATACTGGATGCCTAAATGGTATCCTGTCTGCCAACCCTGTTCTAGACACTGGAGTTTGGCAATGAGCAGGCCAAAGAACTCTCCCCTCAAATGAAGGAGATGTTCTGTGTGTGACATCACTCAGTAAATGCCTCTGTAGGCACAGATTGTGTGCTTGGATCTGGGAAATGCTATGTTCTCAGGAAAGGATTCTGACTATTTGCTGACTTTGTTTGGACCAGTACAACTGACTTGTGTCTTCCCAACACAAAGTATGGTCCAGAGCTCTGTGGGAGCCTGTGATGCATGTTGAATGGATGAGTACAATTTTCTTTCTTGGAAGGAAAGGTGACTTGCTAGGGCCAGTGAAATTACCAATCTTGCACAACATGAAGTCCAGGGCCAGCTTCTAGAGCTCTCTATTAAAAACTCTTAGATTTTAGAGGCAGGTAGAGGCCTAGTAAGAAGCAGTCAGACTCCAGGATGACCAGTTCAGATAGGAGGAGCCCTTGATGCCAGTAGGCTTTGTTCAGTTTTCACTTTCTCAACCCTACACTTCTCTTAAGAGTGCATATGTGCATGCACACACACACACAACGGACACAGACATGCACACACACAGATACACGCAGACATGCACAGACTTACACACAGATATGCAGAGACATATACATATACAGATACATAGACATACAAGCCATAAACATGCATATACATACACATATACACAGACATGCATAAGGAGAAACAAAAGCACATAGACGTACATGGCTGGCCATATGTGGCCATCCCTAGAGGAACCATGCCTCCTGCAGTCCATGGTGTTCTGGGTGGCCAGAGAATCATGGAATTTCAAGTATATTGTGTCTGGTGCAGTCTATGCTTTCCTAGTGCATAGCCTGGGCTGTGGACCAAGGCCAACCATACTGTTCTCCTTTCCAGTACGCAGATCCAAGGCAGCTGATGAGGAGAGGAGCCGTCGTGCTCAGCGAGCCCGAGATGAGTACCGGCGCCACTCACTCCGAGCCATCCAGAAGGGCACTGTTGCCGGCTTAAGCACCATGTTCCAAGAACTTGGCCAGAACCATGAGCAGGAGACAAGACTCTATCACCAGCTTCCTGGCAGCAGTCCACCATCACCCCTCACAGGACCTGACAGGTGTGTTAGGATGGTCAGAACTCCAAGAAGAGCCATTAGAACCATGAGGAAACCTCCATGGGTTCTAGTCCAGGCTCTGTCTCTTTCTTGTGGGTCATTTGCCTTTCCTTGGTCTCAACATTCCGATCAAGGTAATGGGCAGAGCATAGAAATAGGTGGGTTCTGGACCTTTCTAACAACTTGGCAGTTTTGAGAGTTAAACTTTCAGAGGTCAAGGATTCTTGTAATCCCTGATAATCCGAAGAAAGATGTACATCTTCTTTCCCTCAAAATCTGCTTATACAAATATTCCAAATGTCTCCATAATTGTAGACTCCTTGGCCTTTGTCAAAACCTTGTAATGAAAGACATAAGATGGGAAAAATATGGTCCAGTAAATGGGAACTAGGACCACAGCCTTTTCTAATTATGGTGGAACTGCTTTGTAACTAGTTTGAACAGCAGGTTTGCTGACTAATGTGGATAGATTGAGAGGTCCTTACACACATTTGTGTCCCTAGAGGGGTTGTTTGCCAAGGACATTTCAGTTACAACCAATGACTGGCAAAGTCAAAGACACCTGGAGCCTCCCATGTTCTGCCTGTCTGGCTGTATAGCCCTGAGGTTTGGACTCTTGTCTCGAGGCCAAGCCATCTTTATAGAGCAGCTGCATCTCCGTGGAGGGGAGATGTGGGATTGAGTGCCTGTGGCTTCCTTATCTTCAGGGAATGGTCAGGAGTCAGTTTACCCCCAGATAATGTGGTTTGTCCAATTTTGTTCTGATTAAAGTTTGGGGTTGTTCATAATCTACCATTCCTGTCTGCTAAAGTCTAGCAAGAGCTCAGTCTGCTTTTATAGCTTCTCTGCCCATGCTTCCTCCCTCCCTCCCTTCTTTCCTTTCTTCATCATTGGATATGATTACTAATTTAGAAGGTCTGAGAAGGTATTCGCTCATAGAGAAATCTTGCTTCTTCACTGTGTACCTTCTCCTCACTGTACCATCATAGACACTGTTCTTAGCTTCTTTCCTATACCTCATCCCAACCCATGGGCTTTTTGTGCAGTTGCCAACCTAAAAACAAACAACAAACCTTATTTCTCTTTTCTTTAATAGCCGCCTTGTGATCTGCTGTGTGTGTTAGTTATCAGAGATTCCATCAGTGGGCATTGCTATTTCAAATATATTACAATCAACAGGCCTCTGTGAATATAAACTTGCGGAAATTAATTTTACATTGGGCAATCATTTTTGCAAAGATATTTTTCCCAGCAGGGTCTTTGCTCAAGCGCTGTGTGCTTTTGAGATTGACTGGCCCTGCACAGGGCTTTGCATCTTCATATTCTTTGGCCCACCTTGTTTTGTTGCCAACCTTATTTTGTGTGAGTAAATATGTCTTGGAGTAAGGTTAAATGCTCACTTGTGTCTACGAGCCAGACTAGGAGTCTCCCATATGTTGAAAAAGGGTGGTCCAGTCTACCCTTTCACTGTGTGGTCCATGCTCTCCTTATTCATCTCTAGGAACTCCCTAAGCTAGAAAAAAAATTGTGACAAATCTGATTTTTCAGTTTGTCATTTATCTTTTGGTTTTTGGAGGCAGAATTTTCTAGCATGCAGAAATGCTTGATTTATATGAGATAAATTTCTTGTGTGATTTTGAACCTGGCAAATAATTAGAAATGCCTCCCTACTTCCATGTTTTTAAAACTTTCTCTTTTTTTCTCTTTCTCTTTCTTCTTCTTCTTCCTCCTCCTCTCTCTCTCCTCCTCCTCTCTCTCTATATATGTGTGTGTGCATGCACATCTACACATACCAGGACTTGCTTTTGGAGGTCAGAGGATAACCTGTTAGAGTAAATTCTCTGTATGTGGGTTTCTCAAATCAAACTCACATGGTCTGACTTGGCATCAAATGCCTTTATCTGCTGAACCACCTCATTCCACTTAACGTCTTCCTTTTCTCCTCCATATTCCTCTTCTTTCCTTTCTTTTTTCTCTTTGATTCATCCCCTCCCTTACTCTTTTTCTTCCTTGCAGGACCTGGGAGCGTCCTTTGCGTCCACTCTCCAGAGAAGTCATTGTGCGCTGGTTCAAGGAGGAACAGCTACCTCGCCGAGCTGGCTTTGAGAGGAACACCAAGTCCATTGCCCCCTGGTTTCATGGTAGTATACTTTTTGGGCCCCATGGAAGATGATGTTCACACTTCCAACTCTAGAAGGACAGCTAAGGCCTTACTGGTCTTGGAGAGCCCTGGATGCTCATGTGAACTTCTGTATTCCAGTAGTCTAGCCCAGACCATCAAGTTTCTGCACCTTTTTCTCTGAGCCTTCCTTCCCTAACCAGCACTTAGAGCAGGTTAGGAAAGCTTCTCCTGCCATTGTTATTACCCACCTGACCTTTATGTGCCTGATTCCCTGTTGTCACATCTCCTAGTGGATTGAAGAGCCTTTGTGTTGACCTGTGTTTTCTGTATTTCTCTTGGTAATGAACTGCCCTCTTATTCCAGACGAGCTTCTGTGTACTCTCAATTCTATCCAGTTGGAAGGATAAACTTTGTGTCATGTGGGTGTAGAATTCTGATGTCTTGACAGTTGATTGGCAGCTAGCAGAGGCAGGCCCTGATGGTCAGGTACTGGAGACAGCTCTAACTCTGAGAAAGGCAACAGAAGTGCTTAGCAGGAAAACGTACTAACTGAGTAAAGCTATGTGCACTTTTACTCTAGCCTGCTGGATCCCAAAGAGTATGTGACCTCTGAATTACAGGCTGCAGGAAGCTGAGATACAGTATTGATAGGATCTCTGAAGGTCACAAAGGTGATGACACTTGCAGTCTAGGCCTTGGGAGTGTCTTCCCTGGTCTGTCCTCTTTGTGGCTCATCCTTCACAAAGCATTCTGGAACTTATTTTAAGTGCTGTCAGATCCTGTCACATCTTTGCTGTGTTATCCCCTATTTCTCTTCATGCATGTCACTTAACCCCTACCCCCATCCTGAGGTCCACAAGGCCCAGGTGACAAGTAGTTCCCTACACCACATTTACATTAACCAGCTGTGCCCAGCTTGCCTTTCTTCTGACCTTTCTCTATTCTTAAATGAGGCAAGCCACCCTTCACTCCAGCTCAGGCCCTTTGTCTTTGTGATGATGTTGCCTGCCATTTGCTGTTTCTCCTCAGCTCTTTGCTTGGCAGATAACGATGCTATTTTCCACCTGTAATATCTGCTCCTCAGAGAGGCCTTTCCTGAATTTCTCTGTGAAGGCTATTTTTCTTTAAGCTCTGTCAATTTGTCTTCTATCATTCCTAAATAGCTCCCTATACCACTGATATTTATCTTAATGTTCATTGTCTATTCTCCTATATGAATATAAGTCTGGAAATCCAAGAACCTGGCCTGTGTTACCCAGGGCTTGTTACAGTAGGCATCTGTGGAGGAATGGGCAAAGGAGAGCCTTAGCTTTCAGAGTTAGAATGATATCCCAGGCTTTCTAGCCCCAAATAACAGCTCTTGGTACTCAGCCCTGGGTCCTGGTAGCTGTATGAGCCCCCACATCACAGGGCCTAGTAACAATGTGACAGCCTAGAGCTGTGACAGAGAGGGATGACTTGTTTTTCTAATGGTTATTTGCCTAACAGATACAGCACACATATCTTAGGCACCTCTATGTCCACCTGTTACCTCTGCCTCCCAGCTGCACAAGGGTCAGATGCAGAAACACAGCCAAGAGAAGCTTGTCATTTTCCATTGCCATCATTATTGTCGACTTCTGGAAGATCACTATAACATCCCTACTATGTGGGTCACAATATGTATGTAGGCTTTGTTACACCTCAGAACACAGGTGCCCAAAGACTCAGTGGCTACAACCAACTAAGGATTATTTTATACTGTGGTCTCATGTTTATTGGCTTAGACATCTAGGCCTCAGACTGAAGTTTTGTTTTTACTGGAAAGCCTGATAGTTTCATAGCCTAGGGAAAGGAAAGAATGAGTGAGTCACACAGCAATCACAGAGTTTCTGGGTAGAACAGACATCTGTTGTGATTGTACAGGTGTCATTGGCCAAAGGCAGCCTGGTGTCTATGGTGTGGTTGTGAGTTTTGAACTTTTGAGACTCTTTCTTCTCTTAGGCCTCCACACTTCTAACAGAATCATGGATTGGCTCTTCATGGTCCAGAGAAAGCACAGTCAACACTCATGGGTGACTGAGCCATGTGTTCCTGGAGCTGATACCAGAGACCCTCTGTCTTCTGTCATATTGTGTGATCTGAAGCCCCTGGGGGAGCCTCCAATTGAGATACTACTCCCCCCATGTGTATAGTATTACCACCATAGAAGTAGTAAATGTTATCTTGGGTGGCTACAGAGTGCATCTCAAATATCCCCATGGAGCTGAGGTTTGGTGGCTGTACTGGTTGCTTAGTGGTAGCCAGTGGGGAAGGTATAATAGAGGTAATCAAATTTATCTCATTTTTGGAAGATCTTAGAGTTTTTAATTTTATGTATAAAGACTAGCATGGTTTCTTTCTTTGGGTACACTGTCTTGAATAATTCATTCAATTAAGGAAGCCTGTGCCCTTTGTGTAGTGACAGAAACACTACGTACACATCCTCGGCAGCGACTCCTATAAAGCTACTGGTCACCCTGTTGCCTTCAGATGTCCAGCTAGGGAAAAGGAAATTTATTTTTAATTTTACTTTCTATTTCAGTGGAGAAAAGGGTAAATTTTATGTTGTCACAGAACAAACAGAACTGAGATTTAAGTCTTACAATTTATGTAATTGACTTCATGTTCTTCTGACAGTTCCTACCATAAAGCATGTAGGGAAGTTGTTAACACACGGAACAGAACTATTTAGTGACCAAACTTTCATTGATTTGTGACAGAATGAAAGAAAAAGGTTCATATGTGGAAAATGGCCAAATTCCTTTGCTTAGAAAGAACCGTGCTATATTTATATTCTAGGATTATATTCCTTTTCAGTTTTAGTGTTAAAATGACTCCTCTTTTATGAATTGATGGTGATAGTTAATAGTAGTTACTTTAATATATTGCACTTTGGGGTAAAAACAAAACATTAGCAGCTCAATTTTGGTTCCTAAGACGTGTGTGTGTGTGTATGTGTGTGTGTGTGTGTGTGTGTGTGTGTGTGTTTAACTTGATTCATTTCTAAAATGCTAAAGTTGAGACTACCTAGAAGGTCCTAACTTTCTTTTTAACATGGGGATTTCCTGATGGGTGGGTGGGACTCCTTCTGTACCAATCCTCACAGAGACAGAGAACTTATCAGCCTACAGGTAGCCTGTACCAGTCTGTTAACCCCCACTGACAGAGGCTCTGTTCCTGCCTTGGGTAACTGGGTGTCTCTGCCAGGGAGGTCCTACTTTATGTGGCTCTCATCTTCTCGGAGCACTGGGTTCACTTAGATATGCTGCTGTCACAGTGATGGTATAGGTAGAAGAGAATGGTGGGCAACATGTGTGTTTCTCGAAGTCTCAGTGTAGGACTAGCACACTGTCAGTTCCGCTTCATGCTGCTGGCTACACTTTGTCACCTCTTCCTTATGTTCATCTTCCTCCTCTTTCTCTTTCTATTTCTCCTCCTCCTGCACCTCCTCCTCCTTTCTTGCAAGAAATTTCAAAGTCATACATCAGTGGGCATGGACACAGTGAGTTAAGAAAAATTTGAGTCAATGATGCAATCTATCACAATTAAAGTATAATTCTTTTCTTTTCCTGAATGAGACATTCCTAGTCAATTCAGATGGATTTTGATAAAGGTTAAGAATGACTACTGTAATTTTTTCTGTTTCTTCTTTTTTATTATTATTAATTACACTTTATTCATCATGTATTCCCCCATAAGCCCCTCCCTCCCGCCTCCCGGTCCCAACCTCCCCCCTTTCTGCATTCATGCCCCTCCCCAAGTCCACTGATAGGGAAGGTCCTCCTCTCCTTCTTTCTGATCTTAGTCTATCAGTTCTCATCAGAAGTGGCTGCATTGTCAGGGTTCTAGGTTATCTCCATGGATAGTCCTTGGTTGGAGTATGAGTCTCTGGGAAGTTCCCTGTATTCAAATTTTCTTGTTCTGTTGCTCTCCTTGTGGAGTTCCTGTCCTCTCCAGCTCTTGCTATTTCCCACTTCTTACATAAAATTCCATTCACTCTGCCCATCAGTTGGCCATCAGGCTCAGCATCTGCTTTTACAGTCTGCATGGCAGAGGCTTTCAGAGGCCCTCTGTAGCAGGTTCCTAGTTGTTTCCTGTTTTCTTTTTCTCCTGATGTCCATCCTTTTTGCCTTTCAGGATGGGGATTGAACATTTTTAGTTAGGATCCTCTCTTTTGCTTAGTTTGTTTGGATGTACAGATTTTAGTGGGTTTATTCTATGTTGTATGTTTATATGAGTGAGTGTATACTGTGTGTGTCTTTTTGCTTCTGGGACAACTCACTCAGGATGATCCTTTCCAGGTTCCACCATTTACCTGCAAATTTCATGATTTCCTTATTTTTCATTGCTGAGTAATACTCCATTGTATAGATGTACCACAGTTTCTGCATCCATTCTTCAGTTGAGGGGCATCTGGGCTGTTTCCAGCTTCTGGCTATTACAAATAAAGCTGCTACAAACATGGTTGAACAAATGTCCTTTTTGTGTACTTGCGCCTCTTTTGGGTATATGCCTAGGAGTGGTATGGCTGAATCTTGAGGAAGCGCTATTCCCAGTTGTCTGAGAAAGCACCAGATTGATTTCCAGAGTGGTTGTACCAGTTTACATTCCCACCAGCAGTGGAGAAGGGTTCCCCTTTCTCCACACCCTCTCCAGCATGTGTTGTCACTTGAGTTTTTTATCTTGGCCATTCTGATGGGTGTAAGTGAAATCTCAGGGTTGTTTTGATTTGCATTTCCCTAATGGCTAATGAGGTTGAGCATTTCTTTAAGTGCTTCTCTGCCATTCGATATTCTTCTACAGAGAATTCTCTCTTTAGCTCTGTTCCCCATTTTTTTAAGTGGATTACTTGGTTTGCTGCTTTTCAGCTTCTTTAGTTCTTTATGTATACTGGATATGAGTCCTCTGTCAGATAAAGGGTTGGTGAAGATTTTTTCCCAATCTGTAGGCAGTCACTTTGTTTTGATGATGGTGTCCTTTGCTTTACAGAAGCTTTTCAGTTTCATGAGGTCCCATTTATTGATTGTTGTTCTTAGAGCCTGTGCTGTTGGTATTCTGTTCAGGAAGTTTTCTCCTGTACCAATGAGTTCTAGGGTATTCCCCACTTTTTTTTCTAGCTGATTTAATGTGTCTGGTTTTATGTTGAGGTCTTTGATCCACTTGGACTTCAGTTTTGTGCAGGGTGATAAGTATGGATCTATTTTCATTTTTCTACATGAAGACATCCAGTTGGACCAGCACCATTTGTTGAAGATGCTATCTTTTTTCCATTGTATGGTTTTGGCATCTTTGTCAAAAATCAGGTGTCCATAAGTGTGTGGGTTTATTTCTGGGTCTTCTGTTCGATTTCATTGATTCACCATTCTGTTTCTATGCCAGTACCATGCAGTTTTTATAACTGTTGCTCTATAGTACAGCTTGAGATCAGGGATGGAGATACCTCCAGAAGATCTTTTATTGTAGAGGATTGTTTTAGAAATTCTCGGTTTCTTGTTATTTCATACAAAGTTGAGAATTTTTCTTTCCAGGTCTGTAAAGAATTGTGTTGGCAATTTGATGGGAATTGCATTAAATCTGTAGATTGCTTTTGGTAAGATAGCCATTTTGACTATGTTAATCCTGCCAAGCCATGAGCATGGGAGATCTTTCCATCTTCTCATATCTTCTTCTAATTCTTTCTTCAGAGACTTGAAATTTTTTTCATACAACTCTTTTGACTTGCTTGGTTAGGGTTACACCAAGGTACTTTATGTCATTTGTGGCTATTGTGAAGGGTGTTGTTTCCCTAATTTCTTTCTCAGCCCTTTTGTCTTTTGTGCTACTGATTTTTTTGAGTTAATTTTGTATCCGGCCAGTTTGCTGAAGGTGTTTATCAGCTGTAGGAGTTCCCTGGTAGAGTTTTTGGGGTCAATCATGTATACTATCATATCATCTGCAAATAGTGATAATTTGACTTCTTCCTTTCCTATCTGTATCCCCTTGATCTCCTTCAACTGTCTTATTGCTGTAGCAAGGACTTCCAGCACTATGTTGAAGAGATATGGAGAGAGTGGGCAGCCTTGTCTTGTCCCTGATTTCAGTGGGATTGATTTAAGTTTCTCTCCAGTTTGATGTTGGCTATAGGCTTGCTGTAAATCGCCTTTACTATGTTTAGATATGTGCCTTGTATCCCTGATCTCTCCAAGACTTTAAACATGAATGGATGTTGGATTTTGTCAAATGCTTTTTCAGCATCTAGGGAGATTATCATGTGTTTTTTTTTTTCTTTCAGTTTGTTAATATGGTGGATCACATTGATGGATTTCTGTATATTGAACCACCCCTGCATACCTGGGATGAAGCCTACTTGGTCATAGTGGATCTTTGATGTGTTCTTGGATTCGGTTTGCAAGTATTTTGTTAAGTATTTTTGCATCAATGTTCATAAGGGAGATTGGCCTGAAATTCTCTTTCTTTGTTGAGTCTTTGTGAGGTTTAGGTACCAAGGTGACTGTGGCTTCATAGAATGAGTTTGGTAATATTCCTTCTGTTTCTATTTTGTGGAATAGTTTGAAAAGAGATGGAGTTAGCTCTTCTTTGAAGGTCTGGTAGAATTCTGTGCTGAAGCCATCTGGTCCTGGGCTTTTTTTGGATGGGAGACTTTTGATGACTGCTTCTATTTCTTTGGGGGATATAGGACTATTTAATTGATTTAGCTGGTCTTGATTCAGCTTTGGTAAGTCAAATCGATCAAGAAAATTGTCCATTTCATTTAGATTTTCAAATTTTGTGGCATATAGACTTTTGAAGTAAGTTCTAATGATTGTTTGGATTTCTTCAGTGTCTGTAGTTATGTTCCCCTTTTCATTTCTGATTTTGTTGATTTGGGTGGTGTCTCTCTGCCTTTTAGTTAGCTTGGCTAAGGGTTTGTCAATCTTGTTGATTTTCTCAAAAAACCAGCTCTTGGTTTCATTGATTCTTTGAATTGTTTTATTTGTTTTTAATTGATTGATTTCAGCCCTGAGTTTGATTATTTCCAGCCGTCTACTCCGTTTTGATGTGTCTGCTTCTTCTTTTTCTAGGGTTTTTAAGTGAGCCATTAAGTTGCTTGAATGAGCTGTCTCGAATTTCTTCTTGAAGGCACTTAGTGCTATGAACTTTCCTCTTAGCACTGCTCTCATTGCGTCCCACAAATTTGGGTATGTTGTGTCTTCATTTTCATTGAGTTCTAGGAAGACTTTAATTTCTTTCTTTATTTCTTCCCTGACCCAGCTGTCATTTAGTAACAAGTTGTTCAGTTTCCATGTATGTGTAGGTTTTTTGCTATTTCTGTTGTTGTTGAAGTCCAGCTTTATTCTATGGTGATCAGACAAGACACAAGTGATTATTTCAATCTTCTTGTATCTGTTGAGGCTTGCTTTGTGACCAACTATATGGTCTATTTTGGAGAAGGTTCCATGAGGTGCTGAGAAGAAGGTGAATTCTTTTGTGTTTGGGTGTAAAGTTCTGTAAATGTCTGTCAGGTCCATTTGATTCATGACTTCTGTCAGAGATATTGTTCTTTGTTTAATTTCTGTTTTGTTGACCTGTCCTTTGTTGAGAGTGGGGTGTTGAAGTCTTCCACTATTAATGTGTGGGGATCTATATGTGGTTTAAATTTTATCAATGTTTCTTTTACAAATGTGGGTGCTCTTGTATTTGGGGCATAGATGTTCAGGATTGTGATGTCTTCTTGGTGGAATTTTCCGTTGATGAGTATGAAGTGTCCTTCCCCATCTCTTTTTATTAATTTTTGTTGAAAGTCTATTTTATCAGATATTAGAATGGCTACTCCTGCTTGTTTCTTGGGTCCATTTGCTTGGAAAGTCGTCTTCCAACCTTTTACCCTTAGGTAATGTCTATCTTTGTGCCTTAGATGTGTTTCTTGTATGCAACAGATTGCTGGGTTTTATTTACGTATCCATTCTGTTAATCTGTGTCTTTTTACTGGAGAGTTGAGTCCATTGATGTTGAGAGAGATTAAGACCCTTGGCTGTTAGATCCTTTGATTTTGATGTTGGCTGTGTTCATAAGGTTGTGTGCTTGGTTGCTTTTTGTTTTACTGTAGTAAGGTTAATTATTTCCTGTGTTTCTTGACAGAAGCTAATTTTCTTGGGTTGTATTTTCCCTTCCAGTGTCTTCTGTAATGCTGGATTTGTGTGTAGGTATTGTTGAAATTTGTTTTTGTCATTGAATATCTTGTTTTCTCTGTCTATGAGGACTGAGAGTTTTGCAGGGTATAGTAGCCTGGGCTGACATCTGTGTTCTCTTAGGGTCTGCATGATATCTGTCCAGGCCCTTCTGGCTTTCATAGTTTCTGTTGAAAAGTCAGGTGTGATTCTAATGGGTTTGCTGTTATATGTTACTTGGCCTTTTTCCCTTGCAGCTTTTAGTATTTTTTCTTTGTTCTGTATACTTACTCTTTTGATTATTATGTGGCGGGAGGATTTTCTTTTCTGGTCAAATTTGTTGGGTGTTCTGTAAGCCTCATGTATCCTTATTGGCTTCTCCTTTAACTTGGGGAAATTTTCTTCAATGATTTTGTTGAAAATATTTTCTGGGCCTTGGAGAAGGGAGTCTTCTTTTTCCTGTATACCTATTATTCTTAGGTTTTGTCTTTTCATATTGTCTTGGATTTCTTGGACGGTCTCTGTCAGGAATTTTTTGGATGTAACATTTTCTTTGACAGATACATCGATTTCTTCCATTGTATCTTCTACACCTGAGATTTTTTCTTCCATCTCTTGTAGCCTGTTGGTTATGCTTACCTCTGTAGTTCCTGTTTTCTTCCCTAAATTCTTCCTCTCCATTATTTCCTCCATTTGTATTTTCTTTAATTTTTCCAGTTCTATCTTCAGGTCTTGAGTTGTTTTGTTTACTTCCTTCACCTGTCTGCTTGTATTTTCCTCTTTTTCTTTTAGTTCCTTCAACTCTGTTTCTTTTATTTCTTTCAGTGATTTAATTATTTCTTCTCTGAAGGCTGCAAACTCTTTGGCTGCATCTTCTTGTATTTCTTCATGGATGGCCATAATCTGCTTGTCTTTAACTTCCTCCATTTCTTTATGGATAGCCATGATCTGTTTGGTTTTATCTTCCTCTAATTCTTTACATATTTTATTTGTTTCCTCTGTTATCTTCTTCATCAGCATAGATGTAAGGTCATCTTCTTGATTTTCTATTATGCTGCGTTGTCCAGGGCTGTTCGCTCCTGGATGGCTGGGTTCTGTGAATCACAATCACTTGTGTTTTATGGCCGAGAGTTCTGATTGCTGGTCACTGTGACAATCCTGCTGTGCTGCTGTTCAGAATGAGAGTCCTCCAGGCGCCACCATCTTGCCCCCCCTCAGACTACTGTAATTTATAGTTCTGTTTTCTCAGACATTTCAGATATACTCATTCTCAGATATACTATGGTAAAATCCAAATAACAAGACACAGAGGGATCTCAAGATACAAGACCTTTCTCTGACCTTGAGTACATCATTTAATGTCTTCTGGAAAACTGACATAGCATTTATTTCATAGGATGACTTTACAAATCAAATCAACAAAACCCACCTTGTTCCCCCAAAGAGCCACATGTCAGTGCCAGTATTGGTTTGTCTTGGAGTGTGGGATCAACTATCAGAAGAGATTCACCTCTTTCAGGAAATACAGTGTAAAGAAGTGCATGCAGTGTGCAGATGGGAGGACAAGTGGAATGGAGATTGTCTTCCCCGAGACCAACCTGGGAACTTTATCAGTTCTTTGTTAAAAAGAGTAGCAGAAAAGCAATCCCTTTTCTCCTTTGGTCATTGCCACATCCCAAGAATTATGAGAGACTTGAAGTTCTTCCTGGGACGTGCCAGCACATAAGCTTGACTCTGGGAAAAAGCAATATTGGAACTTCAGCATGTGTCTGATATTATTGAATATTCTCTGTCTGAACACTGGCTCATTCAGAACAAATTTTTCTTCCTTAGCTTTACTTCTTGAAAATATTTAAAATATGCTCTATGGTATGTTGTCTTGGCAATAAGCCATGGTGGCCTTGGTAATGTCCCTAGGGCTTGGCACAGAAAAGGATTATGTGGTTGATGATGGGTGTGGCATTGGTAAGTGAGTCCTGTTGAATTCTGCTTAGACACTGGGAATGGATTCCAAGTTAGGACACACCCTAACTTAAGTAGGGCTGGGTTCACTCAAGTAATATGTTACTAGCATGGTGCTTTCTCTGACAATCCCAAAGTATGGAGTTGGCATTCCCCATCTTTGTAGACAGTACTGTCTTCAGGGAACCTAGAAGTTAGGATGGCTTTCCTTTTACCATCCTACTGATCTTCCACTTCCATGTAGTCCCTCATATTTTACTTGAACTGTGTCATTTGATATACACCATCTCACATCACTGTCAAGGGCTTCTTGAACTGGATATGGACATCCTTGGAAAGCTGAAGAAACTGACCTAATCTTTCCTAGCCAGTAAACCCAGGAGTTTGAATAAAACATAGAATTTTGTATATTCTATTCTGAGTGTTTCATTCTTCCTTTCATTCTGCTATCCACAAATGGATATTGGGATAACAAAATGTCCTCTTTGGATTTATAATCCAAATTTGTAATCACTTTTTGTACAACCTGCGTCTCATTCTCCCTGCCCCATGACCTTGCAGAGCTAAGCTGATGTGCATCCTCTAATGTAGCATGAGAACCTGCCTGGAAGTGCCCAATTTGTTCTTGGTGATTAATTTCTAGGCCTAGTTTCTGACACAGATGAAAAGAGTGTGAGCCCATGAGGCACTTACCATTAGCTTTCAAGATCAGTGAGGAAGAACCTGGAGTGAAGCATTGGATGATATTTCTGTTGATGGTTAGAGCCAGGAATAGCTGCTGAGGTCTCAGGCCTATGAGCTCAAGCACTAAAAATTTATGTGAAACATCAACCGACACTCAGCCCTATGCTGAGGGTTACAAGTATCAAATTTTACAAATAAATGTTATGCTTGCTATATGCAATAATCAACATGGTAGCCTTAGAATGTAAAAAATGGACTTGAAGTGTATATACCAGTGGCTTCATACCTACAAAGCACACTGTTAATCAGTTTTCTCACTCAGATAAGAAAACAGTGACAGCATATGGCTACACCAAAAGAAGATGATACTAATTTAGTCTCTCTCAAAAACAAATGAACAAATCAAAGATTATAATTGTCTTAGTTAGGGTTTTCATTGCTGTAAAGAGACACCATGACCAAGGCAACTCTTACAAAGGAAAACATTTAATTGGGGCTAGCTTCCAGTTTCAGAGGTTTAGTCCATTGTTTTCCTGGTGGGAAAAATGGCAGCATGCAGGCAGACGTGATGCTGGAGGAGCTGAGAGTTCTTCATCTTGGTCTGAAGGCAGCAGAAAGACTGTAAAACAGTCTTACTGTTTTACACTGAGAGTAGCTTAAGCATAGGAGACATCACAGTGACATACATCCTCCTATAAGGCTACACCTACTCCAACAAGGCCACACCTAATAGTGTCACTCCCTAAGGGCCAAGTATTCAAACACAGAAGTTTATGGGGACTGTTCCTATTCAAACTGCCAATGATTATTATCTTGAAGTTGTTTCTAGAAGCCATAGGCATAACACAGACCATTTGGAGGGCTGACTTACATATCAGGTTAAAGAGTTCTCTGAGCCCCTCTTCTGAGCAGAATTTGAAAAGAAAAATCTTCCACCAGTTCTGCTCTCAAATGAAAAACTTCCTAAAAGTGAAAAGAGTAGTTGCTTGGATCCATTTTCTTTGTTTTTTGTAGTGCTGAAAATTGACCCCAAGGCCTTGAATGGGCTAGGCAAACATTCTTCCACTGAGTTATCTTCTCAGCTTCTGCAATTTTTGCTTAACGTATTCCCACCAAGAAATAGGAACTGTTTTCATTCCTTTCTTGAAAGTGTGCATTGGTTAGATAGTCCCAAAAGGGATTACAAAGAACAATATTACTTTTGCTTAAGGAAAGCAGATTGCAATGGTATCCCCAAGGTTTTGACTTTACTTCAGCTGTCCATAATTCTAGTGCTGGCTGTGCTGACGATATGGGCTTGTGCACTTGAACACACAAAAGCATCATTTAGCTCCATGGCTTCTGTGGATGGGTGACTTGGATAGTTGGACTTTTGGCTACTTCACTGGATTCTTTTTTTTTTTTCCCCCTTCCACCACTCCTATCCCTTCCAAACACCCAACAGTAGGTAGGACAGAAAGAAGTTTAAAGGAGAAAGGGGGTGTCCTCATCAGCTACTTCCTGCTGACTAGGAATGTCAAATTTCTTGGGGCAAATTTGATCTTTGTCATTAGGATGTCTCCAACTAGCAACCAGCAACCAGCAACCAGCAATCCAGCAACCAGCAACAACCGAAGCAACCGGCAACCGACAACAGTGATAGCAGCAGCAGGGTAGCAGCAGCCCCTTCTTGGGCTCTGGCATTTATAAGGGGTCCCAGATTTCTAAATGTAAACTATTTTCAGCTGGCATAATCACACGCCTGCCAGAGCATAGGACAACACATAATTAGCTGCTGTGGACAATCTGAAGCAGCCCCATACCCCACACCCAGGATTAAAACAAAAACATATCCTCTAACATTTCTATGTGTTTAAACACACCAAAATTTCTCACTACAGACTTGTTCTTAAGCATGCACTTTGGGGCTGTATCTGGCCACACCAGGGGAAGTATGATGGCTTTTCCCTTATCTATCTATCTATCTATCTATCTATCTATCTATCTATCTATCTATCTAT